>NC_071578.1:10813290-11123098 GCF_024509145.1 Vidua macroura | reverse complement strand
GTCAAAATTTCAATAGTAACCAAGGTCCCAGCTTTAGAAGAAATATAAATCTGTCTTGGGGATGCTGATCTGGAGTATTTGCATAGACATTAGTGAAGTACGATGGTCTATGGTCTTGCTGGGTGGCAAATTATTCCACCTCTATTGATAGAAGAGAATTGCAACTTCTACAACATGTACCTGCTTTTTTAAACAAATCCATGTGTGAATCACCCCATATCAACATCAAATGAAGGATTTGTAGTGTTGTTGGCTTTGGGGTTTTGAAAGATGGGGATCGGGGAGGTGTTGTTCTCAAATGTTAGGACTTTTTTTATTATTTTTTTAAATTTATTTTATTTAATTGAGGCATTTGTCCCAACTTCTTGTTGGCACTTCTGTCCCAACAAGATTCTCCATCTTATCCCATCTGTGAGCGAGAAATGTCTTTCTCCTCTGAAGTATGGGTATCAGTTCCCTGTGCTTTGAGATTGACCACAGAGTGTCTTTGCAACATGAAAAATTAATCCTACAAAGTGTGTTGACACAGTGTGTTATAAATAGTCTGCATGCATTTCATGAAAACCTTTGTGAAGACTTTTTCTCTGACACTTCCTGTGAGACTTTTTTTTGGAAAGACAACTGCAACTTAGTTGGTTGTTTTATCCTATACAAGTGGTGGTTTTATCCTAAATCTGTAGAGATTCTGAGATCAACCAGTTCCATTTTTCCATTTGAGAGAATGTTAATCTGCTTTTATCAGGTGTGCATATAACACAAGGAACATAAGAACATGCTCTGGATTTTGGCAGGCAGATGGCACTTTTACTTAATTCAGCAGAGAGGGACTAGAATTTGCAGCTGTGGAAGGGAAGTTCTGTGAATTTTCCATATGGTTGGCTTTTTCCATATGGTCAAGTGACACAAACTCCATTGCTCAAAGGCAGCCCCTGCTGCTCGGAAATCCCTGCCCTGCATTTTCATGTCCTGTGGAAGGATGAGCTGGTGGCAAATCAGAGGAGTGGAGGAGGTCCTAGAGTGCAGCATATTAGAAACAGGCAAATTTAATGTCATTGTGACTTTTATTTCTTTTTTAAAATTGTGTGTGTGTGTGTATGTGCGTGAGTAAATGATAATAAGAGATAGTAAAGTAAATTAATGAAGGTTTAGTAGGTCATAGTTTTCCACCAGGCCTTGCAGATACTCAGTCTTCTACCATGACTCTCATTAACAAGTCTTTGTTATTTTAAGTGACAAAGCTTTGATTAGGTACAGAAGAACTTCACATTATCAGCTCAATGTGAAAATAACATGGCTAAAGAGCAGCCACATGATTGAACACATTATCTCTCAGAACAGATGCAAATTTGATTCTTTCCTTGTGTAATATATGTATTCTGTATTCATTTGCTTCAGTTATTTCAAAAAGATATTGAAGTAGTTCTAGTGATCTGTCTTTTCATCTGCCTATCTACATTTTCTGATTCTCATCGCAGTAATATTGATAATAGGATCTGACTTAAAACTCCCTGATTTAAAAGACATCTTTGTCTTGGTTCAGAGGCTTCCTGAACAGCTCCTTCAGCCAGCTGCAGGGACTGAAAAGGCCCAATTCCTGTCTTTGGAATTGCAAAACCAGAACCAGGGACCTAGATCCACCCAGGTCCCACCAAAGCTCAGTGTCAATCAGGCTGTCAAATTCCAGCTCAAGAAAAATTGTTAAAAAAGCTCTACATCTCTCAGGTGAGCTCACTGTTTTTGTGACAATGTTGAGGTTTCTGTATTTGCTGCTTTACTATCCTTAGTGGATAAAAAAGGATTTTAAAAAAATCTTTTATGAAATAAAATTGAAAAGAACTCCATCAGAAACGCCACACTGTATATCCAAACAAGCTTCATTGACCTGTCTCTATCCTCCTTTCTCCTTTTTAATCATACAGAATAAAATGTAATGATGAAAATTAAATTCAGCAGAATGCATTTTTGATAGAGTAATCAAATTATTTCATGCCAAAACTGCTGAAGCAGGATGCCTTGAGATTGTTAGACTTTCCTCCCCAACACACACTCAAACACACACATACTTATCCAAATACAGTTCCAGAAAAATCTAGCTGATTTTGCAACAGGAGATAATTCCTTTAAGGAAAGTTGTTTGGACTGTGGATATTTCTTCTCCTCTTCTAAGTAGCTCTACTCAGACCGTGCAGGAAAAAAAAATTCTTAGTTTCCCCTTGAGTAATCAAGCTTGTTCCATGAGATCAAGCCCAACATTTATGAAAAGCTAACATTTATCATCAGTTTTAAACTCTTCATGGATCCGTGTGTGTTATTTCCTTAGAGAAACAAAGCAAAGGGAGCTCATGAGAAGTAGGGGCCAAAGGCATTAACATCAGATGCATGAAAAGCCTGACCTCAGAGGGGCATCTCCTTGCTACTCAATCCAGTGACATTCCTGCTTGGCCTCTGGGGCACGAGGGCTCCAAAGTGAGCAGTAGCACTTGAACTCTTCCACCTTCTGTCCACCACTGTAGCTAAGGTTCACTCCCTACAAATTTTCCTTGAAAGCCTCCCATGTGCGTGCCCTCCTCAGCTCCAGCAGGAGACACTTATTTCCACCCAGCAGGAGCAATGAGCAGCATTTCCCACCACCACACACACAGATCTAGCTGGGGTCTGTATCATCTTTTCTGATGCATCCAGGAACGATTTTGTGCCACGGCTTTCTTGCCAGATCCATGGGTTGGGAGTAACAACAATAAAACTGTGACTAATAGGTGTTCCATTTTACAGCTTTTTGGTCTCAATTGTGTAATTGGGGTGACTATCTTTTTCTTCTTCTTGAAAATAAATCTGTAGCTTGCCCTGGACTTAAACATTTTTATGTCTGAGGCACTGTGCATTTAATGTATGTCGCTAAGTGCTCAGTGCAGGGGAGTGGCAGTGTGAGTCAGGGGAAGGTTATGGTGTCATCTATGTGCCTGCTCCTTTTGCTCTCTCTTTGTGTCTTGCAATTATTTATAAAGCTTGGGGAGCAATTAAGCTACTCCATTAAAGTAAACAACATAGATTGTGTTTGTGTATCTTATTTAAATCTTTGAAATGTAAAATAAAGAGACAGCTTAATGGCTACAATGTACTTTGAACACAAAGCTCAACTAATAATACACCCCCTAATCACTGATTTTAAAGAGAATTAAACCTAGCTATTAATAAACTAAAATAGACTTTAACCTGCCTTGATCTGGTAGAAATCTCATTTTGCTGGTAATCCAATGCACACAGGTAATTTTTTTCTTCTTTTCTTTGGTTTATTTTGAGGGCAGGCAAATGAATTTTCCTTTCTTCTGATCAGAGCAGTCACATTAAACAAAGCAACTTCCTAAAGTCCAGAATTTTGAATCTGCTTCCAAAAGAATTGATTTTTTCCAAACCAATGCATTCAGTGTGACTGTGAAATCGAAAGATCATTTTTTTCTCACACATCTAATTTGGGCTGCTGGTTGCTATTATGAAGGTATCTTATCACTAATCTTTTCTAAACTGCAGCTGATATGGTTAGCAGCTGTTACAAATGTCAAGAGCCTCCAGACAAACATACAGAAGAAGGGGTCCTGAAAGAAATCTTAAAGAAAGTTCTGACTTTGCCTCATTCACTTTCATTTCACCTTAGAGCAGTTTCTAAGTACATACTTCTCTGAAAATCAAGGGAGTCATAAGCACTTTTTTGATTAAGGATGGATTTATATACATGAAATTGCTTTCCAATAGCATAATATTCTTGGGGTTCAAAAATTCCATTGTAATTTCTGTTCTTACAAGGGCCTTTTCATCTGCAAAGAAAAGTACATCTCTGTCTCTCCTAGTAATGCAATAAATATGACTTAATTCACATATGCCTGAAATTTGAAACATATTAAAAAGATACCATGAGCCCCCAGATATTATGGGTTTACGCTTTTGAAATCTACAAAGGGTCAGAATATAAAAAAACCTACCAGGATTACTAAATTCTTTGCCAACTTTGATTTCTCCTGCCTGCATCAAATTAATCCTTAGGACAGGCAGAGTCTTGGCCTTTTAAAGACCTTGGCTGGTCTTTAAGAATAATAAAGGTCAGAAATTAGGAGATTAGCCAATTTTCATTAGCACTGTGCTGAGTCATGCAGATCTCTTACATTAACAACCAGGACTGCTTTTCCATCCGGGTCTATCTGTGGGTCAGCTCCACTCTCTCTTCCATAGCCAACCTGATGTTAAAGCTTAAAAGAAAATCTGTTATAGAGCAAAGTTCAATAAATATCCCCTTTGCCTTTTGCAGTTTATGTCCAAGTGGAAGGAGAATTAAGTTTAGCCATTTCTAATATATTACATGTTGGTTTTAAGTGCCTTTGTGATTACTTACATTGCAAATAAAATCTAGGCATTGTTCCAGGCTGGTATAAATCCTGAAGTGTGTCCTGTTTAGCTAAGGCTTCTGTCCCAGATTCATCCCTGCCACGTCTCTTCAGAGAGAAAACTCCTTTGCTAATCCTTCTGCAAGTCTGGTGGGAGCAGGGCTGGAACAGGTCCCTTTGGGGAAAGGGATGATGCACCACTGCAGCAGCCACTAGTCTGAGTGTCCTTTCTGCAGAGATGAAAACAACATCTAATGAGAACATAAGGGAGCCTCAGCTTTGCATCTGACAGGTGTTGTATCACTAGAGAGCTGGAGTCAGTGGTCCCAGAGCACTGGGCAATAGCAGTGGCCAAGAGTTTTCTGTGCCTAAGCCCAGAAGGGCTCAACAGGCTGGTCCTGCTGGAGAAGGGGTAAAGCAGAGAGGGCATACAGACAGACATAAAGAAACCCCACCACTGCTTCAGACACTGTCTTTAGAGGAAACTAAAAAAGTTTGAGGCTACGTTTTCCCCCTCATGTTAAAATTCTCTGCATCCTTTCACACAGCAGCATTTTCTCCACTTGGCTGTATTGCTTCTCCTCTCCTTGGGTGTTGGTGTATTTAAAAGTTAATGGGATATTGGGTTGGAAAGGGAGGAGAGCGGAGAAGAAGGGAAAAAAAATCCAGGCACAGATTTTGAAATCCAGCTCCTATTCTCAGACTAATTTTTCTCTTTGTTTGCTCAGCTGCTTTTCACAGCCGCCTTACTGGCACAGACAAATCTGAACAGCTTGCAGAACAAAATGACAGGAAGATGGAAGGATAATGTGTGTTTAAATATCATTGACCAGCCTCTTTCTTGGCACTCTCAGCATGGGGAAAGCTTGTTATATACTGCTTCCTTTAATCATTTGAGACAGGGCTTTTCCTCCTGCCTATCTATCAAGAGGAGAGAGGATCTTCCTCCGATTGTGAGCGGCAGTGAGGGACAGGTGAATTATTAAAATTGTTTGCCACTGACTTTCCCTGTTATTCTTATTTGTTAAGTTCCCAGATGATGTGACCCGTGGTATTTTTAGTCTGCTGAAAGCCTGACCCACTCAATCACATGCAAACTGCATGTGATCCCCAAATGGATTTGAATTTGAGAGTTTTTTTAAAAAGCACTGTGAAAGGGAACAATTTTGGTACCTGGAGCCCAGAGAAGCAGAGCAGAGAGGAGCTGGTGGAAGGCTGATAATACACAGCCTCCAGTTAATGAACTTGCTGCCAAGAAATTCATCATCTACTGTCTCCTTGGGACAGTGATATGTGTCAAAATAAAAATCATACACCTTTGGTGAAAGCAAACCTTTGTTACAGCTAGCATCTGAAATGATTAAAATTTAAGCAGATCACGGGTGGAGATAAAGAGAAAAATGGCTCTTCCCCTTAATTGGACATTGTTTTTTCTTGCTTCCTGATGAGGGAGGTTGTTTATTTCCTCAGGCAGATTTTGCTCTGTGTGTTTCTTGAGAGTGTGTGTGCATGTGTATAAACCCTACATGTGAAGCTGGAATGGATTCCTGTAAGTCAGGAATCACTGGTTGTAGGTTGCACAATGATGTATCATTTCTTCCCTTTCAGACCAACCTTCTTATTTAGTTTTGGAGCCAGTTAAAATTATAAAGTGCTTCTTTCCATGTCACATTTCTGGAGTAAAAGACATTGTAACCTCAAGTTTATTGAAAAGAAATTGAGGCATGGGGAAATGGTTCACAATTTCATTTTTTAAAATAAATGAGGCTACCAATTTTGAGTGCAGCCTGCCTACCTGGAATTTGCATCTGAGGCCCTGGACTGATCTTGGAGGCTTTTTATTCAGGAGGAAAGCATTCCAAGAGGAGGACTGGCTTAGCCATAAAAAACCCCTCATCCTCCATCTAACGCAAGGCAATCCCCAGATCCTCTGGGCAGGAAATAGGGTAAATGTGCAAAAAATCCAAGTGGCTGTTTCAGAAATTAGGGTCACCACAATTTCCTACTTAAATGGTCACCTGAATTACTGTATTTTATTTTTTAAATTGAAAGAGTGAGCAATTGTGTATAAGTGCATGAGTCTGTGAAGGGGAGGCATTCTTTCATAATCTTTTTTCATCAAATATTCCCTCAAAAAATCAGTTTGAGGTAGATTACCAGCCTCAAATGTCAACCTGAAATGTTAAAGCAGCTGAACAGAGATGGTCTTACCCCTGTCTACACTAAAGCAAACATTTTAGGTAAAAGTATCAGCCTGCTTCAAAGCTCTCTGTGCTTAGATAAAGTGCTTAGGAAGGCTAATGTTAAACGTATGCTTATGTAACTTGCTGAATGAGCGACCAGATGCTGTAAAAGGCATGTGGTACAGGGATGTAAAGTGGGTAATAACAATAATGAACATTTACATAGCCTTCTGCACTCTCAAAAGGATGTAGGAGCTGTAAGTATAGCACATCAGTGACAGCAGGAGATATGAAAATGCAGGGTAGGTTTGCCTGGTTAAATCCTGTCTCCAGTTACAACCTCAGTAAATGCAATCAAGCTGGATTTACTAACTAGGCAGGAAGAATGATTCAGCCCAGGGTATTTTATGTAGGTAAAGGGTTGTTTCAAAAACAAAGACCTCCTCTCTCTTATTATTAGTGATTTCCATTTTCCTATTAACTTACTGCAGAAAATATTGCTTTATTGTGATGGTGTTCTGAGCTCCAAAATAGATCGATCAAATCAAGCCAGCCAAAGATGGTATTCCTGGCCCTGGAGACTGATTTACACAAATCCACAAAGGAAAAATCTGGAAATAAAGGAGGGAGAAAAAAACCCAACAGATATTTTTAAAGATATAGATACATAAATTTTCTTCCTTCAAGTGACTGTACGCACCTAACCTTAGAATCAGCCTGTAATTAACCTCTTTAAAAAAACGAATGTAGCAAAACAAAACCAACATCAATCCCACTGATGTGTGACAAACAGGCAAAGGAATGAGTGTTTGGCAGGATGCCAGGCAGCATCAGAGAAGCTTTAGGAAAATGAGATTGAAATTAAAGGAGAAGTTTGCATTAGAAAAGTACCTCATTCATAGGCCCAATTTCACAACCATCCTAAAGAGGAGCCTGGGAGTAGTTTCAGGGAGCCAAGCCTTGGGAGGTTCATAAATAGCTTCTGAGTCTAGCTGGATGATGTGACTGACTCTCCTCATGGAAATTAAATGAGACAACTGACAACAGCTGCTGCTGGCCATGGCTTCAGGTACTAGAGCAGACCTAGTTTTCATGAAAGCAAGAACTTGTGAAAGCCTGAAACAGAAAGACCAACCCATAGACCTTCCCTGTTAGAAGGAAAGGCTCCTCCTTGAGCCAATATCAAACTTGCCACACTCTCTGATGGTTAAATGTTTAAAGCTTAAGTTCCTTGTATGACATTCTGGAGCAGTTTTTGCCCCTCTCTCCCTTTTGACTTGAATCTCATTTTCTAATCAACCTTCCAAGATAGATGCTTGAAGTTCAGCAGTACCAAAATGAGGCAATATTTGAGTTTGAGGCATTAAAGTCTTAGTTTCACAGAACAGCAAAAAAGAGTGAAAACATTGCTGACAGCCCTTTTGTCTGCCCAGCATCTTTAAGGGCGATGAGGCTTTGGGAAGTGTTCCTGCATTCCTGGCTGAAGGACACTATAGAAGACAAATGACTGCACAACTCCATGCTGTGCTGGGCAAATTAGTGAAAAATATATACACTGATTGTTATTAAATACATAGAGATTGTGTCTGGCTCAAAAAGGTTGCAGCCTTCAAGTTGTTTGGAGACTGGAGATTATTTTGGGAAAGCACTCTGTATACTTGCTCTTTCGCTCTTCTCTAGGTTTCTGGCCAGGGTCAGAGTCTCGAGAGCAGTCTGCATGGATCCTTTCCTCCTTCTAGCATTAGGGTCTGTCCCAAAATATTGCACTGAATTTATCAGACAAAATCTGGTTTGTTTTGTAAATAATAGGCTGTATCTGTCCTAAACATTACCATGAGGAAATGTTCCCCTCCAAAGTAAAAGGTCTTTTAGTGGAGATATCAGGTTCAGCAAAAGCATGAGCTAAACTTACCTATCTGGACATGCCCTGGGAAAAGGAGAGAGTGACCAGAAAGGAAAAATCTTCTGCAGACCTTTAGGTCCCCAACATGGTTGTCAGTGAAGCTGTGAAATTCACAGCAGCTCAGCAATGCCAGGGAGCCAATATCCCCAGATGGGGCCACTGATCCAGACACCTCCATGGCTCAGATGGAACCACCACCAGCTGCATCCGACACGCTGACAACACACTTGTGCCTGGCAAGAAGAGAACCTTTCTGCTATGATTTGATCTTTTGTCAGCATGGAAGAAAATTTTCCAGAGGAGATAAATTAATTAATCAATCAGGTTAACCCTGAGACATCTAATGACAGGCATTATTGTACTTAAGCACCAGCAAATCTGGCAAATACTAAATAGAACTTGAGTTCTGTTTCTTTAATGACTGTTTTAAAAAAGAAAACAAAAACCAAAAATTAAGGAGTGTTAATTATGTCAGGTTAACAACAATTAATTAAAATAGAGGGAAGGGCTAGCTGTAATTTGCTACCACCACAGAGAGGAACCAGATAGGAGACTACTGTACAAACCTGTGATGGGCTGCAGCTTTTAATTAAAATTGCAGTTCTTTAAGATAGCCCTTTGTCAGATGGATTCTGGCTAATTCCTGTCACTCCTGCAATATTGCCAACAGGATTCTTCAGTGGCTTCATGCCTTTAATAGAAATCTGAGTGTCAAGGGACATCTTCATGTCAGGTTACATGCTGGGTCTGTCATGTGAGGTCCCCATCCCTCTCTGAGTGTGATGGTGCACATGAATAATGGTACTGTAGCTGTCTATCTCTTTGGAATGTACAAGCTCTAGAGGGGATGAAAGAGATGCTGCTAGACAAGCAAGTTCCATGTCCTTTCATTTAAGGACTGATATTTCAGTTATGAAGGCAAAAGACAGTTTGCACTTTGTCGTGAAACTGATGCTCATAGATCTGTTGGAAAGACTTTGGCAGTGATGGGTTGACCCATTAATTCACTGTCAGTTCTTGGTCATTTCTCTTAACTTATCCACATCCCTGTATCATCTGCTGGGAAATAACAATCCATACAGCCTTATAATGGTGTTTGAGATCTGCACATAAAACTATTGTGGTAAAACCAGCACAACTACAACATCCTACTGGCATATATGCACAAAAAATGTGAGGGAATCAGGTAAATTCACTGCAGTTCATGAACAATTTACAGTGTCTGAAAAAGTCAGAGATGTCAAAGATGGTGTTCAGAAATATATTCACAAAGCAGTAATAGAGCACAAGGCAAGAAAGATATGACATCTGCTGAGTACTGAGAAACAGAGAAATGACACTCATTAAATTCACTGTCTGCACATGTGCATGTACCTATTTGTGCTAATACATTGGTTTTGTTTCCTAAACTACAAATATACACAAACACACACAAACATATTTGGAAAAAGTTAATTTGCGATTCAGCAAACGCATCCTCGATTTGTTAATATGATTGTCCTAATTCAAAACACATCAGGCAAAATCTGAATTTTGGCTCATGGTATCTTCCATTAGAGGTGGCAGGAGTCCATGTTGAGTTGTCACTAGTAGTTTGGTAGGTTTTGATATAAGTTTCTTAAAAGTTTTAACTTCAATGGCCCTAAAACCTAGTTCTCTGTCACCTGTCTCTGTGTTCTCCTGCTTTTACCTCCTTGGTGTCCCATTATCCACAAAGAAAAGAAGGTGGGATTTTACAGAGTTTCATATTCTTCAAACTCTGATGGGACAAAGGAATTTTCTTGTTGCTAGATGATACATGAGAAGTATATTCAGTTGTTGCTCTACCACACTTACTTAATTACTTTATTTCTCTGTGAATCAGGACACATCTGTGAAACTATGCTATTAGAGTTACCCTCATGTTTTTTCTTTGGTCATTCTAGGAAATAAAGTCTTATTATATAAAAGAAAGACACTTACTGTTGTGGCCTTTATTTCAGTTCATTGCTGCAAAGAAAAAAGTGTTTCCTACAGTTAACTAACACTTTTTGTTTAACAAACAAAGCAACAACAACAAGTCTAATGAATATTATCTCTCAATTAAATTATGAGAGCTCAAGGTGTGAAAAAGCCTTCAGCTGCAGAAAATTATTTTCAGGTATATTGTTTCACACATTTTAAAAGCTTTTTTTGTTTGGTTATTTTTAGAGCAAATTTCTTTGAGGTAAAACTAGGCCTTTGTTGTTTATCATAAAGAAGCCAAAAAGCAAAAGTAGAGCTACATTTATTCTAAATTTAATTTGCTTGTCCCTTTCTAACCAAAGATTTTATATTTATTTAGATAATACATTTTCTAAGAAGCTAAAAATTCACACGCTGCTCTGGGATGATTTCATTAAACTCAACTTTGAAATCCCTTGGTCAGATTCTGCTCCCACACACATGGCTGTAAACATGCTGTAAATCCACTGAAGTGCCTGTTCATTTAACTCAATCTCAGGAAGCTGGAACTGGCCACCAGATTATTTATTTATGGATATCACAACCCCATCGTCACTTAAAAGTAGATGTTTGTATTTCATGTTCTTGATTTTCTTGATTTTTAATAATTCATAGGACGATATCAAATATTGATGTTCCATCTATTAAAAATGCCATAAATAAATAAGCTATGTACACAGGCTTGACCAGAAACAGCATGGTCAAGATATTCCAGTTCTGTGCACCAGAAACTGTCTTCTGTTTGATGATGTGTTCAGCTGAGCCTGGAAGGTTGTGGGTAGATTGCAGACCTCTACCTTCTTGATTGCTGTACCATAAACATAAGATGACATTTCTCTTGTTTCTTGGTTAAAATAACCCAAGCAATCTCTGAGAGGGAATATGAATAACCATACCTGGGTTTCATAGCAAAAAAAAAAAAAATACTAGTGACCTTTTCTTACTGCCTTGGGTCTAAATACTGTGTTTTGACTCACATCTTTGGGAAAAAGGAAATAAAAGAGCCATTAGATCACTGAGGATACTTGGATGTCCAATTCTGATCTGTTATTACTTTTTGAAATTACAAACAGAAAGAAAAAAACAAAAAACTTAGTTAAAAGCAACCTTTTTGCATGCAGACTTTTTACACAAAATGATCCTCTTTAAAGAAGAAAGTTTATTTCAATTTTCAGTTTGAAAGTCACCTTTTAAGAAAAGCAAGGACTAATTATACACTCAGCACAAACATTTAGACTAATAAGTGTTTTATTCCTTGAAGGAGTGTTAAGAAAATGGATCCACTCATAGTCCTGGTGGTTTATTGTTTAATTGTTTTACCTCCTGCAAGATGCCATAATCCAAAGGACCTGCCAGCCTCTACATGATCTTCTCCCTAAAACATGTTTGTAAGCAGAGCTGGTCTCACACTTGTTAGAAGAGCTACAAGATAAGGGAGATGCTGTTGTGTCAAGCATGTAGTCCCTGGGCTAGGAAACCTCTGCCCATGCAGCAGTTGTCACCTAAATGACTGTGAGACAGCTCTCCCTGTGCCTGCCTCCAAGAGACAGGGATTTGAGGTGAGAAAAGCTCATCCCTGTGGGTTCCCAGCTAACTCAGACATGGATGCTGTCACACCCCCCCACTGAGACCACCTGGGAGCCTAAACTGTTTGCTCTTCTGCTGCTTTGGTTTAGGTAAAACACAGGCTGCTGGGGGAAACTTTGAGACTGCTGTGTCTCATTTGACCAAAAAAGGTTAAAGGAGTCTCTGCTATTGCAGTGATTCTTTTGACTTTTAGGGTTTTGCTCATGCAGAGGAGTCATGTGCCTTCAGTGGTGTGCCCAGGCTGATTGTGGCAGTGCCTGTGGGAGGAGGGCACATGGGGACACGGGATGGGCACAGCTGAGGAGAGAGCAGGCTGGGAGCCCCATTTCCCAAAGGAGGATCAGGCAGTCACTCAGTGCTTGTGGCTATGATTGTTTTGATCTCTTGACCCTTCCTCTTTTATTAATGGAGCTGCTGGGCACTTACAAACATGCTTGACAAGTCTCAAATAATCAATTTCTTATAAGCTTAATGCAAATAGGCAGCTGGTCAGAGCAGGGAGCCCATGACGTGTCTTTTCATCCCTGTCCCCAAGGTGATCACAAACTGGGTCACCCCTGGAAAGGCACATCTGCTAATACACAGACACATGAAAGAGCAGTGCCACAGGCTTTGAGGTGCCCTCAGTTTCCCTCTCAGTGGGCTGGCTCAACTCAAAGAATGGTGAGAGATGGTGGACACTAGGATTTTCTCTTTGGCATGTTCTCTGCTTTCATGAGATAAGTTAATAAATCCATGAAAATCTAGGCAGCTGACTATGTGGACCTCCTTTGTGCCCTTTGATCTACGCACCCATGGCTCTGCGGTGATGCTTACAGCTGCTGACAGCTGATTTGCTGGAGTCTCTGTTCTTTGGTGTGCTCGGTCTTGGCATGAAAATTTCACAGCAGTTAATGAGATCCATTGGCCACAGCAATCCATCCCCTGTGCATTGAGTGCTAATTAGTGTCAGGCTGTCACAATAGCAAGATGAGTTTCAAAATAAAACCATCAAGTGCACTCTGATTCTGATTTATTACTTATTTTTCTGATACTGTGACTGAACAATAATTTAAAAAAAAAAAAAAAGTCAGTCTGGCCTCTTCTTTGGCTTCGTGTGCAGTGGTGATGATTTCCCTGTAATTAATGAGGTGCATTATCTAACTCCCTCACCTTGCAGTAGGAAGAAAAGTCCCTTTTTCACTCTCTCATTGTTTCCAAAGAGAAAGTCTCTGAAAGCCTTGGGTACACACAATCATTCAGAGTGAATGGCCTAAAAGGCAGGCTCCATTCATAGTTCTGCACACTCCAGGGTCCTTTTGTTCCTCAATCTAATTAGATTTACTGTGGACTGCCTACCCACACCAGTAAACACTGCATCGAAGTTTCAAGTCGATGCAAAGTAGGTTGTCATCCTTTTTCCATCTGAGCCCCTTTCCACAGCTCTGTCCTTACAGCACTGAATTAACTGCTGTAGTTTTCCAAGGTGGCACAAACTTTGCCATATTAAAGTTAACTTCTAAATAAACAATGCATCTGAAAAATCCTAGAGAATGGGTATTTATCACAGTTCTACCTAGAAAAAGCTTGGTGACAGCAGTCTTGCTCTCTCAGATTTGAGATGCTGAGGCTGGGATCAGTCTCACGTGGTCTATGCATTACAGTGCCAGACAGTTTTTCTCCCAGAATATTCATCCTTCTCCAGCAGTAAATTTTTGCAAATGGCTTGATTCATATTTATTGTATTTTGTAGACTCTGTCTAGAGAGTAGCAACTGTGATTAGAGTAAGTATCCTACTATTAATAATGAAGCAGCAAAAATAGGGTTGGCATAAAACTCATATATGTCCATTTGTCTGAGTGTGACTTGAATTATCCAGTAGCAGTGGGAGAAATACTTTCTTTAGCGCTACCTGTTTCTTTTTTCCTTTTTTTTTTTTTTTTCTCTTTTCATAGCAATATTTATGAGGTGATAAAGTTTTACAAATGTTGTAGGAGGGAAACCAAGAACAATCTAGGTCAGGAGAAAATGGTGAATTACCTTTTAATATCATTCTCTAGTCTCTCAGGTTCTTTCCAGCAGTTTTATGCTTAACACCACTGAATGATCCATGGCCTGGCTGACAATTATTCTTGCAATTAAAGACTGATTCTTATACAGATCTGTCCATTTTACACCACTGGCTGTTGTACTCAACTCAGTAGAACAAGTCAGCAGGGTACATTCTCACACAACAGCTTAAATTTATCCTGAGTAACAGTGTTTCTGATGTTACACATTTAAAATAAAGCAATAATAAATGTTCTATAGGATACTCTGTTTCAAAGCAGATCTATTAGCCTGTTCAGACCTATTTCAACAGGAAGCTTTTGACTTTCCTGTGGCATTCAAAAATCAAAACTAATGCTACTATTTTTAATTTGTTTTTTACTTGTAATGATTTAATTTGATGTGGAGCCTTTTCACATGGGTATAACTGGACATTTTGTTGGAGAGTTTGCCTTTTTCTGTTATCTGCATTGGGTCATTGGCTATGATTTAGACCAGTGACAGAGAGACCATGACAGCTTCCCCAACTGTTGCTTTTTTGCAGTTTGCTGGTCTCTTCTTGCTTTGCAAATAGGTCAGTTCTCAGTCATGCACCATCAAGCTGTCAGCAGTAGCAAAGGGCTCTGTTGAGCTTCTCAACTATGGAGACAGCTGAGAAAACTTCTCTGAAATGAATGAGAACAGCAGAGTGGAAGACCCTCAGATACATCAAACTGTTTCCACTGTGCTCCCATTCCCCCCTTTGGTTCCATCCAGCTCCTTTATGGTCTCTTTGTGGATTGTTTTTTTTCACTTCGGATCTGATCTTGGATGGACTGTTTGGATTTTTTTTTATTATTATTATTGATTATTTGGGGCTGCTGTTTGCTTGTTTGTTTGCTATTTATTTTTTCCCCACAGAGGGCAGACTTTGTCCATCTCACGTAACAAGTCCATAACTGGAAGTGCCAGTGTGTCCACAAGCTTTTCTCTAATATCTTGTTTTTCTTCTGCTTGCTGCCATGGTAGCAACCAAAGCAGAGAAAGGTTTGGGAATCTGGAAGCTCTGTTGCTCACCAGTTTCTGTCTCTGCTTTAAGACAGTTTTATTTATTTAAGGACATAAATGCCTTGTTCTGTTCCATGAGTTTTCCTTGGTGTAGACAAAGTTCTTCAGGAAAGTTTCCTGAAACTTATTGTCTCCTTCAGGAATTGGCTTGTGATGTGATGTCTTTTGTTTTCTTTTATAAAATATTTTGCACATAAATAAATAGGAGAAATGGGTATAAAACAGGACAGTGAAGAAATAGTAGAGTAATTGTATTAATTGGAGTAATTATAGAAGAGGCAGTTTGGAAGTTGGATGTAATCAGTGAGATCAGACAGTTTTATATAACCTGATGTAAAAAAAGTTTCAATAGGGTTATAATTTTTAATTTTTTAAAAATTTGTTTCCTATTAACTTTAGAAAACTGACACAAAAAAAGGTCATTCAGGATCCTGTAGCATGGTCAGGCCATTAAATAGGAGCTTTTGGCTCCCTCTCTATTATTTGATCTACAGATTAATGTACCTACAACTGCATTTTGCTTTTGTGCAGCCTCTTATGATCCTGATTCTTAAGATCTCACTGGATAGCTAGCTGTTAATTTAGGGTGATTTTGCTCCCTCAAGTGTTGCTCTGAATCACAGAATTGTTTAAGTTGGAAAAGATCTCCAAGATCATCGAGCCCAACCACCAACCCAACAGTGCTAAGTTTACCTACAAACCATGTCCCTAAGTTGCACATCTGCATGGCCTCCAAGGACTTCCAGGTGTGGTGACCCAACTTTGTCCCTAGGCAGCCTCTCCCAACACCTGACAATCCTTTCAGTGAAGAAATCATGATAACAAAATAGGAAGTGAATGACTAAAAGCCCATGCTTTTCTTTTTGTCTGACTTGAAATATATTTTAAATGAAGGCCTGGTCGCCCTGCAGGCTGCAAGTGCTAGTTATTTTGTAAAATATTTCATATTCAGAGCTTCAGGGTATACGACAGGTGTAGAATAAGCAATCTCATAGAAGACATCTGTGCAAAAGCATGGCTTTGCTGAAATGGTACTAATTTTTTTCATAAGTAGGTCATAGGAAAGAGCAATCCAATATGAGAGTCTTTGTTCATTTAAATGTCTAAAAACCAATCTAACTAATTAAAAGTATGACAGCATACAAGAAAAATCCCACATGACAGAATAAACAGCATTTGAAAGAAGGCAGTTTGTTTTCTAATATGTGCTTTACTTTTTATCAGTTATAGCCCCCAAAATTGTATCCCTTTGAGTTAATTTAGTTTTTTAAGAACATAACTTGCTTTGTTAATTTGGCATGGACTTAGTCTGTTTACATAAAACACCCTAGCAAAAGAGATTGGCAGAGTTTCCCTTGTAAAGACAGAGCTCTTTTCAGTTAATTATATGCAAATCAGCTTTGTTAACAAACACCTAAATAACTCTGCCTTGTCTTCATTAGCCTGGGAGATACAGAACATTTCTCAAGGAACTAGACAAGGAATATTAATCAAAGCAGCTTGTAAGTTTTAATGAGCTTATTAATTGTTGACCTCTGTATTTCCAAGAAGTGGTATTAAAACTGAAAGATAACTGAGATATTTTTGTGCAGAAATATTACACAGATATGTATGGGAAAAGCATTCATGGCCAAATTTGGGTCATGCAAAATAAAACCTTAATCTAGCTGCTAGCATATTGATAACTCATGTTTTTCTAAAAAAATATATGCCAGCTGATGAGAGTTTAGGGATAAACATTCTTCTTGCACTAAAAGAGCATTCAGTGTTGTAGAGGAAGGTGAGAAAAGTGGAATAAAGTTCAGTTTTGTTGTTTCCCAGAGCAGGTTTTTTAACTTTCCAAATGAGTAGTGATGAGTTCTGGATTTGCTTCCTGAATGGACCTCCTGCATGTCAGGTGATTCTAGCTCCTACTTTAGGGTTTGAACAAATTATAATGTAAAAATAATGCAAAATGCAAACACAAAATGAACATGGAGGCAAGGCTGGGAAAGGTCCCTGTCCTCCATGGGCAGCTGACCTGGTCACAGCCTGCACTTCAGCCCCATTAACGATAATTGGAAGGTGAAACCCAGCCTGAGGAGCCTGGTGGTGAAATTCATCCATGCCTGCTCCGAGGGGAGCCTTCAAGTCTGACCCTCAGCAGAGATCAGCCCTCACTGCCGTCCCTGCTAAACAGAGCAATGTTGTGTTTCACATGGCTAATCGAGAAATGTGAGGAAACCTGAAACCCAGCTCTGGCAATAGCCTTTCATGCTGTGTGCAGGAACAGACTTTGGTGTAATTAATCCTCTAATTAATTTCTAATAGCTGTCTAGCCATGTGTCAATAAGCAAGGAGGATACATGACAATAAAAACATCTGTCAGAGTCAGTAACGTGCAGTGCTGCTTCAGAGAGAGACAGACAAGAAGGGAGGGAAAACAAGTAGACAAGAAATAAAACAAGGCAAAAAATGGACTGGGATTAAGTGGAGTCTAAGCAGGGAAGAGAGATTCTGAGTTGCCAGCTGATCTTTCCTAATTTGATTTGGTAATTTCCACTTCTGAAGGATAAATTAATTACCTGGGTAGGAGGACAAATAGCTGATGATTGCTTCTGGTACTTGAGTCGCTCTGGTCTCCAGCTCTGACCCTTCCATGGCAATAACAGATGATGGTGACTATTTAATTTGTGCCACTGCTGTCCACATGAAGCCATTGCAAAACCCTATAGATTTACACATCCAAGAGACAGTGCCTGTGTGGTGAGGGACAAAGCTGGCAAACAAAAGTACCGGAAACGAGACTGTATCTCATTTGATGCAGCAGAAACAAACTTGAGAAAAACTTGAGAAACCTGAGAAAATATTCTATCATCCTATAATCTGTACCAGAACCTTTTCACCAAAACTTTTCAGAAATTAAGATTATGCAGTTCTTATGACTACTTTTCATTTTTGATGAGAGCTGAGTAATAAATATTTTTTATGGGATCTACTAGGCTCATTACAGATAAAAAAAAAAAAAAAAAAAAAAAAGCAGACCATTGAAGGGAGTTTTTTCTGAGGTATTTCTAATTCCTGGAACATTAGAGACACAGGAAACATCAAATGGCCATATGTCCAGAGATCACATGGTTTAGGGAGAACAGAGCTGCAGCACAGACCAATTCTTTAATTAGTCTTTGTCTCCCATGTTATAGTTCTCTCGGGTTTTAGATATCTCCTTGAATTTTTGAGCCAAATAGTCATAAAAACTGCAACCCATCCCAGTTTCAAATCTGAAAATGCTCGTGGCAATAATTCCGAGTGACATAAAGCAGAGCATTTGCATGTGGTGGTGGCAGCTTTGGGAGGAGTTTTTTGCTTTGTTTTGTTTTGCTTTGCTTTGTTTTGGGTTTTTCCCCTGTGAAAAAACATTCTGCTCTGAACCAGTCACAGACCCTCTGAAAACTGCAAAAGGGTAATTCAGTCTCCTCTTTTCCATTTTAAATCTCTTCCATCAGTTCTTTTCTCCTACCATCATTGCTGACATTGATTTATTTCAATTAAGATTCTTGTGTTCGAGTATAATAATTAGGCCCTGTAGCTACTAATTCTCGTCCCCTTGGATTATAGATACAACTAAAATCCATGTGGCCCAGTTCAGAGGCATTTGCTCACCTGCAAACTGGTGGAGAACGAGCTCCACGTTGTCTAGTGAGGCATACTTGGGACCAGGAAAATGTTTCGATGCCTGTCTCACTGAATCTATGGATCTGTGTGTTTTGAATGGGTTCATGTACTTTCTTTCTGATTTGTTATCTACAAATCTTCCTTTGACCTTATTTAAAGGCAGGAAATTAACCAGAAAACAGCTCTTCCCATGAGGTCCCAAAGGGCTCTAATATATATATATATATATATCCATTACTCAGAAGTGGCTGAGTAAATTTCCAAAGATGTGCTTTTAAATTGAGTTGTCAAACATGCTGTTATCCTTGGAAGAAAAGAGTATGAATAATACAAGTTACCTTGGGTAGTTGTTTGCTACTCTAGGTCAGTTTGACCATTCTTCACTCCAGATCTTCAGAGGGGTTGAGATACCCATCACATGCCAGATTTCCCTGCTTCCACTCTTTGCATTAGGGAATTGCAGTTTAATGTATCCATGCAGCTGCCTGAAGGGTCCTTAGGAGGATGCTCCCTACTCACCCATGCATTTTGCTGGAGCAGTGTTAATATGAACCCCAACAGTCAAATCCAAACCAGGATGCACACTGTTATGCTGTGCATAAGAAACCCCCAAAATTTGATGGAAAAGGATAATAGAGATATAGCTGCATGTCTGCTGTTTTTTCTTCTCTGGGATATTTTTACAGCTTGATGTCCTGGCTCACCAGTTGATTTTTTTAATCTCTTTGGTTTTGTTTTTTTTTTTTTTCCTTACAAAAGCCATAAGATAACACCTATATATTCAAATATTCAAATAAAGAGCCTGGAGTGCAATGCCTTGCCTGGTGTGAAAGTCCAGGGTTTGAGACGAGACCTTTTCAAAATAGATATGAATACAGTGCCTCACCTGCTCTGTAAGAAAAAGCCATTAGAAGGCAGCATGGGGAAATATGTACCTCAAACTCCTCAAACACACACAGAGTTTATTGTGAAATCTGAAGTAAATTGTTGTCAGTCTTTGTAAACATGGAATTCAGCACTGTTACATCCAAGTCTTGCATAAAATGCTTGCAAAAGGCTCCAGTAGCCTTCAGGGAGAAGGCTGTATGCATTATAAATGGTTAATGCTTCATGGGATAGAAATTCAGTGAAGCAGGAAAGTGCTTGTTCAATTACTTTTTTGTAGGTTTTTTGTTTGGTATTCTTTTCTGCTGTTTTCTTTTTTTTTTCCTCTTTCTGTGAGGCTCTGGGTGCCCACTCTTGCTGGGGACTAAGGAAACTGGAGTTTGCTGAACCAGAACCTGTTTCAGACCTTAAACATTTACATTCAGTTCTGTCAGCATTTGGGATGCCTTTCTCTTTAGTTGTGCAGGTAGGATGAGTCTTGCACCTTAAGATCTTTTTCCAGACCAATGACTCTACTTAAAGAGATAAGAAGCCCTGTAATATTGATTGGGTTAAGAAAGCATCAAATAACCTTTCACCTCTATCTGATCAGCTTTCTGTATCAAAATATGAACATGAAAATAAGAGCATTAAACTCTGAGCCTTTCCCTCCATGCTCAGGAAAGCTTATATACACTAAAAAACATTCTGTATCACAGAAAGCAGCTGTGTTTGAGGCCTGGGATTAAATATCATTTGGGAATATTTGAATCCAGGACAGATATTTTTTGCTTCTCTCAGTGTATAGAGATCTGATTTTCTGATTCATCTGAGGAGAAAGACTCCAGTTTTTCTTTAAATACAGTAATGTTTAAAGAAAAGCAGTAGAGAAAGCTTCTCTGATTTACATGTTACAGTGTGGTTTTTCAAGGTATGTGATAAACTGAAATTAATTGGAAAATTTAATCAGGCAAGACTAAAGTGCATATACTGCTTATATGCCAGCTTCATCCTGAAGCCTCTTTTATTAAAGTGAGCAAATTCAAAGTATAAATATTACATTTATAGATAAAATATCTCACATTTTATATTGAGAAGCTGTCCAGCCCAGTGAGTCAACAGGCATAGAATAGCCTGGGCTTTAATTCAACTGGAGTCCTTTTGGTGTGAGAGCAGTTCTGTGCTTGGCAGGGAAGAGCAAAGCATGTCCTTAGTCAAGTGGGGAAGAAGGAAGGGATTGAGATTTTTTTTTCTGTGGAAATAGTCAAGGCTGCAAGGACACATGGGTTTAAAATATATTTGAATAGCCATGGGTGAGAAACCAAGAGACCTTCTTTTATTGGGAAAGATGGAAATCAGTTCCCTGGGAGGGCTGGAAATCACCATCATTACAAATATTAAACTGCTTGTGTTGATAATTATAAAAAACACGTTACATAGAGTTGATTCTTGCTTCATGAAGATGGTTGGGTGAAGTAATAATCCTGAGGTCTCTTTTAACTCTATTTTCTATATTTTTCAAAATTATGATACAGAAAATGACTAATTTTCCCACAGCTAAATGTGAGTCTGCATTCACAGGCAAACAGACATGAAGAGTGTGAACACAATGCCTGCAGTGCTAATTTTTAGACGTTTAGAATGGAAGAAAAAGTAAAGCATCCTTCAAAATAATGATCAAGTTAGCCTGTCTCATCCAAAAAGCAGCTTAGTGTCCTACACTAAAAAACTATTGATGGGAGGAAGTACTCATAAAGGAACAGAAACCCTAGGGCTATTCAAAGGAACTAAAAAATCTTGGACACTCCTACTTTCACCCTGTCTGTATTGAAAATTAACCCAGTGAAGGAAAGGGTAGAAAAAACTTTATCTGTCACATCTGTGTGCATTTCTTTTCGAGTGAATGCCTAGAGCTGCAATTGTGGCTGGTCTCTGGGGCTAGGGTGGTGTATCAGAGGACACAGCACATGTGTATGCTCCTGGTCTCTTCCTTAGTTTTTCTCCATCAAATCCGGTGTAGCAGTGAAGCCACCCATCTCATCATCCCCCATCTCATCACCCCCATTTCATCACCCCCCATTTCATCACCCCCAATCTCATCACCCCCATCTCATTATTCCCCGTGTCATCACCCCCATCTCATCACCCACCCACCCCTCTCCTCGCCTGCCTGTGCACGGTGCAGCCCCTGCTGCCATAGCTGCGTCTGCAGAGACCCCTCGTGGAGATGCAGCAGATACCAGGAGAGGGAACTGCCTTTTTTTGTTCCTTTATTTCAAGTGTTTATATTTCCTTCATGACCTTGGTGAAATGGAAAAGGCCCTTCTCCCCAGGGAGAGAGCAGTCCCCCAGGAATTATGCAATGGGACCCTGTAGGTGAGGCATTGCTGAATTTTCTAGATGCATAATAAAAAACACCCTTGCAGAAATGTATTATGAAGGGAATTTAGATTCTGTTCTCTCTCACAAATAATTTTTTTTTTGTTGATCTGGGGGGGGTTTTGGGGTAGGTTTTTCGGGGGTTTTTTTTGTGTTTTTTTTTTTTTTTTCTCTGGTGACAATGAAGTCCCAAGGGGAGCATGACAAGGCATGTGGTTCTGCATTCTATAATACAGGCATGATTTCCAGCATTTCCCATCACTACACCTTCCTCAGTATGGTAGCTTTAATCTTGCTGGTTTGGAAGTAGGACACAAAGAGCAGAGTTCTGCAATTCATGGAAGGTTTGAAGGTTTGATGCCTGCTTTGATCTTTTACCTGTTTGCAATCAGAAGGAGCTGCAGGAAGCTCAGCACTGACTCCACAGAGTAATAAAGCATCCAAACCAGGAGTTCAGGATCTCTTTCCAAACTCTTGCCCAAAGTACCTGAAGTTCTCCCTCTTTTTCTCCCTCAATAATATCCTTTCCTGCTGGATTTTCTCTGCAGTGTAAAGTACGAGCAGATTCTAATACTGTCTTCTTTTTCTATTTAATCACTCTTAAAGGAATATTTATCTGAATCTAAAGGAGAGGCAGGGAAGCCCTCTCTTTCCCACCTGAAGCATGGGGTCTGAGCCTGATAAACCCACAAGTTGTCAGCTTAATGATACCTTTTGCCAGCTATGGACCAGTGCTCTATGTGTGCTTTTTCTTCACTATCAGTTTTTCCTATGCCCTCTTTGCACGAGTGTGTAGAACCCTGATTTTTATGAAATCTGCCTTTGCTGTAGTTGTTGAATCCATTGGCTCCCATTAAAAAAAAAAAAAAAAAAAAAAAAAAAAAAAAAAAAAAATCAGTTCAGAGCAGCAGTTCCAAGCCTGATGTATGCAGGGCCAAGGTTCACACCTGGGAACTCCAGAGCACATCACTACCCTAACAGGCTTGTTAGCACAGCATGTTTGTGCCCCTGCTTACCTTCCTGCTTGGACCAATTTTGATCAGATGATGAGAGAAAATGATAATATCTTAAATACATTGCTTTTTTTTTTTTTTTTACCTGTTAAATAGTACAAGCAGCCAAAAAGGATACAGAAAATTCCTCTCAGGATGTGAGTACACCAACAGTCCAACTGCAACAGTTCTATCAAATCATAGGAACTCATCTGTAAAACCTTTGGTGTTTTATTTGTTCTCTGTTCCTTTGCATGAGGAAAATAGACTTTGCCATAACTACAGAGCCTTAATGATGAAAGTCCAAATAAACTCTCATTTTAAACTCTGCAAATATCATAATCTTTGCTCCTCTGTTTTGGCACTTGAAATATGTGCATGCAGAGTTCCCAGAGGCAATTTCAGACAGCTGATGCAGATGGATACCTGTATAGATATTCAGATCTTCTTGGAATATGAGTAACTGTCACCATCACTCAGTGACATCATAAAGCCTGTCAGAATGCTGTGAGAGAAAGCAGAAATAGCTCTTTTAAAATATTTTTCTCCCTAATCTTATTCTGAATGCCTTGTCTGGTTGCAGTGCAGTTAAATACAATGGGAGTTGTGAAAGATGAGCAAATCTGAATTTCGGCCTTTACGCTTCTGAAAATAACAATCAAATAAAAAGTATGAATGAGTGTGACATCCACAAATCAAAAATAGAAATAAAAATACCTTCTCTGAAAGACTGCTAGGCTGAAATTAATATCAGATTCCCACTGTGGGTCCTCAGTAAAAGGTAACATGAAAATCTGTGCTTCTGCCTCTTGTCTAGCGTTGCAATAGTGGCATATTTTCATCTCCTTCTTTTCTACCTCTTGACTTGGAGCTCAAGAAGAAGGTTCTGCATGGAATTTATTGGCAATTATAAGAGGTGAAAGTTTTTTTAATTAGCTATTAAAATGCATACTAATATCAGAGCTTTAGAGAATGTGTTCATGTGATGTGTTAATTCAATTTTAATGTGGAAAATTAAGGGGGGAGGCTTTATTTTAGAAGAAAGGGTCTATGGACCATTGCCTAATGAGTTGGCTGGATCTGCTTGGTCATCATGTCATTTCATCTTTCATGTTCCCAGACCCTTTTCAGAGCCCTTTTAGGGTTTAATCTAAGTAAGAGAAGTTGCAGGTGCATTGTCCTCATCATGCCAAGGTCTTTATTCCCAGACTCCATCCCTGTATATTGCAGGCCAGGTTACATGAGCTTCTGACCTGGGGTTTGTTCTCACCCAGGTGCCATTAAGTTGTGTGTGATGAGGGAGAAGGGAAAAGATCAACCCAGATTTTGTCAGAGGTGTCAGTAACAGCCAGAGAAAGATGAAGATTGATGCAAACATTATTCCTTGCTTGAATGCTTCAGCCCACAGTGTGCATCTCTTCCCTCTGAGCTTTCTCTGTGATTGTGACAGTGATTTTAATAACAGCAGAGGATACTTTGCATTTTCTTACCATCATCTAGCTCCACCACCAAGATTGGTTACTTCAGCTATTTTTTTTTTTTTTTACTTTGTTTCTGGGCTTTAAAAATGATCTCTATAGAACAACCAAAAAAACGTTTGCTGTCTTCACGTTGTGAAGTGACATTGAGACTCTCATATAGACCAGTAAGAGCCATAGGCCACACTCCAGTGAAGTCAGTCCTTAGGTGAACCTCCCCTGGTCGATGCTACAAGCAGTTCTTTCCATGTGAAAGCTCTTTGGAAGAAAGACATTCCTTCAAGAACTGGATCCAGCAAGTCATGAACAAATAATATAACTGTGATTGTTGCTGTATGTTATCCAAGGAGAATGATTGGGTGGATTTACAGCATAGGCTTTGTTTGATTAGGTTGGTAATGATATTTAAAATTTCTTTAACCGTCAGTGTTGTGAGAAAAACACTCTTAAAATATTTTGGCAGCATGAAAAACAAAGTAGAATTTGCAGATCTTAAAACAGAATGAATCCAAGTGCTACAGAATTAGTGATTTGATTATTAGATTTCCTTCATTTTAACTCGTGTCCCTCTCCCCCTCCCAGCGATGCATCCACCGTCAATTGTCAATATTTACATTGTTTCAGCTGAAGTGATACAGTTGTGCAAGAGGATTATGGCCTTGTCAATAGACCTACAATTTGCACTCTCATTCCCATGCAGGAAAACCTCAGGGATTTAATTTTCAGGTTCTGTCAATTGAAGTCTACAGGAGTCAAAGAGTAATCTCCAATTTGTGTCTCCTGTGCCTGCATTAGGGGCCTGTGCATTGTAGAGAGTATAGTGGGGAGTAAATAAATGCAGCACCTGGTGGAAAGTGCATGAGAGTATTCTCAGAGTTCCTTGTTTTGTTGTTTTTTTGTGCTGTTCCTTGTAACTGGGAGATACTAATCATGTCCAGATAGCTTTCTGTTTCCTTCAGAACCATAAGTGGTATGGTAATAAACTACATATTTAGATTGGCCTTGTGTGAAGAATTATGTCAAGTGAGAAAATTGTTTTCTTCCTCAACAAAAGGCTAAGTTACCCTCAGTGCCTTTAAATCCTTTATTTGCTATAGGAAAGATGCAGGCCATAAAAGTTTAGGTTCTGCAGCTCTAATTGCTCATGCTGTGTTCTCACCCCTTCTCACATGTTTGAGTCACAGAGTCTGTTCCTGGTAATGGAGGAACTGAAGGAAAATCCAGTGATTCAGAGGTAATTTCTCTTCTTACAAGCTGATTTCTGAACTAAGCTATTAGCCTGTAGAACTGGAAGCCTCTGCAGGAAATGGTGTTTATGTGACAGAAGGATGTCACTGCACCCCTGCCTACCTCCAGCTATGATAATGTCCCTCCACTGTCTCCTTCCCAAACTAGACTTTGCCATCTGGGGTAATGGCAGAGCCTAATTTCTCTTTCACCTTCCATTTCAGTGATATGTCTTCATTCCTGCTGCTCTTTACATGTACTTTGCTCAGTTCCACCCTAGCAATAGCTGCATTTCTGCTTTGATCAGGGCCTTGCATTATGATGTTTCCAGTAATAGCTGTGTATCTCTCAGTATCCTGGTGAACAATGTGACTCATTGCTTCTGTGTTGGTTTTTTTCCAGCCTCCTACCTGGTTTATGCGTTATTGTCTTATTTTGATAGTGATTTGATGGAAAAGGAAAACTTCTTTTTTTTAAGTAAAAAGTATCCATGTGGTTCTTAAATTGTGTTAGATAATGATAATGTGAGATAGATAATGATAATGTGAGAAAGAGTCTGTGAAGCTGGAGAAGATGGGATTTTTTCCAGCAGTCCTCAGTTTCTGGTATAGTCATTAATGCAGTCTTGGTGCAGGACCTAAAATAAATAAGTTCTGTGCAATAACAACCTTTGTGCTTTTAAAAGAATCATTGCAATAGAAAAATGTTACTGTAACTGTGAATTTGAGACAACTGTTAGCTGTGTCTCTCTCTTGGACTTAAAGCAATGGACTGAATTGTGACTTCAAAGGGTCAAAATACAGGAATAGCCACATGATTTTCCAGATGCTGATAGAAAGCCAAGTAGGAGAGAGATTTATCTAAAGTTGTGGTTACTGTGTCCATAGTATGAGTTAAACTTGGAGCATCACAGAATAAACTAGGACATAGCAGCAAAGCTTCAGTAAATAAAAAAATTGCCTTTGCTGATTTCTTCTCTGGAAACAGAAGGTTTTAATGATGCATGTGTTGATGATGCATTGATCTTGCTCTGGGAAAGGAGGAGGAGGAAGGAATACTTGTCTTCTATGGGCTGGAGAAGACTGGAGCTTCAGGTCCTGCCAGATATAGACAGGGATATAGATGAGAGAGAAGGTTCTCTGGCAGCTTCCTTTCTGCTAAAATAGAGCCACAGCATCATTTCACCTCTGAGAAAATGCATCTTGTTCTCTTTCTAGATCTTAAAGTTGTAGAGCTCTTGGTGTCAGTGGAGGTCCTGGCCCTTCTGTTCAATTGTTGTTATTTTTTCAATGCAGTAAGAAAAAAATGGAAAAGAAAGCCTGGGATATCTGTTCCTTCCTTGTGCTGCCCTGCTCTTGGGACAGAGTGGGCTGAGATGGCATTCTTGAAGCTTGGGACTGTTTTGGGTCCCCAAAATCAGAGAGAGCTGGGGCTAAGAACATGCTTGAGCTCTTCCTTAGAATAGATTCCCATAGCTCACTGAGGAGTTGCAAAGTGAATGCACAGTCCCTGAAGAATATTTAACAAACTATATTCAAAGACTGGACAATTAAAAAGATCTTTACATATCTCTTCCTCCATCCTTAGCCTTAATTTGGAAATTAATAACCCCAGACCATATTTTTAGAATGATTTTCAATGTGTTTTTTGCTTTTTTATATTCTGAGTCACATCTTCACCAAAAAAAGTACTGTCATGTCATTCTAAGCTACTCTAGTAGCTTATCTTATTTAATGCTGCTCCATCAAAGTTGCCACATGAACATAATCTTGTAAATGAAGGAACCAATGCAAACACGATCAGTGTCAGACTTTGACATACATTACATGCTTTTCTGATCATCCTTACTTCATGGAGATCAAAGGCTGGAATATACTATCAGATTAGCAAGGACCATTAACTTTTTATTCATTTATTTATTTATTTACAGAGATCAGGAGAAACTGAAAGGTTGCTTAAAAAATGGCTGTAAAAGTAATTTGAGTATACTTTTTTGGTTGGTATTTAGAGTTTGGGTACCCCATTATGAAATGTTAATGCAGGAATCCCAAGACATGGGAAATGTCCAACACAAAGATTTTTTTCTCTTTATCAAAACATTTTTCCTTATTTGCAAGAGAGCTGATCAGTCCAGCCATTTTCCTGTAACCTGATGTTACAGCTCCTGGCTTGCTGCAGGTTATGGAAGTTTGTTTGGGGCACTCCCCCACATACTGGAAATGAATATAATTGGAATATTTGGCTATATGCACACTGGTAATTATAATAAATTTCTTTCAATTGTATATGCAAGAAAATTGCATATATATTGCACAAGTAATGGCAAGAAAATCTTTTTTTCAGTATAGCTCAGAGAGATACTGTGAGCTGTTTCTGTAAAGAAACAGAACTGCTGACTTGTGTTGGCTTTCTCTTCTTGCTTTCTTTTCTAGGAGAAATGTCATCCATGCTAAGAGAGTTTGTTAGGATCACTTTCTTTGGAAAACTTAAATTCAGATAAATCCTTAGAGATGCATCAAAACTAGATACTGTGAAATGTTCAGCATTTCATGCAATCAATTGAATTCATTATAATGCACACAATTTATACAATATCTGAGATACTCAAAATGTACAGACATTAACTCATTAAGTGTGACAATAGTTGCAAGCTGCCACAGTTTTGATTTGTAGAACTTGAAGCCATACTCAGTTTAATTCTATATAGACTAAAATTTAAATTTCCTTCCTTTGTGGAAAATATTTTTTGTGTGTGTGTTTAGTGTGTGAATGATACGAGCAACACATGATTGTGTGTGAGAAATATGACCAAATGTTAGTGGACTGTGAGAGGGAAAGCTCTAAAAATAAAATCCATAGCTGTTTATGTCCACATTGTCACAAAGCTGTTGGAGGACCACAGTATAAAAAAGCACAGAAGTCTCTCTTGGCTCATTTTCTGTGACTGTACCAGAGGAATAAGTCAAAGCACCACGTTCCTGAGCCATCCACAGCTGGCTTTGCGGAAGGAGCTGATTTATAGTTTGCTTTTTAAGTTCAAGTGGTTGAAAAATCTAAAAATCAAAAGTCCAAGATATTACCTGGACTTGTTCATAAAAAATGCATAATTTGGGAATAAGCCTTGTATGAGCTGTCTCAATTAATTGTATGTGTGATCACAGTACAGATATCTCCATCTGAGGTAGTCTCCTCAGACCTACTGGTAGGCAATGAAATTAGATAATGGCTCCTCTGGAACTTTGCACAGCTTCATCTGCCTCTTGGAAAAAATTGCAAAATTTGGTTGTTTGTTTGTTTTTTTGTTGTTGGTTGCTTGTTAGGTTTTTTGTTTGTTTGGGGTTTTTTTGTCATATGCAATAATCATCACATATGGACCATTCTGTGAAGCACATCCCTAAAAACTTTCACTTACTGTTAAATGAGTGTTAGTTTAATTTTTCAACCTTTAATTCTTTCTTCTTTTTCTTGATGTCTGTAGGCCCTCTGTGCATGGGCACCTGGCTCCTGTGACAGTCTGATTAATTAAACATGCAATCATCCTAATGTCTGACAGGCTGATGACTGTTCAAAAACTGAGCTGGGAGAAACTCTAAATAAGCCTCTAATACAAATAAAGGGCAGACTTTGACCCCTAAGGACAATGATGATACAGTTGGACTCCAAAGGCAGAAAGACATGGCAAACAGTCTTTGTCCTATCTGGGCTTTTTTTCCTTTTCCTTTTGCTTTCCAGTCTTATATATTCAATTGAGAAATCTCATGAATATCTGCTTTTTAAAGAGACTTGAATGTTAATGTGGAGAATAGCCCCTGGCTTCAGCCTCATTTAGCAGGTTAGGCAACCTGAAGAGCTTAAAAAAGTTAACCAGTCCTAAGATGACTGTTAGCAGCACACTGTCTCACCAGAAACTCCCCACTGTATTTTGTTTAACAGGCAAAGCATTTATTGCCAAAGACAAGCACTGCTCCCTGCTAGCACCATATGCTTTAGAAACAAAGTTTTCTCACCAAGCTAAATATGATAATTTCTCCACTGGAGAGCAGTTTCTCTAGTTTGTTCATTTTGGTCACTGTGGATGCAGCCATAAACTGTGGGATCTCTGCTATGCCTGTTGAACAGTCAGTGTGACAGTGCTGTTTGAAGGAGAAAGGAAAAAAACAGTATCTTTGTGTTTGTCCAAGGTTTACCACTAAAAGCATATTTTTCTCTGTGTTTGCACCCTGAAAACTATCAGGATCCCTGGTGATTATGCCATGAGAAACAGGAAAATTGCAAAAAAACAAGAAATTACTGTTATTGTTCCTATTGAAGGTGGCAGATGTGTATTTCAGCAACATCTGAGAAAATAGATATGTCTGATACAAACAAAATGTTTTTTTTCTTCCTGTGCTTAGCTCAGTCAGGAAGGACAGAACACATCTACATGCTCATCTTCTCTGGAAACTGCTTTTGATTTTGCTTCTGCCTCCTTGGAGGATAAATTCTTTTAACAACTTTTGTTTCCTGAGTTGTTTTCAGCAGCTGATAAGTACTTCCCTAATCTTGTATAATAAAAGCACTCTACACTATCCATGAGCAATCTGATTCCTCTGAAGTTCTGTCTTCTCATGTGTGCCTCATATCTCAGCATCAGTGAAGGGGAAAGAGTTACCTGCACTATTTTCATATAGATGCCTTTAAGTGAAATTTCTGGCTATAGTGCACATCAGCTCAGATACCACAAGATGCACCCATTTTTTTCTGGGCTTGTTTTGTTTTTAAAGAATAGAGATTTATGATAATTTAAATTCTCGGAATTATTAGTTCTTCCCAGCTGCAGCAGAACGTGGCAGTGGGGAACACAAAGTGAAGTTCCCCTTTCTGCAATAAATTGTTCAAGATCACTATTGTGGAGGAAGGATTGCTCCTTCACAGTTACAGCAGATGTGGGAAGAATGGTAAAGGAAAGTAATTTGGTCAGGTCCCATGCAGACTCTGTTCTGCAGCTCACTCCTGGCATTGTAGAGCTGCCTTCAGCCCTCCTGACATCCTTTCAGCCTGCATGAAATGACCCAAACGGAGTAGAAGGGAAGGGATGCTGGTACTTCTGGTCTGGCTCTTGCTAGAAATGGGGGAAAAGTGGTGAAGATGAGGAAAGGAAGTCTCAGATACATGGACAGGACTAGAGTCTCCCCCAAGTAGCCAAAATTATTAATCTTTCAGTGAAGTGAAGCAAAAATGTAGGGTGTCTTGATGTCTATCCTAGTTCATTTTTCTTGTCTGTGGGGTAAAATGCACTGTAAGTTGAATTTGCATCTATTATTTTTCTGTCTCTTTTGGGTGATGATCACTCTTGAAAATTTACTGTGTAATGAATTGCTGCAATGAAGTCACATGTGTTTTGAATATCTGGCCTCAACAGTGGGATTTCATAACATGAAAACTGAAAACTGATCCTTGGGTTTCAGTGAGGCCAGCCCTCTGTGCATAGGTCCGTTAATAGGTCATTTGCTCTCTCTGTGTTCCTTCATTAGGTGTTTAACCACTGGCTATTTATCCACTGATCATTCTTAGTTGAAATTGAAATTTTAAAAAAAGCAAAAAGAGAGCAAGTGGGGGAGAAAGAAGGATGTGCTTATATTGCTTTTGCTTAACACGCTGCAAACTTGTTCTACTGCAGAGCTCCCACACCATTTGACCCAGCAATAGGGAACTGAGTTGATTCTCTGGCCTAAAAATATTCACAAAAGGCTCCCCTCGCATTTCAGGCTCCCTTACAATAATATCAAACATTAAAACATCAAAGCCAGAATACAGCAAAAGAGCTCTCACTCTCCCTGTTATGCATTGTCAGACCCATTAATAGACTCTCCCCTAAGCTCCCCTGACATCATCAGGTGCCTTTCTGCAGCCACTGTGAGCCTGCAGAATCAAACAAAGCCCATTGCTGCTTCAGCATGGGTTAATATTTGGATATGGATGTGTGGAGGTGCATGTGCCTCTCAGGGGTTCGGCAGCAGAACAAAACCTTGAGTGTTTGCCAGCATTGTGAGAACTGAATGTTCCACTCACGTTCATTAAAATCCATGTTCTGGGCTGAGGGCATCATTGCCAGCCCGGTGCTGCCGCGCTCAGAGCGGAGCCGCTGGTGCTGCGCGGTGCCAGCGGGAACAGTGCGGATAACGGAGCGGCAAGGCAGGCTGGGCACTGCCAGGGACCCCAGCATTCCAGCTGGGCCTTTGGGCAGCGCTTACCTGAAATGGAAACACCACTGCAGCAGCACTCCTTGAGTTTTCATTAAAGTGTGTGTGTGTTTCAGGAACCTGTTTTGTTGGTATTTGCTGTCTTTGTGATGCACGATATTGTGATTCCTATCCATGAAATGCATACTTTTCTCAGTGTACCAATTGCATGAGAGCTTCTTACCTTAAAGTCCAACGTTTTCTCAACTTTGATGGAAAATGTGTCATGGTGCTCATTTACCGAAGTTTTATATGAGCTGGGTTTTTTTGCTTCCAATAGTCATGGGGAAGTGATGGATAAAGCAAGTGCAGATTTCCCTGTGGCTCCTATGAGGAAACACAAAGATCAAAGCTAATATTTCCCTATGTCTTCAGATGTGTAGAATTCTAAAGTTGTTTAATATGTTAAAATATACATTACTTTCTGAAGGAAAATTTCAGATGCATGCACATGAGCACACACATGCACTGAGAAACACATGTACAAAAATATTTCTGGAGTTTAGTTAGTTTTTTTTTTTTTTTTGTTAATCAGTATTTAAAGATAAACTTGATTCTCTTCAGCAAATAGCTGGAAATTTCTGACTAGTTCTGTATAGCCAAAAAATTCATCAAATACATGCCTGTCCATTGGAAAATGGACAGTGAATTGCACATGAGCCAAAGCTTCCCTGCTCTATCCTTTTGGTCAGGCCAGAAAAAATCAGCTCCAGATTTTCCACTCCTGTTCTCTCCATAACGTGAAAAGGTGAACAGAAAAATAACAAATCAAATGCCAATTTCCCTTAAGCTGTGTCAGCCTGATTTGAAACTGAAGACAAATTTTGTACCAGAGCTAGCTTCTGAGGTAATGCAAATCCAAATAGCTTTAATGACTTCTGTTTACAATCTGGCCTTCAGTTATTATTTAATCTGGAGGAGCCAGCTTGTCTTTACTAATTACACATCACAAATACCTTGCCATGCTTTGTTCATTATAGCAAAGTAAGAAATTTGATACATATGGGTTAATGACTTTGAGTCTGTGCAGAAGCTTGTCTAACAAATGCTTTGAGGTCAATGGGAAGTTTCTCCAGGCAATCAAATTTCTTGAGCTTGGACCCTGTGAAGTAATAAACAGGAAGAGTAATTAACAGATTATTTAAACTAGCAAAAAGGGGCAGGTTCTGAATCTGTCCTTCTCTATCAGAGCAGGACTGATTTGGCAGAAGTTGGAGTCATCAAAGAATGGCTCCACTTCGTCATCCTCTGCTGATGCTTTGCCACGTTGGACCTGCCAAGCAGCAGGCTTGTAAACAAACATGTTTACACTGACACCATGCAAAACAAAATGCTTCAGTTCAGATGCCATTAAATCTTCAGTGGGAGACTGCTGTGTGACATTTTTGATTTTGCATGCATAACATACTGTAACTCAATGACAATGTTGGCTCCCCCCATCATTCCTGAGCAAAATAGCTCTCTTAGCCAGGAGAATGTAGATGACAGATGTTTCAGATCAATCACTGCAAAGAGATAACAGGACTGTCTTGGATCATTACAGGACATTAATCTTTGAAAGCAATTATAGGTGGCAACAACTGGTGTGACAACTGAGTCCCTCCAGCCTGTGTTTCATCTTAGAAAACAACTGTGTGGGATATTCCCCCATAGGAATGTGCTGCTTCCTGCCAGATCCTGCTGTTTTGATGTGAAGTCACATTGTGCATGCTAAACAGGAGAAATGTTCTTAGCACAAGTTTCTTGTTAGCACAGCAGATCTAATTGGAATCTAAGGAACATGGTAAGGCACATGGTTTTCAATTTTCTCCCTTCTGATAAATAAAAAAATAAATGTTCTTCTCTTTGTGTGCTATGCTATCAAACTGTGATATTTACCACACCATATTCCCATGGTATATTTTATATAATCTTTCTTAGCAGTGATATAATTTATATTTATTATTTGAAGAGCTAAATTCTTGTTGACTTCAGCTGAAGCTGAATATAGACATACTAAACAATACGGAAAATATTTAGTAGGTGGTCTTTTCATTGAAAATACAGAAAGATTACACTGGATTAAAATAGCTCTTCAGGTTTTAAACTCAAAAATTGTTCTACTTCACTCTGATCACTTCAGTTTGATTTGAATACTGTAGCATTTCATGTGTTTGTGCACCTTACTAGAAATAATTTCTAAATTCTGGTTTGAAAATGGAGATATCCTAAGTTACTGTCTGATACTGTTAGTTAATAACAGTGTATAATAATAATCCTCCTTCTCTTTTCCTCTAGCTGAAGAGTGCTTTAGCTTCAGAGAAAACTTTTTGCCCTTTCAAGAAGTCTGCATGTTACTGAAGCCCTCTTCTCTTGCAGTGTGCTGGAGCAGCTTTTCTTCCATCTCTGCTTCAGCTCTTCTTGTTTTTCTTCCTTTTTTCTTTTCTTATTATGGAAAGCTGTTTATTGCTTCTCTCATTACTCTTTGCTTTATTTCTCCCTTTCTTTTATGATGGTGCTTTCAAACAGTCCTATTTAACATTAGAAAACATAACTGATTTTTTTTCTTCATGACAGGTAACAAGATAAAACTGAACTGCCTGGTGAACAATCAGTGGGGATGTGGTGGTGTCCCTCCCTTCTGCTCATATAAAACTTACACATGGAGTATATACGATTTTACTGAAGGTGCATCTTAGCTGAATTAGTAAAGCTGCCAGTCTTCTCATATGAGGCAACCAGAATGGGAGAGATATAGAAAGAGAGAGAGAGAACAGTGTGGGGAGCCCCGTGCCTCAGAGAGAGGCAGAGAACTGGGGGCAACAGGAAAATAAACATTCCTGGGAGAAGAGACAGGCAGGAAAAAACATATTTAAGTTTCAGGGAAAGGTATGCAGAGCATGCTGTGAATCTGAAGAAATCATATACAGCAATAAAATATCCAAGGCCAGGCATAGCTGAACCTGCATCATAAATAATGCTGAGGTAATTTCAATATCTGTAAGACAGGGATAAGCTGGAACTAGTGGTTTGTTTACAATGCAGCATATGCTGGCACAGACTGTTTGAGGAAGGAAAATCCTGAATAGAATAGAAAGGGAAGGTGTTCACATGATGCAAATTGGCCTTGCTGTTTAAAGAGAGTGGGATCTATGGAGAGAGACCAGTTTCCTGGAAATTTCCCGTGTGTACATTTACAAGGGTGGTTTTTCCAATTCCAGTGTTTCCTTGCTTCCCTCCAAACTTGGATTCACGCCTCAGAATGAATATATTTTAAGTAATCTGCCTCATTTAGATTAGTTATACTTCAGTTATCAATGCCAAGCTTTTAAAGTAAATTAGAAAAAGGAAAAAGAAATATTTAGGAGAAGATATGCAGCAGGCTGCATACAGGCAATTTTGCTAAAAGACAACTAGAAGGCTTTAAGAAAGAAATGTCTCTGGGCCTAAATTACTCAATTCTGCTCATTCACAGCACATTCACACCATCAGGAGTGTGATAAGGGGCAGTTTTTTAAGTGGCTTAATAATGAAGTGTTTCAGCAAGTGGCTAATAAGGAAATCAGAGTGTGATGCCTGAGCTTGCACCAAGTGACATTTGGTGATGACATCTGCAAGAAGGTGCACTGGTTTCTGGCCAGAGAAGAAGAGTCTCAGTGTTTCTGGAATGATCTCTTTGCATTGACCTTCTCCTGGCTAAATGCTATTTAACATTAATGTGCAGGAGGAGTAGAAATATCCGTGATACACTCAGCACGCTGAGGAAGACAAAGGCCCTTCTCCTAATAAATAAGGGAATACAGAAAAATATTTTTTTATGTGCTGGACAAACTCACTGTGGAGCTGGATTTAGTACCAAACTTCCTTGTCAGAAAAGGCACTGTGTGTCAAGATAGTACCAAGTCTCTGGTTACTGTAGAGATGAATAAAAATTTTTAATGAATAATATGTATTGACCCCCTTCCCCCTTCTTTCTGGTTTACTAGACAATCTCAAGGTCTGACAAATAGCTCAATCAGATACTATTAATTTAATCTTCTGTTCAGCCAATAACATCATCCAATGAGTTTTTTCTTAATCTAACACCTCTCCTGGTAAAAATGGTCCTATTTTTTCTCTCTGCCTAGACTAAGGGTGTTTTCAAAGTCCATATGAATACTTGTGTTTTTCAGACTAATTTCTTTTCCATGAGATATTACTGCAACTTCAGCAAATACGGTTTTTGCTGTAAACCCTTTACAAAACAACAAAAAAAAAACCCCTCAGTCAGACAACAGAAAAAGCCCACAACCTTTTAATAACAATAAAATATAGTTGAGAAAAATCAATGTAAATCATGTAAATATGGCCTACAGAATATAGGATTCCTTCAGTGTTACACATAGATGTTTTAATGAAGTGTGAATCAAACAGGTTTAGCAAGTCACGTATATATTCTACAAGATGGATTTTCTGTATTTCTGCCAATTATAGAGATTATAGAGATTTGGAAAGAGCAGAAAAGACTGGTTTTGGAAAGCAGCTTCCAAACACATCATAGTGTTTGTACTCTCGTTTAAGTCTTTTTTACCAGGCAGACTGTCCTTGGAAATCAGGAAAGGTGAAGGTGGACATGTCCTTAGACACAATTGTGTTGGTGGTTATCCAGTGGCCAGCCAAACTGAAATAGATCTCTCAAAGGTGGTCATTCTCCTCTGGCTGAAAAAATTAAATAAAAAGAATGTTCTAAACCCAATCTGATTCTGCACCTGAAATGCAAGCAACTTATCCCAAAACTCAATTTCGGATGCTTTACCAAAACTCTGTACCAAATCCCTTCAGTCACAATATCCTTTCCTCGTTTCTACCCAAATAGATATGTGTCACCCCAGGGCATATTGTAAAATAATGAGCCAGCCTAAAGGAAAGTTTCCAAGAAAATACAGCAAGCTGATGATGGACAGCAAATCAAGCCTCTATTGGCAGCAGCCCCCTGAGGTGCTCTGAGATGTAATTGTCCTAAGGGCTGAGCTTTAAATAAAACTTTTTAAGCTACATGAGAAGTTTCCCTTTTAGATGATGTCTTCAAAAACACTTCTTGAAGTGTTATGACAAAGCTTGTAGGGCCACAGTGACCAAAGATCCTCAACTTCTAGCCTGTTTATGGCTGTCCTTGTGAGAGAGGTTTCCTGCACTTCACTAAGTTAGGGATTTCCTTTCTTTCTTTGCTGATTTCCCATGACACACCAGGTACAGAATACATTAAAATAATTAGTTCCTTGCAGCTGGGCTCTAAAGCTCAGTGGATATTTTATTTTATTTTATCATTCAACCAATATCAACTGAAGACCATTAATGAGCTTATACAAAATGCAGGAGGCAGTAGGCAATGGAAGAGCAGTTCTCATCAACTTTACCAGACTTTGGCTCAGCCCACAGTGGTCACCCTTTAATTTGCTTCCTTGCTATCAGAGTGAATCTTCCCATTGCCATGCTCCTGGGTGAGCTTCTGTAGAATCACGTTGCTTAAAAATGTCCCTCCCTCTTCTGAACCCCCCCAAAAATATCACTCAAGAGAGCAAGGGCAGCTGGCAGCACAGCTGGATTGATGTCAGAGAAGAGCTCACTGTTCATTTCATTTCCAGGAATTTGGGTAACATTGGACCAGGAATGGAAGCAATAGAGAAAGCTTGTCTCTGGAGATGAAATTAGTCAGAAGCTCTAAACAAAAATGAAGAAAAGTTTTATTTGAAGTTGAGAGAAGTTTCTGGTTAAGTTGTTGAGGGAACCAAGCTTCCTTTAATTTGATCAACAATTTCGAAATATTCCTATTATGGTGTCTTTGGAAACGAAACAAGGATGGGTGGAAAAATAGTGATTTTGGAAAACTAAATTAATCCTAATGCAGTCAGTTGCTAACATAACTGACTTTATAAACATTGGCACCATTTCTTGCCTGTCCAATGCCCTGAGAGTGGTTGAGTGTATTATTTTGGGATTAGCATCAGATAAGAGTAGGTTTGTTTAAGACTTGCAAAACAGGCAGGTCAAATGCAGGATTAGAAATACCTGGTCACTGTAAGGAAAAGGAGCTCCACAAAACAATTTTCAGTGTATTCTTGAACAATTCTTTAAAATTAATCTGAAAGCCCCAGGAGATTGACAGTGAAAGCCAGTCTCAGCTTAAGTCTTTAGAATTGTTTGAATATATATAGTTTCTTTTGTTGTCTTTATTTGAATGCCTGTTTTCTGACAATAGAGTTAGAAATAAGTCATTACAAGACAAAAAAACAGTCCCTTTTGTTCCAAACTTTTTCATAAATAGAATTTCAGCTACATAGTCACATCTAAGGAAAGTTTTGATGTTGATGGTCAGTTCTTTAAAATGCAAGCAAACAAAAAAACCAAACAAAGACCACATTGAATTTAAACAAACACAATTTTGACTGTCTTAAAATTTAAATTTGTGTTGTAAATGCCATGCTCAATAGCTGTTTGGATGGAATTTGTGCCTCTTGGGCTTAACTTCTTTATCTTTCTGCTCAGCAGTTGCAATTTCCTCCTAGTTTTATTAACATCTAGAGTAATCTTCAAATGTGAAGATCAGTGCCAGTAGGGATGTCAATTGGCTTCAGTTTAAGAAGTTCTACTGGATTTTAAAAGAACTGCTATGCATCTGTTTAGTATTTATAATTAATTGTGCTCCTGTTTGTGCAGTTCTTTATGGCATTGTTTTAGAATATCCTCATGCTGTGTTTGGTTTCAGAGCTCTGTAGCTCATTGTGACATCATGTGTTTCTGACAGGTCCCTGTTTGGTTCTACTTAATTGTGAGATGGGTAATTTACAGCCTCTGGGTCATCTGTGGCCTGCAATGTTGTCTCACAGATCCTGTGGCAGACCGCAATTTTATTCTGGAAAACGTTGCATAATAATAGAAGGCCTATCAAAGACGTTTGAGAGGCCTGTCTTGCTGAGAAAAAATGTCCTCATCTTAATCCAAAGTAGTGTTCAAAGGGGTAATAATGACAGGAAAATAAAAATCTTGTTTTGTGCATCACTGTGTTAAGATGTGGACCAGAAAGATCCAAGTATTATCTCCATGGTAATTCAGATTCGCTTTCTTTCTGCTATGGCACTAGAAATCTGCCATTAAAGGGACTTTTGAGATGTTCTTGAAGCTACTGGTTGGTGCCATAATGATAACTGATAATGACTCTGATGGCTGTCAGGTTGTGTTGCCATTGCTGTGTCTCAGAATGTTCCTCTCATGGACTAAATCTGCTGCCACTGCTACCTAGTTTAGCATAAATGCCACCCTGTCTTCCCACTTACATGGCACATGAACTTCCTGCAGATAAAGAAGGTGTCCAAAAAGTCTCTGGTAAGATTTGTCACTGATGGGGTTAAAGGATAAAGAAAAGCCAGGTAGCTCCTGAAGTCAATGCTGGCAGAACAGGGCCACAAATATTGGTGTTTATCCCCATGAAAAGCACGGGCAGGGACAGTCAAATCCCAGCAGCACCAGGAGGAACAGAAAAATGCTGTGACATTTCACCCGCTTCACACAACCCCAGAGCAGGCTATGGCTGGAGCTGCATCAGCTGCTCACTAAGTTTTCTGTCCTCTCATTTGTTGTCTTCTTTCCCTTGTCCTCACACTCCTCCCTCCCAGCAAACCCACACAGGGGAAGCTGCTTCTTCTGCAAAAGCTCCTGTGTAGGTTTCAGGTCACAGCAGTAGGAAAAAACTCTCAGGTCTGACACATGACATTTCCCCTACAATGACTGCACGAGGGAATATTTTTGAAGCCTTATCTTGTTATAAGGACTGGAAGCCTTTGGTTTAGTCCTTGCTGCTCTGAGAAGGAAAGGCTATTATTTCCCCCCACAACAATTTCTAGTAGCAGTAGCAGTTACAACTTCAACAGATGGTTTGGCTTATTGGAAATCTCTGGAGAAAATAAAATAAACATCACAGATTGTTGAAGGAGGTAACTGTCACTACCAAATAAACATTAGGATAGATTTAATAATTTCTTTTCCCAGCACCCATCAAAGCACTTGTTTTGGCTATTGAAGCAGTTCTACAAGTTTCTTAATTTCTTGCTTTAGCCATTTGCCATTTCTGAAACTCTCGGAAAGACAGTCACTTCCCTGCCCTCCACTGATCTTTTTCCTTCCACAGTGGTGCTGCACTCTCCATTTGTGGGTTGCAAAGCAGAGTGCTGTAACTATCTGTGCTCAGGGCCTGAAAACAGACAATTTGGTGCATTGCAAATCAGCTTTAAGCCCCATTTCACTAGCTGCACCTTTGGACTGCAAGTTATAAATAATTCCAACAAGTCTAAACATTGAGAATGCAATGAATTATGAGCTTTTCATCAGAATAACATGTAGGATCAATAGCAACAGAAGGTGTCTAGATAAGCACATTTCATAATTACTGCTTAGAACTGCATAAATCAATTTACCAGCACACTTCAGGAAAAAAAGTTCATTTTTTTAAAGATGTATTAAAATAATGGTAGCTTGATGGAAGGTTACATTCCATCTCCCTTTTAATAATACCTCTTAAGAAATTTAATTTCAACTTCAAAGGGAGCTAAATTAAATATCAATCCTGTGTAAATGGATCTGACACATTTATGTTTCATTATTTTACTTTATACCCTCCCCTCCCCCAAAGGAAATGAATCAATCATTTTGTTCCTCTTCAGTTCATCTTACTCTTTCTTGTGCAGAATTGTATCCTGGAAATAATCAGGTTTCTTTGACAATCAGTTAATAAACAGACACTTAAATATTCTTTTCTTGCAGCCTAATAGGCAATGAGGTTGAAAGACATTGGATAGTGCACATCACACTTGTTCCTTTTCTCAGATTAATTTAATAAATCCTCAAGCTCTCTAGTACTTTTAAGAAGATTTATTTCAACTGTCTAATCCATCAGTTAAAAATAAAATATGAAAATTTGGTCATTTTGATGCAAAATTTCTTGTGTTAGTAGGTTTGATCATTCTTTCTTGGGATAAGTGCCATATAATGAGCTTCAAAATGAGGAAAAATCACTGTATAATTTCTCATGGAAGTGGACATGAATGAGAATAATTTTTCCAAAAAAAATTAATTTATAGAAAATTATTTTCCTTAGAGTACTTTGTTAGGAAATGGTAGTGCAAGACTGAAGAAGAACAAACACATAGTTATTTAGGAAGTGGAAAATGATGATACAGGCCCAGTTTTTGTTCTTTGTAGCCTTCAAATGTTTAAAACAGCTTGATAGAAAGAGAAATTCATGTCAAAGTAGCTGAAAAATGGGATCAAGTAAAATATGGCCTTTAGAAAATAGATCACACAGCAACTGCATTTGATAAGGGAATTTCCCTTACAGCAAAGGTACTCTTTTCTTGCCTTTAAAAAAGCATTTTGTAAGTAAAAACTGGGGAAAAAAATAGAGAAGGAAAAGAAAATTGGAGGATCAGAAAATTAGTACAATGGAAGAATAATAACTTCTAAAATAAGAAATAAAAAAAGAAGATGATAGCAAGCAGTGTTGAAAGTAGGTATATGAAGCTTGAAAAATATAACTAATACAGTTCATAAATGCCACATTTTGGAATTGATTGTACCCAGTATTTTCAATAATAAGCTTGTATTAACACACTCCTGCTTCTTAGGCCAATAAGCTGATGAAATGAAGATGGAAATCATTGTTAACACCGATGGTCAGGTTGTCCTACAGAAAGATTCATTCGCTAGAATCATGATGTTGGGATGGAAATCAAGAATACAAAATACATTAAATATATATATATGTGTGTGTGTGTGTTTAGAGACTAAGAATGATAAAAATAATTGAGTTTGTCAGCTGGAAACAGCACAAGAAGAATATGGATGCACTCAAAAATCAAGTATGACTGTTCACCAAAGTGGTGGCACACAATAAAAAGTCAAACACAATCCTAGGAAGTATCAAGCTAAGTTTCAGTTCTGTTTTCCAAAGGCTGCTCTCTACTCCAGGCAATAAGAGCACTTGACAAAGTTTTCCCTTTTTTGCCTGTGTAATATAAAGGTAGACTAAAAAATAAAGTAGGGCTTTTTTTTCCTTCTCTCCAGTGACTCAGCAAGTGAAATGGGCTGTCTCCCTGAGGTTCCTTCACAGCTGAATTCACAACTGCTGATCCTGTGAGGGAAAAGAATTGTTTAAAGTTTTTGGTGTTAAACTAAACTTTATCACCTTGTATGATATAATTTACTCCTACAAGTGAGAAATCCTCAGAGGAGCAGAAAATAGAAGGTCCTGGCTGCCATTTGTTTTCCTCTGGCCAGAATGCCCTGTTATTAAATCTCCCCACAGGTATCTGGCTATGGTTTACCACTAACATTTACAGGTACCTATAAAATAGGATTAAGAGTAATATTTCAGACTATTCTTCTTCAACAACATATTGTCCTGAGTCACCCTGACATCGCCTATGGCATTAAGAAACAATCAAGTTAAAATTGAGATTGGCAGGAAAAGCAATGTCCTGCTGCCTGAGGGGTTATTTGTTCAGTATTATTATTCCATCGAAGGTTGGAATGCAATTGGATTAGACCCATTTCCAGTCAACCAAAGTTAAAGTACAGTTTATGAATTGCTGGGCCCCAGTTCAGCTATGAGCTGTATGCTTTTTTTTGTAAAGGCTTCTCAGGGAAACTGCAAGATAGAGATAGGAATAATTAAAACTTGTATCTCAGTCACTTAGAAGTGTGCATAATGAGGTTGCTCCAAATCTTAAAAGATTATCTTTAAATTATCACTCAGAAACTTCCTTATCATGCAGCAACAGCCTCTTCTCCCTTACTGCTTAGAAAGAGCTTTTGAAAAAATGCATCACTCTGGAGAATTACATTCTCCTTTCAAACAAGGAAACAATCTCTATGTATGTCTGTGTATATAAACATATATATGTCTTCTGGGAGTGTACCTTGGCACCCTTAAAATGCATCTGTTTTCAGACAGACAGAAGTAACACATCCAAGACATTGCTTCTGAGGCCTTGCGAAGTCATGGGGCTACTGTGCTCCAAGACCTGCCCCATTTTGACAGTCTGACATCTTTCTGCCTTTCTTTCTCACTATCTTTATCACTCAGCACAGCCAGGCTGACATTTCCTGATGAAAACTACCTCAGTGGAATCAAGAGCACCATGCTCTTCCCATGGGCACCACCAGCTCTTCCCTCTCATGTGTCCTGAGAGTATTTCATTTCTCCTGCCTGACCAAAACACATTTGCTTCCTTTCCTTTCCCAGCAGCAGGTAGACTGAGAACCACAGGGTGCTTTGGGTGCTGTCTTTGAAAGAGATGATCAAACCCCTGTCCTGGTGAGCATTTCAGGGAAGAGCACCTGGGGCTAAATCAAGGATACAGTAATTTGGCAATGTGAAAGTCCCTGAAACATCATGGCCAGAACATTCCCAATGTCTTAAGACCATGGATCAATTAGGAGAGCTACTGCGTGTCTCAAAAAAACAGGCTTCTGCTCAGTTCTTCCTCTTATGAATCTGCTTTTATATGGTTTGTGGACTGGGTTTTATTTTTCTGTCTTTTTACTTTGCAGTGGGCAGAAGTGGACCCCTGTTTTTCTCAGACTTGAGTGTAAAAAGGCCATTAATTTCCCTAAAGACTGTAGCTCAGTGGTACAAGCAGGGAACCTGATTTTCAAAGGCTTCATCACTAGTTTTGACTGCCTACAAGCACCACTCAAAATCATTGTTCTTTCTTGTCATCTATATCAGAAAAAAGGCACTACAGAGAAAACGAACTATTCTCTGCAGGTGTGGAAATAATGAAACTGGGCACTACCCTTCCTTTCCCCTATGGATTTAGCTCTGATGATGTTTGTAAAAGGGCAGTATGTGATAATGGCATTTCCTGTGGAAAATCTAAAGTCAGAGCAGCTACAGAACAATGAATTTAAGCTTACTTCATGTCAGACTTTGCTGGTGAATTTGTTTTGTTTTGTTGGTTTTTGTTTTTTTTTTTTCCATTTGAGCTCAGCAGAATAGATGATGTTTTATTTGACTGTCATTCAGATCAAATCAACAAACATTATGTGATGCCTTCACAAGAGGAGGGAAATCGTGGAGTTTCTAGTACATATGTTTGTGGCTGGTGGTGTTATTTTCAGACAGAAGGGGAAGTTTGCATTCATGAACACTACTTTGCCTCTCTCCAGTCACCTATTTTTTGCCTTATTCCAGGTGGAAAATGACCTTTTCAAATAGCTCTTGCTGATGACTTTCATGAAAATCACACAAAACAGGGGACGGGGGAAGTTACTTGCAGCACAGTCAGGGAGGAATGCATTTGGTTAAGATTTGTTGGCACTGGTGTATTTTGAAAATATTCTTGATGAACAGGTCTCAGTCTCCTGAAGACTTGATAGACAGAAGGAAAAACTGAATTTTAGCTCTCAGCCATTCTGAACCCAGAAACTGGAGATGGCCAGAAGGCGAAGAAGAAAGGAGAGAGCGGGAAAAATTAATAAAGTTGCATAAGAAAACCAGTAGGGTGATGAGTGGAGAACTCAGAACTAATACACTGAACCAGAGACTCCTCAGCCAAGAGAGAATTCTGCAAGCCAGTCAGTAACATCCTTCTCCAAAAGCCTCTCAAGCAAGCCCATCCATTTTTCATCAGCTACTGCAGGCATCTATTTGTCAGGAATGATTTAGCTATTCTGAAAGACATGCTGATGCATGGGGCTCAGATTGCAACTATTGGCACACCAGGATGTGCCAGAATATGAAACTCTACAGTTGATGCTGATTTAATGTTGTATTTTCCATGTTGATCAGAAAAAAAGAAAATAAATGCCAGGATGCACAAAACTGACAGCCAGGGGAGATTGTTCAGCTGCTGTGTGGGATGGCTATTCCCAAAGGAGTAGGGAGGCAGGATGGACAAATGTATGGTGAGGTCTCACTTGAAACTGCAGCCCATCTGACATCAGCTCCCTGGGGAGAGAGACTGCCTGGGGAGAGACCTTTCTGAATCATTTCATGGCTCACCAACTCAGGGTCTGGGAGAAAGGTGTAGTTCCTTGCCTATCTCTGCAGATTTGGATTAGTTGTGGTTCCCCAGCTCACCAATTTCTCAATTATCAAGCAAATGTCCTATGTGTACATCTGTGCATGCTGGCTGTGTATCCATTTGTGTGTATATAGATCCATATGTCTGTGTCTATACGGAGATGCATATACATTCCCATCTTTATTTACACGTAGGATAGAGACTTTCACCTACTATGAATAGTAGTATTTTCAACATAGTGATTTAATACTGTGTTTTCCACAAGGGTCTTTGAAAGCCTGTGTGGCTTTCAATCCTCTTCCAGAAAGCATATGAATGTTTTGAGAAGGTTTCAGTTAAACTGGTTTTTGAATATGCTGTGTCAAGTAGAAGCTAGTAGCAGTGGTGTTGGACATGGCTCAGTGGGTAGAAAGAGGATTTGAGGCTCCAGCACTGCTTAGTTGGTAACTTTAATTGCAATTGTGAGAGGATCCAGGGAATTTGAAAGTCCTGATTGTCTGAATCTTAGCTTCGTCCAAGACTGCCTTCATCCACAGTTTTATGAGGATGAACCAGGCAGCCACTCTGCCCTGGGACCGAAGCTGGAGGCTGCCTGAATAGCTTTATGGAAAAAGTACATCTCTCCTTCCTGCCCACCACAGGTCAGGGTGGGATTTGTGCTGGCTGATCCCCATTTTATACAGCTGCTCCTCCCCAGGAAGGGTCGTGGCACTGACATGACCTCTGCAGTGAGGGAAACACAAATCTGCCAAGTTCAGTCCTGGGGCTTCCCAGGAATGAGCAGCTTACAGAGAGCAGAGCCCTGACAGGGCCGGCTAAACATCTTTTAATCTTAACACTACTTTTAGCAGGTCACTCATTTCTTTGAGAGAAAACTTTAGCCGTTGCCACTTCCCAGGATAAAAGTGCATTCCTGTGTCCTTACTCAGTGGGACCACAAAGGTTTTCTGGCTCCTGAGGACCAAGGCCAGAGATCTGATGCTTGCCACAGCTGAGGAATGCACATCCCCGTGGACATCTCTGCCTGACCAGCATTCACCAGCATTCACAGGCATTTGAAAATAATTGGGCTTTCAGAGAGACACCAAGTCTGACAAGACAGAATTTATCCTTTTCACTTCTGCATAAGAGAAGTTCTTCCTGGTGTTGAAAAAAGCTGCTGTCTGTGGGCAGCTAAATCACAGTTGGCTTGATTGTGCTGTGGGGCTGTGATTTCATGGATCACAGAACTCCTTTCAATCTAAGGGCATTGGTGTGCCTAGTTCTGGGAAACACCCTGAACAGGAGGCCAGAATCAGAACATTTATGTAGTACTTACCAGCTGAGGGAATGAGTCCTTTGGAAATCACAGGAATGCTCCTGCAAATAAAGGTAAAATGACTTATAATTTTGGTGAATCTGGTGGAGAAACCAACAATTTCTTTGTGGTCAGACAATTTTTTTTTAAGGAATTCAGATGGATAGATAGATTCCTGACTGCTACAGTTCTACAGCTTTTTCAAGGTGACATGTATAATATATTTTATTTAAGCACATGTGCAAAACCCTAAAATTTAGAGTACATATCCAGTCTAATTTACCTTGAAAATGATAACCTTCTAAATTTACATTAAGACAGCACTGCTGCTGAGGGATAGGTTTGCAAGGAAAATGTGTTCAAATTCAGGACAAGTCTTTTTTCATTCAGCAATCTTCAATCCAGACATGAATTCTGCCTGCCCCTTAATTTTTATTTTATTTATTTATTTTGTCCTACAGATATTGAGGAATGTTGCCAAAAGCTTTGTTAATCACTGAAATGTGAGGGGCTAACCTTATCAATCTATTCCTGTGTTCAAAAGAGATATCATATGCCTGAAGTAATGATGTGTTATGGAGTCCATTTCCCTGGATGTAACCCATGGTATGTAACCATGGAAGCAAATCAATAAAAGCATAATCATTTTGAAGAAAATGTCTTTTAAACAAAACAGATTATTGCTTTTCTAATAAATCAAATCTCAGCTAAAACTTTTCTAGTTTCAATCAAAACCCTCACAACAAGTCCTGTCCTTCCCTGCATCCCAAACTAAACCTTTATGTGAAAGAAAATGTCTTCAGAGATAGTTGATAATAAAAACTTCTCTGGATATAATTTTAATAATGAAAAAAATCACAGCAATTACACAAGACGTTCTAAGGAATTTCCTTTCTGCATCAATACCCACAGTCCTGATGTAGGTAATAAAGAGAAAGCAATCAGCTTGAATTTAAACAGTTATTGACCTGAATTTGCAAATTAGGCACCATACTTTTCAGCTACAAAACTATGATTTACATACAAATGCAATGCAATTTTTGGTAATTTAATTACCAAAGTGAAAATTCTTATCAATAGTTTACAAGACAATACTTAACTGTAAATGATGGGATTTTTTTCCTATTTAAAAAGAATATGAAATATAAAAGTGTTGATAAAGTCCAACTGAACTATTTGATCTGAGCTTCAAGACCAGATTAAGATATTATTTTTCATTTGCATATCCAAAACAGTTTGGAAATAAAGGTGAATGTTAGGTTAAAGGTAGTATCCTTGATAAGATATATTGCACCTGTCAAACATTCAGGTAGCCTCCTGCATCACTTATTCTGCCTTTTTATGTTGGCTGGAGCTGTGTAACACTGTGTCCTTAGGAGTTTACAAAGATGTAAATTGCCTATGTTGCCTTTTGCTACAAACTGTGGCTCCTCAAAATTCTGATCTTATAATTTGATTAGCAGAGGAAGAGGCACAAGTTTGAAAGTCATCTCTCCCCTTCTGGTGAGCTATCACTAGCAAGAATGGGCCAGAGGCCTCCTTTGTCTGCTCTGTAGTCTATCAGGAATACCTGGGCCTGACCTCAGGCAGGCTGATCCTCTGTGAAGGTGAGCATATTTCTGTTGACTCTGTTTTCTTCTGTCCATCACTCTAATGGAAATGATCAGGTTAACATGGAAGTTAAAAAACAAAATCAAAACCAAAAAAATGTGGGTGGTTTTTAGACTGACAGAAATGAGGATATTTATTGATACAGATGACAATGGATGTTTTGAAAATATCTGTGTTATATGCCTCTATTTCCTGAAAACACTGAAATAGAGGTTACATCCCCATTAAAGAGTTTAACAGCTACCAGGAACTCTATATCATATTTAACTTCTATTTTAATCCATCAGTACTTTTAAGCATCTATAAAATACTATGTCAACAAGGTCCACAATTTAGTTATGTCTTACTGAGAATTGTTTTTCTCTTCTGAGTTTTATATGTTCTGACACCCAATAATAATACTCTGTGTCCTCTGCTCCTAGACTGTGGAAAGCAGCAGCTCATCATCTCTTTTTCACTCTCTCTGCAGAATATGTGATTTTTGAGAACTGACTGTATGCTCACAGTCCCTGTCATCTGTCTTGCAAGCCAAGAATTTTCAGTCTCTTTCCTGTCTCCTTGCACAGCTGTCATTCCAGCTCTCCTGATTAAGTTGTCATTCTGCTCCATGCCCATCTCAACAGGGCCCTTTTTGGCATGGAATGAGAAGAGCTCCTCTCAGGAGTCAGGATGATGATGCACCATAGCTGCACACAGTGGTTTAATATGGGTTTCTGTTTAGTTTAGGGAAATGTCCACACAGACTGCACAATTTTTTTTGCTGAATTATGAACAATTTTCACTTCAGCAAATCTGTCTTGTTTCTCCTGTCATGACCCCCTTAAACTCTTTGATTCCTCCCTACTAGGAATTACCTCCTGCTGGTTTTGCCACCTTAATTATTCTTTCTGTACTCTGACCCAGGTCTATGGAATACTGGGAAGGTAAAAAAAAGTCACAAACTATCTATCAACAAACAAGAAAAGAGAGGCTTTTTTAGACTGACAGAAATGAGGAGGTGGATGTGTTGAGCTGGGGACAGGCTTAAGGCACTCAGGTTTGCAATAGCCAAGATAATTTGTTAGAAGCTTCCTGCTGGGCCAATCACCAAATAATACAGCTAGAATTATTGTGCCCAGCTGCATTAGTTTCTGTTGTCTTTCACTGGATGTTTTATCATTGTCTTATTCGGTATCATGAGATACTCAATATTTCCTCATGCTCTGCTTCAGTTTTAGCTGCCTTAATTTTGTCAGTCCTAATTTTACGTTGTCAGCAAACTTTTCCCCTACATTATTCACTCAGTTTTCCAGATCACTTCTTAAACAATAAAAGTCCCAGTATAAATTCTGATGAGAATTCCATGGTAACTTCTGCACTCTCCTTCAAAAATTAGCATAATATTTATTCACTCAAATCTTCTCTTAATTAATACAAGAGAATTTAATAATTTGTAGAGGACTGAAGAGCTTAATTTAAGCCACCAGGAATATGACCTTCAGGGTGTTTCCTGTAGTCATAATGAAGAAAGAATACATACTAGATAGGCTCAATGCATCGTGGACTTGATAATCTTTATGGATCCTTTCTAACTTGAGTTATTCTATAATTCCAGTTGTAACTCAGATAAAGAATTAATGTCCAAACAAGAATGTCTTTGTTATTAAGAGTCTATCACCTAAATAGGAGTTCGAGATGAATGAAAGAGGCATCACCATTTCTCTCTTGTAGAAATGGAAATAAAGGGAGTTATTTAAACTATTTCATCTAAGACACAACTGATAGCTCAAGCCTAATTTCTCAGTTTACATGTCTCTATCCTTACAGCATCTCCTAAAAGTATATTCTCAGCTAGTTCAGGTGTAGATGTTTTTTGGATGTAGTACATTATCTATCTGTGTGGTAGGTCCATCTGCACTTGAGACTCATGCTTAGCCAGTAGTAAAAATTAGTGCATCTCAGGGTGGGGAGTTTTACAGACTCTTCCTGCAAATTTTCCAGGTGAGATTCAGATTTCTGGACACTTTCTTCTAGGCTGACTTCTGGAGAAATTATAAGGAATTTTTTTAAGATAATTGCCTAGAAGTAATGGATCATGGGCTGAAAGTATTTCTAGAGAAGATCTATAGGAAATGTCAAAGAGAATGGAGCATTACTGCTCCTTGGGCACTGATACCTTGGGACATCAAACTTGGCTATATTGCAGGACAAAATTCTATAATTACACATAGAATCTGAATAAGAGTCAATGGTGAAATACAGCAAGAGGTGTAAAACTCCCATCAAAGCTCCAGATCTTCAATACTGACACTTGTCAGTATCCCAATTTTTAATTAATTTTTATTTTTTAATAAACATTGGAAATAAAGAGAGAAGACTAAACATAATGTCTGCACACAATTTTAGGCAGTGACATTTATTTGTCTGTTTCTCCAGACTTCTTTTGACTCTTTTGTCCTTTCAATATTATTTCAGAAATACAACAGAAACATAACTTCCAAAAAGAAGAAATGTAATTAATGTACACAGTGTAACTTCATTCTTCTTCCATATGTAGATTTAAAATACTTAGATAGAGATGGATGATCAGATTAGGCATACATAGACATACATTAGACTAATAATTAGTAATAATGACTGCAATGTAGCAATGAACACTTTAGCCACCCACTGTGCAGCAATTGAGCAGATTAAGTCCTGAACTTGCTTTAGAAAAGGAGTTTTCTTGTTCTCTCTCCCCTCTTCAACCATTGCCCTGCAGCTTGGAACCAATGGGCATGAAATGATGTTCCTGTCTGAAATGAAACCAGAGCAGCTTCATCCTTGAAGCTACTCAGAAGTAAACATTTAAGATTTAGACTATGTTTACTTTGAGAACTAGAAGTAGTTAACAGTATTTAAAGACTTGAAATAGAAACCAAAATTAAATGTACTGCTTAAAGGATTAGACAATCATCTTCCTGTACAAACAGCATAAACAAGGAAATCGTATTAGCTCTTAATGTAATTAGTTGAACCCAACAGTCCATGGATAAAACCTTTCTATGCACTTCTCAAAAATAAATAAATAAATAAATAAACAAACCAGGGCAATCTTGGGAGGGCTTAGAACTTGACAATTTGCTTGAATTCCTAATGAGGCAAAATTCATTGAACTGATTAAATGAAATTCTTCCTGTTACCTAATCCTCATAATTGCTGCCCAGAAGAGATGAAAGCTTTACCTACTTCCACACTGAGAAAAAGCAGCAAAAAAAGAACAAAAAATTCATAACCCCACTATGACCTCAATTTTTTTCCTCTTCTGCTAAGCTAATATCTAGAATTGAATTACTTTATTTCTCATTCCCAACCTGGGGAACATTTCAAGCTAGATAAACACACCAGGGATCTGATCCAAAGGCCATTGAAGTCAAAGAGAATTTCCAAATATTTAAATGAGTTTGCATGAGAAACACATTTCTTGATATTTCCTTACTTGCAAGATAGCATCACTCATTAATTGTTATCAATAGATGCATTTGAAGAGGATGATGTAGATTATGAAATTATAGATAGGCAGATACAAAGATGTGATTTTTAGGTAACTATAGAATTGCAGTTAGTCTAATTCATAAATTAGATTTCTTTTTCCATAAAAAATTATATTTTGATTCATGCTTGATCCTAATTGGGTAGAAATGACAAAGCACAGAATTTCTTTCCTAGAACAAAATTTTTTTGAACATAATTCCATTTAAAAATGTGTAATTTTTATTTGAAGTGGGTCCAAAATTAAATTTTCTCAATAATAAAACTGCAGTGTGTGGGGAAATCTCAGCAGCAGTGATTGTTCATGAGACAGGTAACATGACCATAAAATCAGTTGCATGAAGGAGAATGTGAGAAGCATTTATGTGTAATACAATTTCCATTAGTTTGGGCATATTTACCCCAAACAAAAAAAATGTTTTGCTTCCATTTAGCTTTCCTGCCCAAGGGGAAAGTTAAAAACAGTTATAGCTATAGTAAGATTGCCCAAAATTAAACAGCAATTTTGCAGAATCCAGCATTCATAATGAACTAGTTGTTCCTATGAGTTGTAGGCCTAACAAGGTCTGTTTTTCTAGGTGCTTTATATTTGATTGTATTACACTGGTTTCCCTCCTACCTCCTCTACAACCCCACATCCTCCCCAAGCCAGTGGCTTTATCTCCTTTAAGACTACTTGAATGCCCTTGCTTTCCCTACTTGATATGAAAAAACCTCCCTGTACAAAACAGATCTGTAGGGAAGTTCAGGGCCCACACAATTTTTCCTTGAGGGTGTTTCTGACCTGCACCCTGCAGGAGGGCTGAGTGTAGGAGTCCTATGTCTCATCAAATTATGGTGAAGTTGGCCAGTTGAACAAAACTTAGGTAGGAACAGCAGAAACAGGTGCTCCGTTATATAATCTTTTTAACCCTTTTTAATCTTTTTAATTTCATAACCCTTATCAGGTTTGGGCAAGTGAAATAGAAACACATTTTGGGTGAAAAATTCCTAATCCAACAAGACAGGATTATCCACTGTTATCCACTGTCTTGCAGAATGTACACATTATTCACCATGAAATACCAAAGTGAAGAGCAGCACTGTAAATCAAAATAAGGCTGAAACAAATGTCATTGTCTGAGACAGGGTTCCTTCCTCAGCAAAACAGGCTGGAAACTGCAGAGGGACTGATGGTCCTTTTGTTTAACCAGACAGTTTTTGAGCTGCCACTGCCTAATGCAGTGCAGTCCTAAGGTGCTTGGAATAGGGTGAGACAGGGATCTCTCTTGTTTTATAGGGTTGTAGTTGTTTATTGTGTACTGATGCAAACATCACATTTCAGGGAACCAACAGTAGCCCAGTGGTGTGTGAACGTTTGTGTGAGGGAAGAATAAAAGCGATGGAAGCGCATTTTTCTTTTACAGCTCAGTCTTGGATATTTGACTGGAGACAGTCAACTTGGCATGAGCAAATCTTCCAGAGTCTTATTTCCTTCATGGCTATGGTGGACTTGAACAAGCTAAGGTGTCTTCTGCATCTCTGCAAAAACAGAAAAAGAGAAAAAAACAAAGAGTAAGTTACTCTCACAGTGGTGAAGTGGTGCCAGTGGCTGCTGTTAGGTGTTGGAGTGAGAGGGGACATAGATGGTGGTGACTTAAAGCCAACAACCCCAGCCTGTCCACCTGAGATTCCTGCCCCAGCCCAGACTGGGAGAACGCCCACTGTAGCAGTGGAGGATGGTGGGTTTGCCTCAGCAGGAAGGGGAGTGTGACCAGGGGATTCAGGAACCAGAAACCAAGCCAGGAACACCCAGCCAACCACAGTGCCTGAGAATGGACAGGGAGTGTGTGCCATTGCCACAGGCAGAGCTGTGACTGGGGGATTGCTTGGCATGGCAGCAGATACACAGCAACCCCTTCACTCTGGAAACTGATGTCACTGCCCCCCTCCATCACCCCTACCTGGGATCTGTAAAACTCATTGACATGAGCCCAAAAACAAGGACTGAAGGCACAGGAGAGCACCTGCCATTCCCAGGTGTGCTGTCTGGCATGCATTTGGCCCGAGCCAGTCAGATAACAGCCAGCAACCTGCTGAATTCATGTGCAAAGCTCAGATCCTCACTCAAGGGTGATAATGTTACACTTCACCCCTTCCTAAAAATTCAATTCAGCTCATAAGGTGGAAGTCTAAAGAGACTTGACGCTATTATTGCATGGAGGTGAGTGTCTCTTATTTTTTTAACCCTGTTGAATTTCCTAAACTTCATCTTAAAGCTACCATGCTAAGAAGCCTCTCATAATGAGTCACTGCAGATTGTGAGGTACTCCCCAGACAGATCACAGAGCACTCCATACACTGCAGTCTGGAACACTGGCTCTTGCCCAGCAGAGTGAGGTAAAGCATTCTGTGTGTCCTGGATACAACCCCATGGCTCATCATAGTCTCAATTTTAGCATGGTTAGAGACAGCTGCTTTTTTTTCCAGTGAAAATCAGCCTCATCAAGTGAAAGAACTATTAAACAAGTTTCCATTCCAATGACTAATGGCTAATTAAAGGCATTACAACAAGGATGTAACTCTAAATGCTAAACTTGGCATTGAAGTAATTTTATGCTCTGTGGCAACTATTGTGTTAGAAAATTAATTGTACATCTGAAGGAAATAAACACACATATTTTAGAAGGGCAGGAATCTTGCCCAGTTGAAATGGCAGTGGCTTTCAATTATCATCACAAACTGGATTCCAACAGAGAGAACACAGAGGGGAAAAAAAGAATAAAGACATCAAATGGAGTCCTTTGGTATAGAATTGTGTTAAATCACAAAAGATGCAGCAGCTCTCAGTTGTGATGGACACACATAACTATTTGCAAAGATGTAGCTCTGAGAAAAAAACAGAAAACAACATGCACATTTTGTGTGTGGTTCACAAATGTTCACCTGAGCAATTACATCAAATTTTCCATATTTAGTTCTTTGGGGTGCTTTCCTACCTTTCTGCAAAAACATGTAATGGGTTAATTCAGACTTTAACAATGAAATTCTGTCACTGCATGCCACTAAAGAAAGATGTTTTGTCTGATAGGTAGCAGAATCTCCTGTGTGACCTCCCTTCATGGTGCAAAGTAACAAATTCCATTTGGCAATTTCTCTGCTCTCCCACCCAGCTGAAGCATAGTGCTGCCAACTTAATAAATATATGTCAATGAAAAAACACTCAATTTAATTTAAAATTTGAGTATCTGGTTTGTTCCATGGTAAATTGTACAAATTATTAGTTATCATGTCTGTTAAAAAAATCAAGGTCAGTTATGAGAGTGAATTAGTTAGGTTTTCACTGCCAGTTTCCAACTTTTGTTCTCCCTCTTCCAGGGTAACTTACAATTTTCTCAGATATAAGAAATATTATCTCTCTATGAGGCCCAGTTTCTTGGGTACTTAGTGTGTGATCTAGCACTCAGATGCACCAAAACCAGACAAACATTTAAGGAGGTTTAAGGGAGATCTAGCAGTTCAGATCAGTCTGAAGAGCAGACCCTTTTGGAATGAAATCTGGGATTTAATCAAGGAGGAAAAATTCCTATTACATTATTCTTGAACTAACAACTGTTTGTTTCCCAACTGAACTTGTTCTTGTGCTTGTATCTTTGCTATGGGATTTCTCTACTGTTCCAGCTGAAAATATCAATTGTTACAGCTAAGAATATCAATTGTACCAGCCAAGAACATAAATTCTTTTCTTAATTCTTTTCAAATTCTTGAAAGGAGACTGAAGCAAGCATGAAGCATTGGGGTTTAGCTCTTCTTTTACTGGGTCTCCCACAGATATAATCTCTAACCTTGGATTGATCATACCTGTAAATATCCTTTGTCTCCTCTGGCGTGTAAAGACCATAATTTTCCACTATATCCTAAAGTTGAAATGAAAGCATTTCTGTAATTAATGTAGAGCTATATATTAATAAGGTTCATAAGAGAATCTAATCAGAGTTGCATGAATATTTCAGATTCAAATGAACAAGTAGCTATTATTGTATACACAACATCATGTACAAGCTCTTTAAACTGCAGTCTGTTCATAGTCTTGGTATTCTGATGAAATTGGTGTAACTATTGGCTACACATGTAGTTTTACTGATAAGTCTTGGAAAGGATATTTTTCTCTTTGCAATGAATTATCTGTGGAAAGGAACTGGAGAGTTACTAATTAAAGTAACCCAGATGCAGTTGGACAGGATATCTGAGGGCACCCTTCAGCCCAATGGCCTGACTGAACTAGTCTGAACTAGGCCATGAATTTGGATTTCCCCTATTCTGACCTAAAATTCTCTCCCAAATCCGAGAAACCTGCATGTTTAAACTAGTAATAACCTTGCACAGAGTTTTCACTTCTATGACTTTGCACAGTCCAGTAGCTAAAAAAAATGTTTCTGAAGGAGTTTTCCAACTAGCTGTATCCTTAGACACTGAACTCACTTTTTGTTCAGAGCTTCTATCTAAGGGGACTTAAAAATTTTATAAACCCAGGTTTTAACTCCTTTAAAGATAACTAAAGGAGGAAGGAGAAAAATATACTTCTGAATGTTTTTTTAGAATTATTCACATTTTGTCAAGCTCATACTGTATTGTAAGAGGATTCTCATGTTATCAGAATCAAATAATTCACATCCTTGTTCAGCACAAGTAGTGAAGAGTACTGTCTATAAATCCCTTTGGATTACCACATGGCTTTGAGCTTGCAATAAATCTTTTCCCCTATCCCATCACCTCCTAATCTGCTAAAAGTCTTCCAAAAGATCAGAACCATTAAGATGTCATTTTATAATGGAGGAATTATAGCCTAATTTAACAAACCTTGTCCTGAGGTCTATAAACTAGGACTCAAAAAGTGAGAAAGAAATCCTGTGCTGAATTCAATCACTGCTTGGGATTCATTGCCATGAGATCCCATTCATTGGCTGCGTATCTGCCAGCCTTGCAAACTGGCTGATTTCCCCTACCAGATTTGAATTGCTCTGTTCTAACAACTGCTGTTCCTTACCTCATCACCTTTTTTTTGTTCCAGCAATGACCCAAAATGTGGAATGCCCTCACAAATTTATTACTATATTAAAAAAATTAAAAATGACAATATTTATGATAATGATGATGAGAATAATAACACTAACAACAATAATATCAATAACAGCAATTACAGTAACAATAATTAATCCCCATACAGGTTAGATTTGTGCTTTCTCTACCTGTTTCAATGTCCCACACTTTTACATAAAGGTTTTTAATTCTAAAAATGACAGCTAAACCATCAGCAAGCAGCCTCCCAGTTTGGAAATTCATAAATCTGACCTTTTGTCCAGTGCTCTGTCACTTGAGGAAAAGGAGGCACCTGAATGTGTATGTATGGCACACAGTGCTGGCTCAGCCCCAGATGCATTTTGTGTGCGCAGCTCTCAGATAATGAACTGGTCTCATACACATTTCTATAGCCCATGATTTTTGTGCAGACTTTGCCTTGGTTCACCTCTCATTGCCACTAGAGTTTGCTGCCTGGATGGCAGTGTAGTTAGGATGCAGGTATGAGTGGCTGGTAAGGGGCCTGGCAAGCCCCTGCAGAGCTCAGGAAAACAGATTGCTGCATTATTCCTTTCTCATTCTACTTTCATGTACTCTGGCATGTACAGTCTGACAGGTTTCTATGGAAATTATGGAAATTGGACCAGCAGTACGTACTTATCAAGTCTGATTTTTTGCCATTTACAGGTGCCTTTGCCTAAGGTGGCAAAACAGTAAAGATTGGCCTTTTCTTCTCTCTCACTCTGTCCTCCTGTTTGGCATCACCCTCACCCTTCGAGCACCTGAAGGAAATATGTGCATGTGTGAGAGGACTTTCTGCTTGAGGAAAATTAAACAGAAACTTTTGGTGGCTTCATGAAGGGTTGGGTCATGCCTGGGGTCCTGCTCAACAAGTGGAAGGGTGACTCCACCCAGCTCTAATATCAGTAGCACAGAGGAGATAGTTTCAAATGCTTTCTCTTTATGATGGCAGGTTTTTCTCCAGAGTATGAAAGTTGATTGCTCATGCTCAAAGCCTGCATGGCTGTAAACTAGGTTTAGGGTCATATATTATTAGTCCCCTCCCAGCTTTGAGCTGCTGTGTTCGACTAGCTGACCTCCTGTGAGACAACAGTAAATTATTACATGATCCAATGACACATGGCACGGCAAGGCTCTCCTGTTAGTCTCTTCTAAATTTCCTAGCCACTAATTCCACTGAATAGCCTCTTTATTACAGTATAATCTCTCCTTAAATTTATAATAAAAAGTTCTAAGAGCAAAGGCAGAAAATGAAATCACAGCTTCAGCCTAAAATTGGAGGTGTCTGCATTCCTGCTATCTCCTTTTTGATCATGTTTCTCTGGCCTGTTTATGACCTGAATAAAGCCTTGCAATAGTTGACACCCACTTTAAGGAGGAAACTAAGGAACAATACTTAAAGAAATAGCTCACATGCTGAGGACCCTTGAAGTAATTCCTCTCTGTCCAGTTGGGTTGTTTTTTGGTTTTTTTTTTTGAGGTCCTGTGAAATGCCAAAACCTTTCATAAGACAATGGGCTAGATGCTTTTAGCCCCATGCATTCCTTTCAGGGATGCTTTCTCTCCACATCAACGATGCCAGAGCACTTTTGTCATGGTGACCTGGGTTTCCTACAATGCTTTTTGCCCTGAATCCTTCTGTCCTGGAGCACAGATGACCGATATGTCCAGTACAGGCCATACAAAGGATGAACAGATCATCAGAGGATTTACTGTACACTCTCAAAGCAAGGAATGCAAACCAGAACCAGTTCTGAGCTTGGGAGCAATGGTGTGGTTGGGTGTATGTGAGTGGGCAGTGAGGGCTGCAAAGAGAGGTATGATGTGTAATTCTGTCCTCACACAGGACAGAGCTGGAGCTCTGCTGCTTCTCTGGTCCATGGTAAAATAAACTGACTTCCCACAATATCTAAAAGAGGTTCAGTTTTGGTCTGACCCTGAACTTGAGGAGTTGGGTTAGCTATTACCGAGAATGATCTGACTTATCCTGTGACAAGTGATCACCTCACTGTTTCACTGGAAAATCTTTGAAATTCTGTGCAAAAGCTTTTGTTTTCCTCTTGCTCAACAGAGATAGAAGCAGTGTAGATTGTGATGTCAAATGAACTCCAGGGTCCTGTAGCAAAACCAGCACTGTAAGAGATTATGTTAATGCTGAGCTCTCCTTTCACATATGCAGAAGGGGATAGCAAAGAAAATATTCCTCTCTCATTACACCTCACCAGGTCACAGTGCTTGGCTTGCAGGCTCTTTCTCATAGCAGCAAACCAGTGCCACCTCAGAAACCTGAATTTTGATTGTGAGGAAATCTGACATACTGTGACAGAGATAGGTAACCCAAGAGCACTGGAGTCTTCCAGCTCAACCATGTTGCTGGGACATTTCTCTCCAAAGAGAGCTGAAAAAACAAGAGCAATTCTTACCAGCAAAAGGAGAAAGTAGAAGGATTGAGCCGCTCCTAAAACGATCAGTTCTCTGTGTGCAAAGTAATGCATTGTAATTAGGACAGCCACCATTTTTCTCAGCATGCAGTGGCAATTCAAGGGAGGCAATATTCACATCACAGCTTACTGACAACCTTTAAATAAATGCATCTAAAAAACAAAGACAAGAGATTGTAATACTCTTCTTAGCAGTGTGAAGAGTAGAGTCTGATCCTGTTTTCACAGCAGGAATTTTTTCAGGGTTCTGTTTAATTATTGTCAGGAGCTGCAGGGTTGTTCTCCCAGAGAATTAGCAAAAGAAATGTCACAGCTGAGGAGTCACATTGAGAGTTCGATTAGGCTTCCTTCACCACTCTAGTCTCAAAAAGGTACATTTGCCATAATGAACAAAGAATGTCTGAGAATAAGGTAGGTGTCTAGAGGTAAGAAAACCAGATTTCCTTTTCCTAGTGAAACATTTGTTATCTATAAGCTTCCATTTTATTAGTATTTGAGAAATAAAGAGTTTTAGCCTTTCAGTGTTCCCTAACTATAATGAGGAATTCAGTGTTGGATTGTGTTTGTATGACAAGGTTTTGGTGGTGGGGAGAGTTGCAACCATGTGAATACCACACTGCAAACCAGTCAGAAGAGAAGCTGAATTTTGTGGTAGATATAGTTCAGGTGGTAAAATCTCCCTCTTGGAAAGAATTTGATTTGATACAGGACTATGACTCTTATGGGGCCTTGGGCTATTCTAGATTGCCTTTTCTTGACTGGAAACTGTACTTAATGTGTCAGTACAGTTCAGCTAATCAAAATATTACCCTCTGAGTAGTCTGAAAATACATTAATTTTGTTTAGTAGATTAAGTTTAAAAAATAAGTAAACCATTTTCTGTAGGAAATTGCTTACTCATACAACTTCTTCCATCAAAATTTATTGTGTCCTAAATTTTACAGCAAGTTCCATTGCTCAAGCTCATGATTTAAACTTTTACCTAAGCCTTACTCAGCAGCTGTAAGGTTGCAAATCAGCTGCAGGTTCTTCTTGGGGAAGGTTGCATTGCTACTTTTGCTCTGACACTGCTTATTTAGGGAACTTATTTTGAACCAATCCTGAATAAATCCGTGTCACTCCAGCTGGGATTCTGCTAATTAATTCAAGTGTACCACATGAGCTTGGTCCTGCTGTCATACATGATACTTCTTGCTTTAAATTCTTTGCAGAAATTTGTTTTCACTTGTTTCTCTTTTGCAGAAACAATAGCATCAAGTAAGTGCATTGACCAGAATAATTCAGTGCATTTGTCCTAAATCCTTGGTCCCCTGATAGTGCTGCAGATGAAAGCAACGTGTCCACAGAGCATGAAGGCATTTGCTGGGATCCTCCCTCTTATCTCTTGTTTCTTGTATTTGAAGTCTGGAGTACTCTTGTCCCAGATGCCAAGGATCTAAGCAGCTGGGATAATAGCATTGCAATGCTTGTACTGAGTAAAAACACATTCCTCATGGCTACAGGACTGCTTCTTGTGCATCAAGGTTTGATCATGAGGATGGACTGAATGTCCTCTCAGAGTCCTGTGAATTGAGATTTTTTGGGGTAGTTCTACTCTACTTTTGGTTTCCTTTTAGCTTCACTTTCTTTTTTTTTTTTCTTTCCTACCTTTCTTCTTTTATTTCTTGATATTATTCCATATATAAATAATATTGATTATAACAGAAATGTAAGGTCCCTGTGTGGTAAACATACAAAAATAATTGTTACGAAACCCATTTCTGAACTCCCTCAAAGGTTAACAGAGAGAAACAAGGGCTTTCCTGTGTGCCTTGTTCCTCCATAAGGCCCTTGTTTAAGAAAGAAAAAAGTACCCTGTAGGGATATCCACAGCTCTGACTATCTGGGGAGTACTGGTGTTTAAATTCTAGACACAAATGTTTAGATGAAACTAATCCCCACTGATCCTAAACTCTCTCTGTAGTTAATGGTGGGGACAAAAGAAGGGAAAAAGTATCAAATACAGTTTGTTTTGAGTCCCTAGAAGAGAATTGCCTTCTGCTTCCCTCTTTTCATTGCTTGTAGAAGCCCAGGTCTCTGGTTCAAACTAGGTATTCCCTGTTTTTATGGCTGAAGAGAAATACAAAAGCACACAACAAGCCAGTTACATTGCTTGTAACTGAACCAAAAAAATGTAACTTTTAAATGGTTTTAGCTGCCAGACCATGACTTACATCGTCTTACAGCTCTTTTCAGCAATGCTGCCTAAGGACATGGGACACTTTATGATTGAGGTTGAAAAGTGGCCACTGTGGGCTTTGAGAAAAGAAATAAATCCTCTGGCTAAAAAACTGAGACTGACAACTGCATTTAAAGGCCTTTCATCCCTTCCTGGAACTCGATGTCTGGCTCTCCAGCCAGGCAGTGAAGCAGAGAGAGAAGTGCTGATAATATCCCGGCTCCCCATGGAAAATGGGAACACACTGAGCAGCTTCTCCCCAGAGCCCTGCAGGTCTCGGTGGTGTAGAGCTGAAAATACTTTTTCTTCAGGGATTAATAGTTCCCTTACTTTTTAATGCTGGTGAACCCAGTTATTTCAGCTCTGTTTCTGCTACTTAACTTATTGTTCTCCAAAGTATTATTCATTCATTGCTTTCTACAGACCTATAATGCAGTCTCAGAAAATATTTCAGAGGATAGGGATTTGATTAGGGTGATGCATTTGAAATGTCAGAGGTCTCTCCACCTCATCTAGAAGAAATGGATAGAGTTGACAGATGCGCTCTGTGATATAATGGGAACAGCACTATTCTTACAACATTTTTATAAACTACTTCTGTTTATTCTATCTCTCCCCCTCTCCCTTTATTTTTCTCTCTCCTGGAATAAACACTAGCACAATACAGTGAAATAAATAGGGAAATAGACTTGACCTGGGTCACCTAGCTTGTGTTCTTTATTATTATTTTTTGTTATTTACATAATCTTTTCTCCAACCATTCCTCTGGTAGTACCACAGAAATGTCTAGACACATTTTCTGAAGTATTTGTTGCTCTCCATAGGTGAAATTCTAAATTCTTCATAAGACACTAATAATTTTTCTTACTGTTCCTCTGAATAGCCAAAATCTGGATAGAAAGAAAAGTATCAGGTCACAAAAATTGGTATCATTCTAGAAAAGGACGAAGCCTGGAATTTCTGGTATTTGGGATGACTGGAATCTCAGAGCTGAAAGATAATTGTTGTGAAAGTTTTATTGCCAAGGCAAAGGGAAGTTTCTGCAGCAAGAAAAACTCTAAAGATTTTCAGGTTTTATTTTCCCATTTGATTTTCCAAGGGAAATCCAGAACCCATCTGATGGCTCTGAAACTTCCAGTATAACAATCTAATCTGAAGGAGCAAAACTGCACATATATTTAGACTCCAAATTCCCTCTGATTTTTAAATACCTCGATACCACCAGGGACCTGGGCTTAATAGCCTAGCACTAATTCTCTTAGTATTTTATTAGGCTCATTTGTCTTTCATGGACCTGCCAGTGGCTCTAGGCTTCCTGCAATTCTTTAGCAAGGTTACATCTGGGCTTGGGAACCATGTTACTGTCTGCAGCCCTGCAGAAAGGACAATCAGAGTGACCTTGTGAAGGCTGAGACTTTCACCTTCTCTGTGTTGACCGATATCATAATGTGACATTGCTAACTTTTTACAAGAGAATAGGGGAGCAGCTGGTTTGTCTTTATACCTCTTTTTCCTTCCCACACAAGGGAGCCCTGCCCAGCAACAGAACCTTTTCATGTCATCTTGTGTCCTTTGCACAACTCAGAGTAAGGAAACTTCACACAGGTCCCAATAAAAGTGGAAGGAGTTAAGTAAATGTCGATTCATTTGCAATTTTTCATTGCTGCTGGAGCTGCCAGCCAATATTTAATGCTCAGAATTCCCCATAACCCTGTGGCCTGCTTTTCTGAGCAATTTCTCTGGTACCATGGGAAATAAACTTTAATTATGGCCTGTTTCAGTAAATTTAACACACCAACTCTTCACTTGGAATGCTGACCATGGTAAACCAACATTGTAAGGGGTGTGTACAATCCTACCCAGACATTAAGGATTTTGCAGCTACATTAAACAGTTCCACAGGTGTGTGTTAGGAAAAAGCATCTCTAAGGCAATGGATTTGTGTGCCAGACTGATAACAGTGAGCTTCAGCCCCTAGCAAGAGGCTTTATAAGGATAGACACTAAAAATTAAACATAGCAAGTGTTTTAGAAAAGGACATTTTTGACTACCAGGTAAGCAATAGGCTGTTATGCAGTCCTCATTCTGGATGAAGGTTTCTCATCTGTTACCATGGACTAGCTTGGATAAAAGCCTAATGTGCTGCAGCTGCAGACTTGTTTGATAATCAAACAGATATAGTCCTTCTTTCATTTTGCTCATGAGGAGCTCCTAATAAACATTTGCAAAACTGTGTTGTTAATCTTCCCCAGGTTCTTTCCTAATCCTTTCTTCTTGGTTTTTAAACAACAAGAATATAAAAGATTTAGTTCTCAGTTTTTCATAAGAAGCCTGTTTTAGTATATCACAGTGGCTCTTGATTTACAGACAGAATTTTTTACCAGAAGTGCACTAAAACACTTGAGCATAATTTATTCCTTTCTACCTGCGCCTGTCTCTCTCTCCTTTTATTAGCTTGGCTACAAGCACCTGTTGTGGAAGGTTTCTATAAAAACTAGGAAAAGGGGCACTTTTTTTCCTGATTTGTTTTGGTGTGTTCTTACTGAGCTTCTCTTGTACTCTTGGTCCCTGTGAGGCTGAGCCTTCCTCTAGGTACTCTGCTGCATTTAATTTTGGGAGTTTGGTGGACTTGGTTTGTTGGTTGGTTGTTTTTTTTTTTCAGAGGAGGACTTCCATTGCTTTACCCCCACAAGACATTTGGGTGTGACAAGAAAGGTATGTTCTCTTTTTCCATTTCTTGTATTTCTTTAAGGCTTCCCTTCTGGAAAAGAGTCCTCTTTATTTGTGTCACTGTTATAACTCTGTGAACTGGATTCTTCTAAGGTTTAATGCTTTAAATACTGTGCTTTTATTAAAACAATAAATGATAAGATTTCAAAGGTACCAATCAGGCAAAGTAAATGCATTACCACTGTGGAGAGCAAGGTGATGATGGTTGCCTTTTATTCAACTAATACAATACCAAGACTCAGAAAAACCTATGCAGATTTTCAATGTAACCTTTAAACGAGCTTTAACTCTTCTTTAGCCTTCCTTTGACCATTTTTTCAGGCTATACTGTACTGGTACCTGAGACTTTCTGTTTTATCATGAGACAATCTTTTTCTTCTCAAGAGTATTTTCCTTCTCAAGATTTGCTTAACTTAGAATAAATTTGAGGTAAATATAAATATTCTAGGAGCCTAAATAATAGTGTTATTGTAGCCAAGATCACGTGATGGTACAGGAAACAAAGTCTGTTGGCAGAGGGAAGCAGCTAGATGACTAGCTGGTATATTTGAAAAAAAGAGACAAATGTTTGGGTGCACAAGCAGTTCTTTAGGCCTTATAGAAATTCAGGTATTGATTATGATGAAGTGTTTCTAAATTCTTGTCCTGTATTCCTAGCACTGGTTGTTTCTGTTGGTTTGCCTTTGGGGCAGGTACTTTCTGCTGGTGCTCCATCTCAGAGACTGCTCAGCACAGAGGTGTCAATTGTAGAAAGGCAGGGGACATAATAGCAGAAGCTTGGACTTTGTGTTCCACTGTATTTTCAAAACTTATGCTTTTCCTGGATTTTCATCCATTAGTGGTTGCTATGCAGATTGCTTTAATTTGTAGGGGTTTCTATAGCTTGTTTGGGCAGGGGTGGGGGGTGTTACCTGATATTTTAAAAATTGAAGGAGGCTTTTAAACAAAAAGTCAAGCTGCCAGGTTGGACCAGAGAAATTTGCAAGGCTGGTCGGAGAGAACATTTGCATTCCTCCATTCCACCAGAACATACAACGCTCCATTAGGCAACTGCAGCCCTGGGGCTTTCACTCTGCCCCCTCTGCACATTAAGTGCATTTCAAGTGTGTGTGTTCCCCCTACCAGAACACATAAAATTGAGAAACAGTGTGTAACATGCAATAAATGTCTAGCAGCCCCTTCTGAAGTAGATGCTGGCCAATTTAATAGGTCTTTAACAGGCAGAGAATGGGAGAAGAGTACTAGTTTAATATTTTAAAGGCAAATTTAGCTTTTATTATTGGTGTCTCATGTGAGAGCATTGCAATTATTTCTGTAGTATGATCTTTGGGGAGGTTTTCTTTACACAGTGCTTGTTTATGGAAAACAAACATAAAATGCAGCAGAGAGAGGTGACATAGTGACAAATGAAGGATATTTCCCTTGAGAAGCTTCTACTTCCTCTTTTGTCAAGTAATTCCTGATCAGGTTCCCCTGTAGCTGACTTTGGAAAAAGGGAGTGTCTTCTTTTCACAGCATCCAGACTGTCATGAAGCAGGGCTTAGGAACAGAGATCCCTCAGGGTTTAATGACCATATGTTTGTAGCTGTTTATCAATGGTGTTTAAATCTGATTTCATCTCCAGAGCTGAGATAAAAAGACAGTTAGATTGATTACTGTGGTCAGGAGTAAAAAAAAAAAAAACTTAAAACTTCAGGTTTTTTTTGGTGTTTTTTTTTTTTTGTCTGTTAGTGACTTAGCAAATATACTGGAGTAAGCCTTATACAACATACACAAAGAAAAGGATGGAATAGTTTAGAATAACAAAAAAAAAAAAACTTATGGTGGAATCCACTGTTGAAATGAGCCTTTTTCTTGATTTTGCTCTAGTATTTATTAGACAGCCTGCATTCATGCAAGTCACCAGACACTAAAGTTAAGTGTGAGAAAAAGGTGCAATGAATGGAAAGATGGAAATCATAAATGGAAACCTAATTAACATTATTTCTGTTACTGATCTCCCTAAAAGTGGTGGTCTTTGATCAATGTCCCCCTGTACTCTAAAACTGAGCCAGCTTGTGGTTTGGGTCGCCACACAGTCACCACACACCAGGGCAGGCAACCCATCCCCCTCAACTGACTGCAAAGAGTAGGTCACTTATTTGTTGCCTTTTTTATCAGCTACAAAAAGGAAACAAAACTTACTCCGTTTGAAATCCTCCTTCCCCCCCCCCCACCTTACAAAAAGAGTCAGATTGTTTTAAAAAAAATGTATTTTTCATCTATAGTAGAAACACAAATGGAAACCAAGCAACTGTTGGTTTTCCAGCAGAGCAAAAAGCAAAATGTCACAGAACCCACATCAAAATGGATAAATGCATTAGTTTGATTACATATTTTCCACTGGGATAATAGAAAATTGTACTAGTGTAGCAGGAATGAAAATAATTTTGTTCTGGTTTAAATTAAGATACAGCTGAGAATGCTAGAAAGTATTTCCAATGGGTGTGTTTTAAGAAAAAAAAAGGACTTTTATCATGCATATTTTTATTAAATTTGTCTGTTTTCTATGATTTTTCATTTAAAATCTGTGTGTCCAAAAGCTGTAGCATTTATTTATATGTGCTTGCCTGGATACCATTGCCAGCCTCTTAATTAGGAGCAATTCAGTGGCCCAACTGTTGCTGCAACCCTGGGAGAGGTGGTGGGAGAGTAAATGTCACTCCCCTGGCCAGAGTGATAGGGGTCCAAAATCCCAGGCCGTGAGAACTGAAGACTGATTGGAGCTGCTGCAGTTTGCAGCAAGCTCCTGGACTGCAGGAGACTCTGACTAAATAAGGGTCCAGAATACCATGTTCCTGTGTCTTGAAAAGACCAACAACACAGATGTGAGGAGGTAAGAGGTTATTGCTTGCCAGAAATACAGTGCTCACACCTCTTGGTGTGCTTTGTGATAAATATGTCTCTTTAAATCTTGTAGACCTCTGTTCAGAGCTGCCAAGTGAGGATTTGCTGTTGGAGACCTCTGCCAAACAACATTTGGTAGCAGGAATATAAAATCTCCTGGACTTGAAGAATACCGGTGTTTGGATTTCTTCAGGCACTCTGGGGCCAGCAAACTTAATGTACCATCTCTTACAGCCATAAAGCTGGATAGATTTATTCAGCTTCCTAAATGGCCCTATAGGTAGGAGGAAGATCCTAATGATGTATGACAAGACTTTCATTACAAAATAATTTCATTTCCTTCATGTGTGTTAAAGCACCTTATAGCTGCTTTGGAAACTTGAAAATGGGTTTTAAGTGGGTTTTAAATTAAAAGAGATGGGGGATGGGTTATCTAAATAATGGAGTTTCTTTAAAGCCCTAATCCCAAATGTCCTAATTTTTTCTTCAATTGATGGAATCCCTTATGCTAGGAGAGGAGAAAGCATTTGCATTAAATACAAATTGGAGTTGTATTTACATGTTGTGTATGGAAGGCAAGTTGGAGCAGAAGTAGTGTGGGAAAACATCATACTTGGCTGTAATACAATTTCTTCAGAATTTTTCAAAACAGCCCATAAAGGAGGCAAGTGCAGTTGCTACAGCTACTTAACTGAAGGAAAAGGGGAGATGCAGGGGTCTGCCAAGTTTGTGTTGGAGATTAGCAGCAGCATCAGACTCAGTACTTGGCTCTTGCTGCTGTAAAGTGCCAGCTCTGCTGCCTGTGGCACACTCTGCTTTGTAACATTGCTACGTGCCAGAGCAGGGAGAATTGTACTGGAGCAGCACAGCAGGAACAAGCAAGCCTCAGCTGAAGAGTGCCCCAGTGAGGCACTCTATTATGCTCTACAAATTATTGCACGAGTCTGTGGTGACAGTCCAGAAAACACCGCTCCTGACTATGCTGCAAGTTCTTGCACAAGCGCTTCTGTGGGTCAAAAGAGAATCGAATCCCAGTCTCCTTGGAAATGAGGGGGACTGATGCTGTTACACAGGTGCTGGAAGAGCAATCCAGGACAGACCTAGGAATATGTTTTCAGTTATAATGAAGCTGCATCATCAGTCCCATGATTGCTGGAGTGCTATCTTTGCTTAATTAAAAATAGCACTCGACAAGCAGCACTTATCTTCCAGTGAGCTGACACCGAGTTGCTCCAGCAATCCTAAATAGGTTTGTTTAAAGGGCAGCTCTGATGGCTTTGCTCCCTCTGGTGGCTTCCTTGCAGGAGGAGCAGTCTCATGGAGAGGGTCGTCCCCATGCCCAGAGGCCCTTCCTCAGGAGTGACTGAACAAATTGCCCTGAGCCTGGGAACACCACTTTGAATCCTTGCCAGAAATGCAGCAAAGGATGGTCTAGTTGGGAAGCTCTGGGAGGAAGATGGGGAAGGGGTGCCACATGGAGTTTGGTTTTGGTGCCATATCAGGCCTGGGTCATCATCCTCATAAAGAAGAGTTGTTGAAAAGCATCAGCTGGAGATGATACACTTTGGGCAAGAGAGGGATTTACAGTGTGCTGTGAACATGCAAAGTGAAGGGCGTCACAAGAGCCCTTAACACCTCTGGAATGGGCCATTCCTTTTTTGACCATAAACCGATGTTTGTTTTAATGGGCAAGAATATCACAACACCACGTAGAAGAGTTGCAAGGGATGCTACTTAGATGCTCAATTTTATTCATTTACTTTCAGCATCTGTCTTAAACCTTTATGCTTAAGTGCACTTCTGTGTGCTGCCATTTCTTTTGATCCATCATGTATTCATTTATGTTGCTATCACTCAACAATAACATAATTATGAAGGTTGTACTGTTAATATAGTCAGGCTTTCCAGGTATCTTATCAAAATGCTCACTGTTCTAACAATTTGGGAATGCGCCTATTTACACAGCAGTCTAACATAAAATTACATCTTTATAATCCTATTCCTCAAATTGTGTCAGATTATGCTCTGTTTCTTAATTAACAAAAAACTACATTACACTGTATGAGCAAAGCCAAACTGAAATCAGCTTAACCACAACTCATTTATTTACGTCACAGAGCTCTCTAGGAGGCCTAGTAAATGAAGAGGTTGTCTGTTGCTCTTCTGTCTGTTTTACATGATTTCGTTTAATTTAAAATTTTCAAATGCTACCTTAGTTATAATACTTTTTTTCACATATGGACACATATTCCATGGTAAAAATGGCAACAACATTGTCTAGGCTTCATGTGGTAGAAGGTTTTCTGATCTCAGGTGAAAAACTCCAAGGAAGTGGCATTCAGTGTAATGAATGATAGAAGACAAGGTTTGCAAATTGCAGAATTTCTTCTGAAGTAAAAAAAAAAAACAAACCAAACCAAAACAAACAAACAAAAAAAACCCCAAAAACAAAACAAAACAAAACAAAAAAAAAACCCACAAAAAAAAAAAAAAAAAACAAAAAAAAACAAAAAAAAACCCAAACAAACAAAAAAAAAGCAAACCACAAAAAAAAAACAAAACCACCAGAATTTGCCCTGATTTGCACAGGGAATGTGTGTCAGATCAGAGGGTTCAGTTTGGAGGTCTTGAGAGAAAAGTTGTGAGAGGTTGGTGTTACAAGAAAATTCAAAATGGTACAGCTGTGTCTTGCTTTGAGGCTTGGAGAAAAATTCACAGATGAGCTGTAATTTTGCCTGAGATCATTTCTCTCTTGGGTAGTGTGATTGCCAGCATGTTCCTCTTCTCTCTGTAAACAAAAATATTTTTCTTGTCAAATAAAATGAGTACATTTTTGAATCAGAAGACTAATTTTTTTTTTGAAACATGCTCCAGTCGAAAGAAAAAATAAAAATGTGTTCCATATTTGAAAGGTTAAAATCAAAAGGAAATATTTACTTGGGATAAAATAAAAAGGCCTATTTTTAAATTTCTGATTTAAAAAAAAATTAAATGTTGTCATAACATTAAAGCAGTTTTTTTTTTGTTCCATTGACACAGTGAACTGGTCACACTTTTTGCTTCATTATTTATAAAGTTAGAACAATTTCATTTTCAGTTATTTTTCAGTTTGCTTTGTATCTTGCAGTGGAATGAGTTGGCCAGTCATGACAGGAATTTGTTGTGTATTTTCATTAAACTGAAAGTAGTTCCCTTTTTTTTTTTACCTAAAAATAAAATTATTTCAGCTATTAAGAGAAGGAATTCAACAAATTTGTAGTGAGAACTTCAATGTTTCTTATATCTGAGCCACCTGTATCTAAAAAGAGGAGAGTTTCTACCAGAGATCATGCAGAGGCTGAAGTCCCCCAATGTCATTGAAGTAAATCAAATAAAGCTTGAAAAGCTGGCAGGGAAAGCTGGGCATCTTTTCAGGCCAAATGAATGTCTGGCTCAAAAGAGACTCATGGAAATGAATAGTTCATATTCTGAGGGCAACATATATTTACAGAAAATGAAATCTTGGTTAAAACACTTTTTGAATCATGTTGAAGTGTTCATTGTAAACTCAAAAGGTCTTTCTTGATTTACTTGGCTCAATTTCTGAACATTTTTTTCTTCTACTACTGGCAACCCATCAATCATTGGAGTTGAAATCAGATTTTCAGAAGGCCATGGGCATCATTTAAAGTCATTTAAACTTTGCCAGCTTGTCCCCATTTCTTAGGAATCATGAGAATTAATGCCAAAGGATTTTTCCCCTTAAAAATAAACTTGCAAGTGTTGATTGCATCTTTTTTATTACACCTGACCCGTTTATCCCCAATTAACCATTTCTCTGCTCAGCAGGGAAATGGCTGCCTGAGATAGTGTCACATTCAATTCTAGCTTCATGTCCTACCAAATAATTTATAGGTCAGAACCTCCAGAATTTTTTGAATGTCTTATTATGCCTTTGAAATTAATAGGTAATATTTGTCTAAAGTATGAATTTGATAGCAGACTTGGGTGTGGGTGAACAGTCTGAGTTCACAGCCAGAAGCAGTATGATGTCATGTGTAAAATCCACTCCCCACAATATTGTTGGCAGTAGTTGTAGCAGTGGTAATTTTTGCTGTCAGGTACCTTGGGTTTTATTTAAGTGCTTTGCTCACACCTTTGTGTCATTATAAACAAATCTCTGGAGAATTACAGAGCTTGTGTTCTCAGGTCACTATAACTTCATGCCTCTCTTCATGGTACTCTTCCATCTAGATTTGCCTCAGAGCCACAGTTAAAGGCATCACTGTCTGTTTTAATGTAATGCTTACGCTTTGCTCACAATAATGATGTTATCATCCCTTGTTAAAAATCAGGAACAACATAATTAGAATAACATTGTCAGATGAGACTCTGTCTGAAATAACTGATAGCAAAGTACTTTGTACAAAAAATGATGAGTGGGAAGTAGTATCTTTTGAGTGTGATGGATAGTTTATTCAGGTAGTAGTGGTGCACAAAATAGAACAAAAATGCACAAACGTACTTCATGTGGTGGCTGACCTTGATATTTTTCTGAGAATGAGTATATGGGCCCAACATTGCTCAGATTTGGTCACTGGTCCCTTCTGGCCAGTTTTGGAGGATACATTTTTCCCTGTTTTTTTCTGGTTTGGGAAAGTGATGGCATGGAACTGGGTAATGATATTCCTCAGAAAAGAAAACCAAAATGATATCTCAGTTTAATGAATAGAAAGTAGGAGGAGAAGATATTATTCTGTACTCTCTAGCTATTGCCACTTTCATCTGTTTAAAGACCTCCCTCTTCCAACCCTGGGTCAGCCTCTGGGGGAGTTATCCAATATCCTTTCTCTCAGGTGTCTAAAAGTACAAGCAATTTCCAGTGGGTTTTCTTCCATTCTCCAGAGGATACAGAAAAGTTATTATGAAATAACTTTGATATCCCCCTGCAAAATGGAGACTTGCCAACATTCCTTGTTTGTGGGCTCTTTCTGTTATAAAACAGTCTTCTACTGTGCAGGCCAGCACAGGCAGAGACAGTATAAGGTTTATATTCAGTATATTATACCAAATAATTTCCATTCAGTTCCTGATATATGGCTGTGTTTAAGCACTCTGAATAAAGATTTAATTCCCCTAGTCCTACAGGGACAATAAGTTTCTGCCCTCAAAGGTAGATCTTGTTTATATCTGCTTACTCAAGGTAAATTACAAGACTTTTTAAACTTCATTAATTAGCAAGAGCATCCAAAAATCAATTATGGAATCCTACACATTTTTGTCAGGTTTTACTGTTCCAATTAATGGTCTCTCCAGTCAAAATCCACATATGTTGTCCTTTTAAACCACACTGCAAATGCAATCATAAAATTATAACCTGAAATGCTTCTTTCTAACTGATGTGTCTTTGAAGAATTTAAATCAAATGGCCTTTGCACTAGTGGAATGAGAAAGTAAGGCAGTCAGCTAAAACACATCTCTTCTTTTCTGCTTTTTCTTTTGTCGGTACGTGTAGAATTATGATTGCACTGGTAGAATATCAGCCACATGTGTTGGGGTGATCGGTCACGCAATCAAATGCAGGATCATTCTTTACCATAAATGCATTAAAAGAAAATCAGTCACATAGATTTGGCTTTCAAGAGAGCAGCAGGCTGTGTTCTATTCATAACAAATCAGCTCACTCTTTGGGGAAAGCTACAAATCACTCCCACAGCATTATTCATTGGATTGTCCTTTGCATCCCTCAAAGGAATTCTTATGTATGCTCTCTGCTCTTAGGCTATTAGTGACAGTGGGGGAGGCAGAAAGAAGGAGCAACCTCCTTAGGACAGCTTAGGTTCTTTTTTTGGGGGGGTGGGTGTTTTTAATAAGCAGGTTTTCATATTTCTGCTTTTCATAGCAGGCAAGCATTCTAACTGAATGCATGGTAGATTATTCAGGTTCAGGCTTAATTAATTTCTTATGATTTAGCTGGAAATATCCATTTTCTATCAGTGTGAATCCATCATTAATATTACTAAGGCATAGGTTGCATTAGTGGTTGTATGTAAAGCTCCTTGCTGAACTCAGAGCCAGTTGTACCGAGCTCTAGACCTCACCATGTAGAAAATAGTAATAAATATTCAGTAGAAAACTGAAATGGTCAGGTGTCAGTCTGCCTTAGGAGAAATAATCAAGAGAATTTCAAAATTCCCCCAAAAGCCATGGCTGCATAGGAACATTTATACCTCCAACTTGAACAAGCTAAAGGATTATATTAATTTACATCTTGTAACCAAAGGGGCTAAATTCCCCTCTCTGCCTGCAGTCTCATCAGGGAGTACTGATGCCAAATGCAGCCCCACACAGCTTAGAGGAACTGAGGAGAAAGATGAGGATTTTGGTAGCTGCTCTCTGCTGGGCTCCTACTGCCTCAGTTATCACTCTAGCAGTATCATTTCAAAGCTGACTCCAGTGTGGCAAATCCCTAAAAACACAGCATGAGGGACCAGGTGGTGGCTCAGCAGGCAGATGCTCCAGAGGCACGGGCAAGGTGGGAAGTTGGGGAGGCTGTGGATACAGCGCTGCAGAACATAAACGTAGAGAAAAGTGATCCATCAAACAATATAGACCTGACTGTGATGATAACTTTAAGACTTGGGATTTTGGAAGGAGGTTCACAGCAGCCCTCCTTCTGCCTCAAGCTGCTTCAGGGACAGCCTTGAAGCAATTGAATCAACAAGTTTGTTGGCCAAGTAAGCAATCTCATGCTATTTTTCTTGCACTGAGCAATTTGTTAACTGATATTCAAAGTGTGAGACATGCAAAACAGACCAGTGATTGATTTTCTCTTGTTAATGCATGGACATGGGTGTAAAAACTTTGACGGAATGTGTTCTATGAATCTTTCCAACCATTTAATATCTATACATAAGAGTATACAACAATTATGAGATGCTCCTGGGAGCTGGGCAGGACTGGGGCATGCAGACCCATTTGTATGCTGAGCCTGGCTTCTCACCACAGCAGGGCATCAGTTTTTAGCTTTAGAAGGGTGACATTTGCTTTTGCCTCCATGGCTGAGAAAACTTGAGCTGGCTTTGTGAATCCTGCACTGTCCATTGGAGGGATGGACAGCAGATTTGGGCATCTCTCCAGGTGGACCCCCAAAGAACATCAAGCTTTGAATTGCAGCGGCTCAGAGCTGAACACACTGTTCATTCTGCTGCCTCAGCGAAGAGGGTGATTGGGTGCAAAGGCACAGTGGGCAGCAGTTAGCTGCACTTCTCTTGTGCATTGTTTCTGTACCAACTGCCAGAAGTTACAAGTCTGAGTTCAAATCTGCATCAGATACTTCACAAAAGCTTTTCAGTCAAGTCATTGCATGGAATTTCTCTCACTGCTTTCTTAAGCCATACGTCTCCTCCTCTCTGGGGCTTGACCTCAGGTTTATGAAGTGGTCCTTGGGAGACAGCCTGAAAACTGCTGGCTGAGAAGCCTCCTCTCAGACTACAATCTACAACACAAATTCTCGAAGATACCCACTGTTGGGAGGAGAGAGTAAAAAGTTGAAGATTGGTGAGAAGGGGGAGAGATTCCTCACGTGACTTTGCAGTTGGGAATACTGAAGAATATCAGTGTGGGAAACCCTGCATTATGCCTGCTGCTGTTTACCCTCTGTCTGTTTTGAGAAGTAGAATTTCTGACAGTTCCAATGTTCCCCCTTGTGTGTCTCTGCTGCCTGGGTGTTGTTTCAGGATCATCCTCTTTGCAAGAGTAAATAAATTTACTCTTTGCATTTCAGCCATAGTTTTGTGGTTGTCTGGTCACCTGCCTGTGTCTATTCACACACCCACCAAACAGGGTATTTGAATTCATTACTGTTATCTCAATAATCTGTGAAATAGTAGGAGAGAAATAAATATCTGCTTTACTGAGTGCATTTATCATGAGCCCATCCTTTTCTAAGCAGTTCAAATAACTCCTAAAGTGAAGATCTTGCACTTTAGAATAATGATGTGACTCAGACAGTAGATGAAATGAGTAAAGCAATAAGCATCTCATGCAAGAGAATCTGTCCCATCAAATATGTGCCATCTGCACAGAGGATGAGGCTTCAACTTTATTTTCTCATTAACTGTCCTTACAGCAGCAATGAATATGAAGCTAGAGCAAAAACATTGTTGACTGACACAAGGAGGCCATGGGGTCAATTATTCAGCCATGCCCCTTATGAACTTCTGGAATCTGAACCTTATGGAAAACAATTGAAGGATCTGGTAACATTAACATAAATACATGTTATAAATCCAAGCTCAAGAAATTATCTTCAAGCATCAAAACACGGATTTTCTTCCAGATGGTTCCTGACTCATCAGGAAAAATGGTGGTATCAAAAAGTCAGGCTACCACTCCAAGATGATATAGTTTTTCAAAATAGGCTGTCAGTTAAATATCAAACTGCTTCAAAGGTTAATTTGTTAGAATGGCAAATTTAAATGACGCATCTAGATTTGGGAATATCAGAAAGCTTGAATTTCTTTGGTAGAACTGCTTTGTCATTTCCAAACATATCTTTTCTAAATATGCATTTATCAGCTTTGTACAGATTCTTTAGTTTTTATACCCACACACATATGCATGCACGCAGAGAAGAAAGAAAAGTTTATTCCTACATGTTTCAAATATTAGAGGAAATAAATTGTGACAGTTCAAAATGTTTCCAGGAAGAAAAAAATCAGTTTCTGCTTTAGCATTAGATGAGCATTGGGCCCTCCTCTATGGAAGGAATTGATAATTTCCAACAGAAGAACATCTCATTTTCCTCCTAGAATTCACTGACATAAAGACCAGAGGCATCAAACTTTTTTATGGTAAAGTCTTTCCTTCAGACATTTAGAACTAAAAGCCACATGGGATATACCAAACACTAATTTGTTATAGCCCTTCATTTACACAGACAGGTGAAACCCTGTCTGCTTGAGCCTATACACATTTCTTAGTGAACACTTAAAAATGCCTCATGATACAAAAATACCCAGATAGTAGTGCAATAGAAATACTTGGGTAGAAAATTCAGTTAGTGTCAGAATTGCTTCTCAATTTAATCTTTTTCAATGATTTCCATGAAACATCTGGGAATCGTTAAATTTCTTTCCTCAGGTATTGAAATTCAACTGATCACCTACTGTTTTAAAAGACCTAATCTAATGTTGTGATTAGTTAAAAATCTTTTAGAGGAAAGAATTGAAACAGAAATAGATTGAAAGCATTCTGGCATCCATAGGAATTAATACAAACTTGCTTCTGCTGTCTGTGATTCCTAATTGAATTCTGTATGAAGCAGGTTGTAACCTTTCTTCCAGCACCTGATGGAAATATTTCGTATCTTTGTCCTACCTTCAAGATCAAGACACCCACCTTCTGCCTCATGACTCAATAGTGAATAACAAGGTGAATGAGTTATGAAGCCAGAGTAGCTGGCTTGACTAATTAATTCTGTTTTTAAAGTGCTCCCAATGTGGAAAGAAGCAGAGAGTGAGAGAGGGACTTTGGAGGAAGAGGGAGAAAGGAAATGCAAGCAAATGAGGAATCAAAATGTTTATGTTCCATAAGATGTACACATTTAAGCTACCTTGTGAGGATTAATGTATTACTGCTTTGGAAATAAGGTAAGAGAAACCTTAAGAGGTCCTGAAGAGTCTGATGGAGGGAAAAAGCAAAGAGATGATCATACTCACTTCTGATATGAGTGGTAAAAAAATAATGTTCATTCCAGCTGCTTAACCAGATTAAATTTTTTAGGCCTGTGCATGGCTAATAATACTTGTCAATAGGATGTCTTCTCCTATATATGAAGGTTTTCTGAGCACAATTATCTTTTTAACACTAAAAGTGCAGAGCACAATTCCCTCCTCACTGCTAGCCATGATTCATGTGTTTAAATACTGTTCCAGTAGCATAAACTGAGCTCCCAGGACACCCACTCTAACACACTCAAATGCTTCTCAAAATGGTTTCAGCCACTTCAGGCCAATGCTTTTTAAGCTACAAATAGAACAAAGTGGACCTGTATGAAATACCTGTCCAGCTCTGCCCACAGAACAGACAGGCTTCTTTGGCCTCCATCATAACACAGATCATATAGCAGTTCCAAAGTTGAACTGGATTTGCCTGATTCCTTTGTTCTTTTTGCCCCATAACTCAGAGCACTAGAGATGCATGGCCAGCTTTTTCCTACCTCTTTCTCTGAAGTTTGTGTGGGTGAGGCTGCTCGAGTGCAGAACACTTCACTGTTGGTGAAAAACCTTGGTCCAAGTTTATGAATGCTACCCAAACAGCACTGGTTTTTGTTTTGTTTTGTTTTGTGTTTTTTTTTTTTTTTTTGTTTGGTTGTTTTTGTTTGTTTGTTTTTTTGGTTTTTTTTTTTTTTTTTTGCTTTTTTTTGGAGAAGGGCCTAAAAAAGGAACATAGAAATGGAAATCAAAGCATTTCAGAGGGGATTTTCAGGGGATTTTCCCAACTGCTTCTCAGAAACACATCAGAAATGTTTCTGATAGCAAGATGTGCAGCAGGCTGAGATGCTTATGTTTCTCCTAAGCCTCATACATCATGGGTGTTTGTATAAATTATGAAAAAACCCCCCCCCCAAAAAAAAAAAAAAACAAAAAAAAAAAAAAAAAAAAAAAAAAAAACCACGGCAAATATCTTGCCACTGAAGTTCATATCTTTCTAAGTACATACATTATCCTACAAAAAGTGCTGAAGACACTTGTGTGCTGAAATGACTAATCGATTTTTCATCCTACACACACACCAACAAATAAAAGGAAAATCAGCTCTGATAACATTTAACTGGGGAGGCTTATTACTGAAGCAAACAGAAAAGCATTTCTGTTTCAGATTGAACAGAACATTTTGTAAGACGCATCACTTTCTTATCCTGTGCTTGTAAAGAAAGCTAAAGTAAATTTTTTGTGTATTAATAATCCATTGGGATTTTCTGACCAGTGGTTACAGTCACATTGTAAGATCTATTCCCAGGCTTAATCCTTCCCCATTACTACCTGGGAATATTACAGACAGGAGTTATCAAATCTGATAACATTTATTTATCAGACAAGCTGTTTCTGAGTCCTATTTGAACACCCATAGTCAGGAAAAGGCCTCTCTCAAAATAAAAGGGGAAGAGCTCACTGATAAGAGGAAACTCTTTTAGGTGGATTGAAAATCATGTCATTAAATTGCTATGTCTTCTACGTCCCTTGTGTCATTGCAACTTTACATTTCAAATTGTTATCAATAACCATCTTGTATAACTTAGCTTTTGAGGGCTAGACCTTTACTTTTCAAGACCTTTTGTGGGACTAGAAAAGATCCCAGACATCTTTTTTGTCCAGGTAGGCATTGTACATCTCTTTGCCCCTTCCTTTGGCTACATGTGGTATGGTGCTAAGCAATCCTTCTCTTCATTTCCAGTGAATGTTTTTGATTTTCAAGTCTATTCCACTTTAAGAACAGCGAGTTTTTCAAAGCTGAACCCCATGGCCAGGTACTCAGCTTATCATAACTAATTCTACATATCATCTGTAATATTTATCCATTGACAAATGCACACTCAGAATTAATATTGTAACTGTGATTTTAAGCTGATTGAGAAAGATGCTATGTACTGACTATAAAAGGAGTTGGGGCTTGTTGCTTCATAATGTTGCTATTCTGTTGTTGGTAAACTTTTCAGTGTCAAATTTTTGACTTTTCCATCCTGTTGAACCAGACCATCCAGGTCTTCAAAATTACTGACAAAAGTTGCTGTCTGCAGTGCATTTCCTATTAAATCCCCACTAATCCTCAAAATCTCTTGTGACTTTGTCCTTTTTACCTTCTCGCTCAAAAAATATTGCTGAAGCCAGTAGTTTGATAATTGAGGATTTTCTTTCTCTTCAGAAGAGTATTTTATTTTTGCCATCATAATGAACTTTTCTGATAAGTGATGGAAACAAACTTCAGGCAGGTATTGACCAGGAAATTCTTTCAAATGTGCTTCAGTCTGAGCTGGATCTTTGGCTAGTACAATGGGAAGGATTCCTGCAAAGCTTGCAGAGGTGTAAAAGCTGCAAATCTGGAGCAGAACTATCTCCTAGTGAATGAAGAATTGTTCTCCACAGTGTGTTCTGCAATGTTTTACCTGCAACTATTCTTCAATGTCCATTTTGTGCTAAGACTAGTTTGTTGGATATTGTTTTCCTCCAACTCCCCCATTGATCAGACAGAGTGTTGCTTGTAATAAAGTTTGGTATCTACTAGAGATATGTAGCAAGAGGAGCATTGTTTGTTATTTCTCCTGATGAGGTGCAAATGTATGGAGGCAGTCATAAGGAAAGCACAGAACAGAAATGTATTGACATGCCTCAGAAAAAAAGAGAAGATCAAGACAGAAATTCCTTATCAGAGTTTATTGGCAAAACCATTTTCTATTTGTGTTTACCTTTCTGTGAAAGCTGATGCTTATGTTCTTTCCATGCAACACCATTTTCAGCTCTTAGGGCCCCTGGATTTTAGCAGTAGCTTTTTCTCCCTTGCTCTGTTTTTAGGATGCTTTGGGTATGTGTGTGGACTTTTTTTATTTCTATGGTGTTTTGAAAAAAACACTCCATTTGCTGTAGTGTATATTTGCTGGTGTGAAAGGCATCTGCTTTATAGCTGAATGTACATGGGGAGGCTGGGGTTTGTAGGCTTATTTTAAATGATGCGTGGACTTGGTAATTCGCTTTTTTTTCCCCTGTGCTTATTTCCCATATAATTCTTCACTACAGGAGTCAGGTATTATTGTTCCCCTTTGTCTATTTTCCACACAGCAGACAGGAGGTAAAGTTCCTGCTCTTTCAATTGTTTAGTTAGTCTATTCTAAACCTGAAGGATTCAGATGACGGAGGCAAAGGAGCCATGGCGTTCTCCCTGCTCTTCCGTGGCCAAGCTGCAATCCTAACACAGACCCTCCACGTGCAGGTGTCCTGCCAAGCCTCCTGGCCTCAACTGCAAGCAAGGGAGGATGAAGACTTGTCTTGTCTACCATGCCAGCGCTTAGAGATTTCTGCAGGGTGGGAGAGAAGGGTATTTATAGCTACTTAAGTCTGTGGGAGTCGTAAGGTTTTTCATCTCCATTGAGAACACAAGCGTTCTAACAGGAGGCAACTTTTCATGTCATCTGCCCCATTTGCAGTGAACACACTAAACATTTCTTTACTAGGACCATTTGTAAACATCTACCAAAATCATATATCAAAGAAGACATGGTTCACAGCTCAAACCAGCTTCTTCAAGGTTTTCAGTAGGATTCCAGAATTATTTTGTTTTGCATAACAGCATTGCGATTCCTTTGCTCCTTGATCCCATTTATCTAGCAGGGGTATGTGGGAGAGCCTCAGAAGTTTCTTATCTCATTTTGTATTTAGGGTCCTGAAATTCTTCTTCATTAAAAGCTGCACTGATCTTCTGGATGTAATTATATCTGTCTTCCTGTAATTATTAATTTCTTAATAGCTTTATGAAGGGCTCCTTATTCCATCTTAAGTGCCATTTGGATGCCCTTTTTCCTCTTACACAGATTGAATCAGTAATAATAAAGCTGACAGAAATTCAGCAAGTGCTCTACAGATATTGCCTGCAGTGATGGCTTCACTCACCTGTGAAATGCAGCCATCTCTGGAGTGGAAGCCACTGAATATTTTAACAAAATCTTTCTGAAATAACAGAATTAAGAAGTGTACATAAGTAGTTCCTTTTTGTACCAAACTTCTGCATTTAAGAACTTTATAGATTTCTGTTGTTTCCAACTTTGGAAATGTAACTTGAAGGGCCCTTTTCAGGAGACAGATTTTCCTCATGATCTGATATCCCAATCATCTGTCTCATCTTGAAGACATTCAGCAATTTTTTGTCTTTGTAACTACAGTGACCAGGTCAACAACTTAATTTTACCTAGTTAATTTAATTATTTTCTGACCATGTGGCAAACTGAAAGCTGCTTATTCTCAGAATGGGAAAGGGGAGTTGCTTGTGCCTCGAACAGAGAGGAATGGCCTCTACTCTGCATTTAATCCATAGGTGCTGTTTCACTTATCAAATTGCCTGACATAACTGGTATTTGATAACTCATAACTTATAGTTTTGCCATGTCACATCAAAGTTCTTTAGGGCTCCTGGAGGAATATAATAAGTGTACAGCATAATTTGATAGAAAAACTCCTATTGATTGATCAAAAGGGTTCCTTACTTGCCTTATCTTCTTCAAATTCCTCTTTGGATACCTCAGGGAAGAAAGTAAAGCCTGAAACAGAGAAGGCAGTGATCAGGTCTGGGTTGCACTGCATACATGTTGTTTGAGAGAACAGTTATGTTAGGTTTCAGATGGTGGTGGGTGGCCCATCTGGCCATGGATGTTCTCACCTTCTTGTTAAGAGCATAGGTTTGCAGTCAGGGAGGGTTTAACAGGTAGTTCAGTCCTTGGTCTCACTGTTAAATCTTCACTTGTGGTGGCCCTTCCTAAGATACAGGCTGCTCTCAAAATTCTCTTATGCTAATTAGCCCTACTCCACTTTTTTTTTCCATGAAAGGCATGGAAAGCAAGAAGATACCCTTCATAACTTCATAATTTGTTAGAGCAAACAGGATTTGGTATAATGCCTTAAGTATAGAATCACAGAATGGTTTGTGTTGGAAGCAACCTCAAAAATCATCTGGTTCCAACTCCCAGCCATGGACAGGGACAGCTTCCACTAGGCCAGGTTACTCAAAACCCCATCCAACCTGGCCTTGAACATTTCCAGGGATGAGGCATCCCTGTATAGACAGGTAACATCAGTACAGTCACATTTATTTGAAATTGTTTAGCTCACAAAACACTACCAAACAGCTTGCATGTGCACAGGTCCCGGCAACATGCCTGAGAAGCTGAGCCTCCTGCCCCACCCTGAGATGCACAGGGTGACAGCCAAGTTGCTGTGTTGAACATGGAACTTGCAGCCCAGCATGAGGCTGGATAACTCCACACTACAAAACTATCACTTCTGCCCAAGCTGGCACACAAAAGCAGCAACTGTGTCTGCTGCCCAGCCCACTCAGCTTTGGGAAATGTATTTGATGTGGATCTGTATAATAAATACCAGTTTCAGTGCTTTGAACCAGTTCAAAAATTTGGCAAAAAAGAATTATTTGAATTTTTCTTTCTTCTTACTGCAGTAATTATACCAAGTTACACACAAAGGAAAAGTATAATACTCTTTTATAAAAAAGTTCTTGACCTGCCTTGGGACAAACGGATTTCCTTTTGCATCCCTACAGCCTTTAAACAAACAGAAATATTGCCTTGCCTTTGTTTGGGTTCCCCTGCTGATATCAGTTAGGTTTTCATTTGACTTTGCTTTAATTTCCAGTGAGATTCTTTCTCTTTAACTGCAGGGAATGCAAAAACTCCAGTTGTTTACTGATCCATGATACAGTGCAAGGATGGGATTTTCTGCAGTTCCAGTAGTTCCTACTCAAGCAACTGGGGTTATGGTCGCTTCTAAGGATCCCCTGCCTGTTTTGTTTGGGTTTTTATCCCAGACAGATGCTTTCTTCTTTGTCTATGTTCTAAATACCTAGAAAAGCAGTGCAAATCAGCACCAGCTTTAGGGAAGTAGCACACAGGTGAGCCTGAATAAGGCACCCTGAAGCCTTACTTCATGAAACCTTATTACCCTGAGCACATAGCAACTCTTCAGCATCGGAGTTCAAGTGCACACAGGGAGAGCTTCTGTCTCGGGCAAAGAGCTTCTTGCCCTGTTAGCTATTCCCAGCTGCATTCTGCCCTACTGACAGTCTTACTGATGGTCTTTTTGGCATAGATTCAGGTAGGAGCACAGTGATACTTGTGTTTCTTGGTGCTAAGGTGTCCAGGAGGACTGGAAGCAATTCTGAGCTTGTCCTTGAAATGGTACTCCATTCCACCTCATTGACCATCCCTTAGCTCACTGAAATTTACTTTTGTTTTTCTTAGCTATTCTAATGAATTTGGGGTTATCTTCTAGGTTTTTTTTTGGGGGGTGGGGGTGTTGTTATTTTTTGTTTATTTATTTTAATGGCAAGACTATTAAAAAAATTGCCATAAGTAATAAGAGGCTGTTGTTGAACACTGAATTTTAGGATGCTTTTAACATTTTTTTAATCAAGGAATACAGATAATATTTTTAGTATTTTTAATGGGTGTTCAGGTGCTTTTAATAGCCAAGACTTACACTTGAGTTAACACTAAAAAACAGATATTGCTCTACTTTGCATCACATATATCAATGTAGTTCCATAAAAGATGGACGCTTTCTTTTGTTTAGATGAAGTGCAAGGCATTGTTTTCAATGTGTATTTAGATTAGGAGTCTGTCCCTGTGTGTTTGAAGACAAAAATGAGTAAATATCACTGGCTTTTTGAGTTCTGGTCCTGCTCCTTCTGTTGACCCACAGGGTGCACATGTAACCCATCCTCACCCACACCATACCTCTGCCTCATCTTCCAGAGGGAAGGACTGAGCAGCACTGTTACAAATGTGTCAGGAAGTAAGGTTTTGAGGGAACAACATTTACTTTTCTTCTAATCAAGGCTAAAACTAGAAAACCCTGGGGACAAAGGAGGAAAATTGTGTTATGCTTGGATGGATTTAAAAATGCAAAGAAAAAAACTACAAGTTATTTCAGTATTCGATGTTACATTTAAAATTTGCAGAATATATGCCTAGAATTCAGTTTGAAATGAAAAATCAAAGAAGCTTTGTCACACATTTCCATTACATATTACCAAACCTTCCCCAGTGAAATCTCAGCTGAACAGGGCATGAGGTAATTCTGAGCAGATATAAATTCTATTTCTACAAAACTACATTTTGCAATTCCTACTTTATTTCATCCATGGTTTCTTGAGCAGAACCAATCTAATCACAGCACTTAGACTGACAGGCTCTACAAGTATTGTCATAGTAATAATAATAACCAAAAGGATTGCATCAAGTGTCTCTGCTTGTTTAGCCATACAATTCTTGTGTTATGTTTTAATCCTTTAGCTGCTGTCTCAGTTCTTAACGATGCTAGAAGGCATCATCTGCAACTAAATATTTCTCAGTCCTAAAATCAGCTTCATGTAATGAAAGTAACCCTGGAGATAGCCATTAGGTCATTCTTCAGTGTTTCATCACAAAGTTTTTTGTATTTACTCCCAATATTATTTTGCTTTATTGTGCTCTTGTCATTGCAGTTATATGCTTCACATATTTTCATTGGAATATAATCCTCTTCTGTGTGGATTTGTACAAGCCAGCTTTGCAAATGCAATTTATTTTTCAATTGTTTTATCAAAGAGTAGAGTCATCTACCTGGAATAGATGATCTCATTAGGAAATGAAAAGTTCTAGCTTTTAGAACAAGTTTGATATTATTTTTATTCAACTCTTTCCCTTTTTCTTCATGCCAAACACATCATATAATATAATGAATTATGCACACAGATGATGAACTTGTACCAAATCACCTTTCTTCTGTGTAACAGACAGTTTTACTTTGTGGTCTACAGTGGTCTATCTTCCTGTTGATGTATCCTTGGATAGGGAAGAAATTTATGACAGTCCTGCTGAAAAGGCTAATGGAAGTCACAAGCATTTTCCTGCCCTCTGGCAGATTTCTTGGAACTAAGAATGAAATTGGAAAGTGCCCTGTTGTAATGATGCATTTAAAGTAAATCCCTAAGAATTTTCAGCCAATTCATCTCTGAAACTTTGATTGATTCAGCTACTGCAGAAAAATGATTCATATAAGGGAATTTAAACAAGATTTAAGCAAGTAGAATTTTGGAATTAATTCATTAACAAGACTCATCTCATTTAGGAGTTTAGCATATTAATCAACTCAGTGTCTTACCTCCATTTTTTCCCTATCCATTTCCACTGTGGTATGAGTGTACTTTTGAAACTCTCCCTGATTCATTTTTTATCTTGTTCAATTTCTTCAGCTCTAGAGAAAAAATACTCATTCTTCCATTCTAGTATTGCATTTTTAAACAAAGCTTCTAGATGTTTTAATTCTCTTTTCCTTTTAATGAAACAAGCCAACTGTGCATGTTTAAGTGGACTTTGAGATACTTTGGCAATGTGGTGAGTGAATCTGTTATAATTTTACTTGGTGTATTTTTCTGGACCAAGTTCAGACTGACATTTAAGCACCTGATGGTCTGTGAATCTTGGTGATAGTCAGACCATAAAATTCAGATATTAAGAGTGTTTTGTTTACCATAACCTTGGTAAACATGGCTATGTCAGATGCATGGTTATAGTGTCCCCATCTGCATCAGGAAAAGTGAATTTAATTTTCACTTCATAGCTGTTTGAAGAGGGAAACTCAGCTGCTTTGCCATGCATCTGCTATTGGGATGACAGGGATCCCAAAAGATCACAAAGCACTTTTCAGGATTATGACTTTTTGGCCCATATTTGCTAAAAAAATTTAGTGTACTTACAAAATTGTACAAGTGTATGAGGTTCATTCATATTACCAAAATAATTTTGGTACTTAAGAGCTAAATAATGTCATGGGCTTAGCCTTTTTTCTCCAGACCTTCAGCTCCTTCCCTGTATTTTTTTTTTTTTTTTTTTTTTGAAGATAATAGCAGGTTTTATAGTCACAGAAGGATTGTCAGTATAGATAGATACATTAGAGATTATGAGATGATCTCAGTGAAGTGGTCCCTGCAAGTTTCTTCTCTGAGCATAATTAATATATTCTGCAAGGCAGCTGTGCATATGCTCATTTTGATTTGTTTTGCAGTGGAAGAAGAATTAAATGTGTGCTTAATCTGAAGCTCATGTTCAAGTGCTTTGTTGAATCAGGCTCCATAATAACATTACAGTCTCTTCTAAATAGTGTTTCTCTGTTCCTGCGTTCCTGACTAGCTTGAGCAATGTACTGTTTAATTACATCAGAGCCACTGAATATTGGCATTCAGCTCAACCCTAGGTAACGCTTCTGATTTCACTGTCCCCTCATCTAACAGATGTGACATCTTTACACTAGAGTAACTTATCCTCTAAGTAATAAGCCTCTGTTGTAATTAATTATATATGAAAAAGCAAGAGAACACAGCTCAAAAAGGTATTTTGCCAATAAAGCTGCCGAAAGAGCAGAATTGCATTTTTAAATCAACCTGAAATTAGGCTCAGAATTATGCAACTTCTCACTTATGGAGACACTTAATGGAAAGTGGAATGAAATTTGTAAGAGCATAGCTCTTTTGAAGTTTCATTAAAATCAGTGGAAAACTCAGGTGCTAAAACTAAGCTGACTTGGAGGCCTGTCTCGAATTTTGCATCTTATTTTGCAGGTGAACATGAATGCTGACCTGTTTTTGTGCAGTGAGTGGGAGCCAGATCAGAGAATAACCCCCATGAGCTGCATGAGGCTTTCATCTGAGAGATGTCAGAAAAAAAAAAAATCACCCTTACCTGATAGTCAGGGAGATGAGTAAGGTCTGGTCCCTTCCTACAGCAAGGATTTCCTGTGCTGTTCCTGAGCTGACAAAGGCTCAGGCTCAATGCAGAGGAGGATTTCATGAATCCTTTGGAATTAGGAAGGATTTCATGGGATGCTGGTAGAAAGAGTTACTGCCCTAAAGAACAGAGGGATTTGGAGGACAAATGAAGGGGACAAATACCAGTAGAAAGAAGGGACAGGAATAAAAGTAACATAAACTTTTAAAGCTTAGTGTAGTAATTATATGCAGAAGTATTTTTGTTGTGGGCTGAATATCTCAGGCTGTGTGCACAACTGAGAGATGGCACAGGAATTATCTCTTCTATCTGCTATAAAACCCCACAAATTCCACCTTAATTCAGCTTGCAGATATATTAGGCAGACTTCTCTAGGGTTGTGAAAAGGTCAGTACTACAGCAGTGAGGTCAAAACCCCTTCCAACCTTCACCTCCAGCAAATGAACAAGTTCTGAACACAGAGTAAATGTTATTACTGTCTCATTCCCCTAAACATTTTAGAAAACATTAAAAAATAAAAAAGAGAGGTCTCACAACTGTGTCTTTAAAACTAAACAGAGTAGGGAGTATAATAAAGGCAATATGAAAACAGGGTTTGAGCCAGCAGCTTGACTCCAACCTGACTTTAGCTGTTGATGAATGCAAATTGGCATTGTCCCCTTGATAAATTAAATCAAGCTTTGATGAAATACACAAATCAATCAATTTGTGTATTTCAGGTTTCTTGTATAAGCAATGTCAAACAAGATAATGTATACAAGCCTGCTGTGCTCTTTATAAATTCTTTAGCATGTTCCTGTTTGGAGTTATACATTTTATGGGAATTGATGATTCGGAATAGATTCATCATTCATTTCACTACAAAAAAGAGCGGGGGGTAGGTATGATAAATTGATAACTACAGGCATCAACATATTTTTAATGGTCTTGATCAATTGCTGCCCTCAGACTTCATCTGCAATGCAGGGTGGTTATGGTAGGCCTTAATAATATAACAGTGTTTAAATAAACAATTGTGGGTTTTCATACATTTTACTAAGTAGATATAGTGCATTTTAAAATGCTATAGTATTCTTAAAAAGCTGATGAACGCTGCAATTAGCTGAGACAAGACTGCACTATCAGATTTGCACAATGATAAGTGTCTGGCACACTGTTCAATCTTGCTGCCCCAAATTGTGTAGTAGTAATTTCTACTTTGAAAAATCTCTCCTGTAAGTTAAGATCCTCTATGCCCAGATTACAGCTGGGTAGAGAAGTTGTTACAGGTACACCACCAGACCTGCTGTTGAACTGTTTTCAGGTTTTTCATCATTTTACTACAATGAAATTCCATTTAATTCCAGAGGAATCCCCTCCTCTGCTAATCTCCTGGAGATGTTTTCAGAGATATTCTGCTTTCACATACATATCTTTATCCTAAAGGCTTACAGTAATATTCACATTTATATTCACATCTATATTCCAAATGACTCTTACAAAAAGTGTATCTTCTGTTTGGATCACTCCACTTCTTTTTCAGATCTCCCTCAGATGGATATCTGTTACTGTTATTAGGACACAAGGTTCATTGAAGTGAACAGACATTAAAAGGCTGCATTAGCCCTTTCTCCCTTGGGATAACTATCTCACCTGAATTAGGCCATGTATGCTCCAGGCAATGAGAGATGATCTAAGGGTAACAGTGGCACAGGAGATCATACAGGCTGGCTAGGAAAGTGGGACTAATTAGCCTTCTGCAGAAATAGAACAGAATATTTCAGAGACAACATCATGCAAGGGACCCTGTACTTCTCTGGGATGAGGTCTGTACCCCTGAGTAATGTTAGGCAGTGGTATGGTGTGGATTAGTTCTAGCTTTAACACTTGCACATCACACACCATTGCACACATTTTCAGTGGCCCCTGCTACCAAAAGGGTCTGTTTGACTCTCTTGAGCAAGGCCAGTAAGGGACAGAAAGTAGGTCCTGTTTCTGAAATAGAACTGTTTGGAAGATGTTAGGAAATGGTAAAAGTTGGTTTGGGTAAATAGTCATCATTATAATTTTTGTTTGTCTCAGTTAACATTATCATTTCAGCAGAGAGATTAGAAAGGGTACCCAGCACACAGGTATGGCTCAGGATATCTCTGATCACCAAAGCTAAAGTTTATTTTTTGGAGCAGTTTCAGTCTTGCTACATCGGTCATACTCTGTCATGCCCCATTACTAGAGATGGGGTTTTTTTGAGACCCCAATACTACACTTATTACTGTGACAGAAAGATGTGTGTTACTAAGAGATCTTGTGGAGTGGGTAGATACAGAGAAAAATATTTACATCTTCAATTGAGTTACCCTCAATTTCAGTGTTGTGAAGGTAAGAAAATGTTGCTCACATCAATGATTTCTTAAGGTTTGATCTGCAGTCTGTTCCTTCAGAAGAGCTTAATGAATGACTTAGAATTAAATGCTTTAAATCTCCTCTGCCATTTACTTGTTACAGATACAGAGCATTGTATCATACATCTTGTGTCTGCCTAAATTACCCAGATTTGAAAGGTGAATATATAGTTTTCCAAGAAGATAAGAATTAAATGCCTCTCTCTTTCCTTCATCACAAGATCAGCCTTAAACTACCGGAATGACAGAATCACAGAATATGCTGAATTGGAAGGGACCCATAAGGATCATTGAGTCCAACTCCTTACTCTGCACAGGGCATTCCCAGGAGTCACATCATGTGCCTGAGAGCTTTGTCCAAATTCTTCTTGAGCTCTAGCAGGCTTGGTGCTTTCCTGGAGAGCCTTCTTCTGTGCCCAACCAGCCTCTGGGTGGAGGAACTTTTTTCTAATATCCAACCTAAACCTGTCCTGACACAGCTGCAGGCCATTCCCTTGGGTCCTGTCACTGTCACCACAGGGAAGAGATCATCACCTGCTTCATTAGGACCAAAATGGAGATATTGGTAGTTATTCAACTTAAGGGTGTATCGTGTGCAACATTACAGGATTCAGAGCACTGAGAGTGGAGCAGGTGGTGTCTGAGCACAGAGCAGCCCTGAAAAGATTAAGTGGTTTTTGATTCAGCTTGTGATTCTACCCTATGCTGGTCACCTCTTCCCAATTGCATCCACCAGTGTTCTCTACTCCTAAAGATCTCCAATATCACCTTCCAAGTGGTGAGGTGTGATGCAATAAGAGTAGTACACAAAGAACACACATGGGAAGGAGGAAAAGGCAAAGGGAGGAAAATCTTGGGAAGTTCTTTTGAAGAGAGCTTGTGTCATCTCCCACAGTCTGCAGAGACATTTTGCTCATTTTCATGCTTCTATCTACATAAATTAATTCAGCCTACATCTGGATCTCAGAATTTTAGGAACACATTTAGTATTCTGTGGTGCTAAATCCTTATTTTGTTTTGCTTTTATTTGCAGTGAAATTAAAACTCAGCAAAGTGTAGAAGCAATTCCTTGCACTCTTCAGTTATGACATTTGCTTTTTTGGCTGACACAGAACACTGAAATAGAGATGCTAAGGTTTGTGCTGAGGAACGTGGTGTTCACAGTAAAGAACAGCTAAGGTCCTCTGGGGTTCAGTGTTATAGAGACAGAATTTCTAATATGTCACTACTGGGTTTCACAGTCATTAGTGTTTGTTTGCAGTGATATTATACTGCCCATTTTTTTAACCTTGTCAAGTGTTTCTCAAGTTTCAAGCAATTTTCTTTCATCAAAGCACAAGAATTGTTCACCCTCTATAAATGTTAGTTAAATCTGTGATCTACAGAAGCACAGATTTCAAGTTTGTTCTTGCTGGTCTCCTAAGTGGCCCAACCCATGGAACATTACCTAATAATTCTTGCATAAAAATTTACACTTGGCCTAGAAGAACATGTGTCAAGAATGTTTCACTGTGATATAAAAATCTGAATTGCTGAGGAATCATAGTATTTTCACAAGTAATCAGTTTTTGATCAAAGTGATAATACTGAATGTCCTAGATGCCTTGTTTCACTTTGAAAATCTTATGGTTCATGCAACCTCCTTAACAATACAACATGTTCTGTTAAGCACTGTGTAGTAAGAGGAATATTAAACATATCAGATTGACATTAAATATTCTTCATACAATCCAGTAAAGTTTGAGGGTGATATAGCAGAATAGGAAATTGGTAGAGGAACACCTAATTGTTATTAAGGGAATTGGTTGTTCAAGAGATTTTTAGACACTATTTGATCTTTTAACTTCTGGGGTTAGTTAGTAGATGACCAGAAGCATTAACCTGTAGGGCTGATGTTGTCATATCTGTGTCCTGGCTAGGACATAATCATTCACTGGTCAAAGGCATGAAAATTATCCCAACAAATATATGAATGAACTGCTCTAAGGCTCTATAATAGATGGTTTTAAAAAAAGGAGGAATAAGATTAGAATGTTTCTATGGCAAATAACAGGCCATTTCCTTAGTATGCAAAGCATTTATTTTTATGCAAGCTGTGTTTGTGCAGTTTCTCTGGACAGGAATCCAAAGCAGCTGTGCTTTTCTATTTGAATTCCTCCATAGGTTATAATGAAGAATGCTTTCAAACTACTGAACAGCATTTAAGGCTCTATTTTTAATCTTGCCATTCTTATCTTGCTCCAAACTGCCCAAGTTTTCTGTCTCATGGATATTAAGTTGACAACAGAATTAATAAAAAGAAGGGAGGGAGGAAAGATAGAATCTTGTTATTCCATAATGCAGTCAAGCTTCCATTATTTTCTTCTTGTTAACTGCACACTGGAAGCAACTGCCCTCGCACTTTGCTCTGGTGTGAAGGGTATAAAAGTAGAAAAGTTCTCCCTAGACTGAAGAAACAATCAAGGTGATAGAAAATGTCCAGAAACCATATCCTGTGTGGGTACAAAGTATATGTCCTAGTTCCTATTGTGTGTTGTGCCAGTGTGTTTGCAAAAGGCTGAAATCAAGTGAAGAATGAAGGGAGCTGGTTCATCACCAGACTGAAAAACTGCTGCTATTAATGAAAAGACTCTGTTCTCAAAAGGAGACGTTTTCTGGAATTGAGCATTCCATTTTGAAGAAAAGAGTCTGAATACTTCATTTAGAGACCACTGGTGTGAGGTGCTCTGACTTCACCAAATCTAAATGCCTGGGTGTGAAAATAGATAAAGTATATGGACTGGTTCTCAACACAAAATCTTACCTGAAAATTAAAAGCAAAACCATCCTCCAGCTCCAGCAGGGCTGGGTGCAGACACAATGCTGATGGAGAAGAGACCTGGAGGAGTGGCTGTGCAGTATCCATCACCTGTCAGGGAATCTGTCCTTGTCCTGCCCAGCTTGCCTGGCCTGCCTCAGAGTGTCCTAGCTCCACTTCTCGACAGCTCCAAACCAGGAATCTGCTGCTCTGTGCTATTCCACTTTTCTGCTCTCACTGTGAATCTGATCTTGCAGGGGACTAGGAAGAATTTTCAGATCTGTGGAAATCATTGCACCATGCCAGGATAAGAACCTTGGGGGAGAGAGCAGCCAAAACTTTCTGATGCAGAAGCACTGGGCTGGTCAGAACACTTCTAAGAGAGGTCTGTCCATCCCTGTTGTGCTGCCTGTCTCCATCACTGGCTCTTCTCCACTGACAGCAGAAGATTAGCTCCTGCTGCAGCAGCAAGGTCTGCACTGTGAAGGATATAAATTACCATTTCATCATGCTTACCTGCCATACCTGACCTCATAAAATCTCCATTTCTTTACAATGTTTCTCTTTATTTTAGTGGCACTCTTTCCTTCAGCAGACACAGGTCTTACCATCACAATATTGCATCTTACCCCTAGAGCATTTATAGAGTATGTGTCACAAGTTTAATGGACTGGGAATGTAATTATTCTTATTGTATTAAAACTTTGACTGATGGCACTCGGCCATTTTTATTTTTATATTTTTTTTTAACAGTGAATTGCAATATAAAAAATATTTTAAAACCCACCACAACCTGGCGGGCCAGAATTCTCCTGTCAGCTACATCTCAAAATATCAAATGTTCCTGGCATTTTCCTTGAATTTCCTGCTGTGTGAGAAATGCCTGGGAGCACACTGGAATGATCTTGTATCAGAAAGGGCTAGTTCTCTGCTGGGATTTGTACTTTTTTAGGGCATTAATCTAATTTGCTGTATAATCTAATGATTATTTTTCCATGTGAATGTAGAATTTACTTGGACTGTGGGAGAGGAAGATTTGTAATATCTTTTGTACAACTAGGAGATCAGACTTGACCGAAAGAGAACATATGGTGTTGGTGTAGAAATTTTTGTTATTGTTTTTTCCAGAAAATATTTCTTTTTAAGTTACAGGTTTAGGCTGGTTGAATTGGTGTTAACAAGGGATAAAGTGCAAAATCTTTCAGATAATAGGAGTTAAAAAAAAAAAACCAAAAAACAGAAAAATAAAAACAATTTAGTAAAACTTTATCAAACAAATAAATACATTTTAAAAAAAATGTTCGAAATATATCCTCTGAAAATTGCCAGGAATGTAATTCAAAGAGAAGCAAGAAGTGGGTTAAAGATACACCCCCACAAAAGGAAGGACAAAAATCTATTTCTCTAGATGTAATTATAGCTTACATCTAGACTGACATCTTTTTCATGTTCCTTTTTTCTCACTGCATAACGTTAAAATAAAAATAATTGGGGATGGAATCCAAATATATAGTTTTTTTGTAGGGTTTCAGCATCTGATATTTAGAATCAATAATTTTCTGAGTTTCCTTGGGAGATCAGTGAACACTGCAAGCCCTACAGTGTGGCTGTGATCATGACATATACCTTAACAAATGAAGCTAATAACTATGCACTGATATATTGAGATTTTTCCCAAGGAGGCAGCCCCATGCTGTTTGCTATTTTCTGCATGTGTTGCCTGCATGATCGAGTGTTCTGTTAGTCCTGAGATTTGTGGGGATGGATTCAAGTATATATGATAAACACTGCAGGTAATGTATGGCCATGGGCAATACTTTACTGTCTGAAGGATCTCTACCAGCTATTGAAGGGCCTTGTAAGTTGAAGCCCAGAGGAAACTGTCAAAATCATTTAAGAGCATTATGTGCATTCATCCATGCTGTCAGAAAACATTTATTTTTTCCCCCGTGCCTGCTGTAATAGTTCAGGGACACCGTTCATTCTGGCTAACTAGGTGAACCCATCTCCAAGGAGGTGGGCACTGTTCATGAGTAGAAACTCCCTTCACACCAGCTTTCACCTCTGAAAAAAATCATTGGCAGTCCCTAGAAGGAAGACATACCTGGAATGTGGCAGCACTAAGGAGAAATGGGAACAGGGCAGGACATGTATCTTCTGACTGAAAATACTGATGTGAAATTAGAAGAAATGTCAGGTCCAACCTTTCACTGGTATCAAATGCAAATGGAGCTGATGGATTTTTTTTTATCAGGTATACAGAAACCTCTGATCTTCCCTATTTTCCTGGGGGGCAGTGACTAGGGATGCAGTGAATCACATTATACAAAACAAGCAGCTTTAATTCTGCTGGGATGGCTCAATGTATATTAACATTAATGCGCTTGAAAAGAAGGGAAAGAAGAGGAGAGAAAAAGAGGTGTCCTTGCCCTACCTCTTCCCATCTCAACATTTTCTTTTATGGCCTTTTCATCTCTGCATCCTTATTTGTCTGTCTGCAGATGAACCTGGATCTCTACTAAACAATATTCCAGAAGGGAGTTGATGACAATACTTTTTATTTCCCATGGTGCTTGTTGCCTCACCAGTCCACAGCTAATGAACAGAAAAGGCTACTTCAGTGTTCACATCTCAGAAACTCATGAAATGTAAGCATCTGGGCTGAGTTTTGGGTGCTTTTTAATAATCAAACGGAACAATCATTTTTCACTCTCCCTTTTGACTAAAACATTCAGACTGGGATTAATTTCTTTCCTTATCTGACTGAGAAACACCAGTTCTAGTCCTCATCTAAGTGATCTTCAAAGTTGTCTAAATTGCATGTGTAAGAGCCAGAGGCAATAAGTCAAGGTATTCCACTGAAAATTATGAAAGAGGAATATCCTCACATGGAGTTAGGTATGTGGAGTGTGGTCATTCACAACAAGTCAGCAAAGATTTTGGCTAGCCTGCTCAACTAATATGTCTCACCTACTGCTTAAATTATTTGTGACTAATTTTTTTCCTTTTATCAAAGAAGATTGTCAAAATGTTTTTGTCCCATCTATTGCCTATGACTTCTTATTTTCAGTTCTCAGAATTTCATTTGTAAATCAGGCTTTTTCACTGCTGGAACAGTTCTGCAGTCAGGAGGCAGTACCTGGAGCAAGAATTTAACACATCTAATGAACATGTCATTATTTCTAGCTGCTAAGCAGGATTTGGAAATCTTTCCTGCTTACCTTACACACTCTTTGAAGAAACATGTATCTAATGAAAGCAAAAAGCAAGTGTCTTGAGGTTTTACTGGACCTCTTCCCAGAAAATGGCCTCACCTTGAGGCTTCTGAGTGAGCTTTGTTCCCTCTGAACAGGCTGTTAAGGGAGAACCAGGCTTTCCCTGGAGAAAAGAAAACTGCACCACCATGATGGCCATGCTCTAGCTGTCAGGCTGTAGAGGAGCAAGTCAGAAAAAAAATAACAATCTACTGCTGCTTGAGTTTATGAGATGCTTCTGCAGCTGGCCTCAGGCTTGGGAAGCATTTTCTACTGCTCCTCTTCTTTTCCATGAGTGTGGTACATGGGGGCAAAGCAGTCCTGCAGAATTCTCTTCCCTCTTACACTTATCCATCCACACATCCACAGCTGCTCAGTCCTCAGAAAGAAAGAAAGAGAGGACTGGGTTAATGCAGCTGCTGGAGGTGTCTAAAGGAATTCACATGCCTAAATTATTGATAGGTGATTGCAGGCATTTGTGTAAAATAGACACACATACATTTCTAAGTTTAATGCCAGCAGTTAAATATTAATGATTCTTTTATTAAAAAAAGCTTTTTATCAATTTAGCTCTGGTTACAGAATCCTGGAGGCAAGAAAAAGGCATATGAAACCATTAGGATTTTCTGGGTGATTAGGGATGCTCTATGCACAAGAGAGTAATCCCAGTCTCAAATTTCAGTCCTCAGAATAGGGGAAGAAGGACAAACTATTCCTTGGCAGCCATGGCACGCTGCCAGAAAACCAAAGAGGGCATGGAGTCCTTTACAGAGCATCCCCAGTGTTCTGCATACACAGATTAAAAACAAAGCAAGCTACAAACAGCAGGCATTTCCAGAGGGGATGGAGGATTTACTTCTTGCTGTCCATCTCAATGCTGTTGCTCTCTCTGTAGTTTTGGGCCAGCTCCATTCAGACAATGACTGATCAGGGTCTTTGCCAGGCTAGCAATTGTCAGGGATCTGCAGCTCCAAACAACTTCCAGCCAACACCAAACTTCTCAAACGCTGTGCTAAAGTTTGCAGCAATAGCTCCAGAGAGGATTTTAGCCAGTAGGGCTTGGGTTTTTTTCTAATGCAATTAACACTGCTATCCATTTGTCCCTGGAATGCTTTCCTGCACTGCACTATCCTGCCATGCTGGTGTTTTTACTGCAGTGTCTAGTTAATTAGCACTCGGTCTGTCTTCCTGATACTTTGGTTCCAGTCTCATTACATTATGCAAATCTGCATCTTGCTGAATCTGCCACGTTTTAGGCCACATGCTGAAATAATCAAAACCCCTCTGCATCCCATTGTTGTCCTTTCTGTTTCTGGGTTTTATTAATTTCTGTGCATGTGTGTGCATGTGAGCTAATTTAGAAGCAATTGAAATCTTCATTTCAGTTCTCACATAAACTGTAACATTTTCATTCAAAGCAGATGACATGAAATGACCAGGTTTCTTTTCCTAAATGTTTCTGCCTGAACCTCCTATTTTTTTGATAAATATTTATCATTTTAATACTGAGTGTCATCTTTCCTCATTCATTGGGGTTTTTTTGTCCCAGACAGAAATATCTGAAATGGGCTGTGGGTCTAATCTTGTGGGCTGAAGTTAAAGAAAGGAAAAAAAAAACACCAAACAAACCCCGCAATATTTCAGCATCTAAGAATTAAATATTAAACTGGAAGATAAACTTGGAACTAGCACCTTGAAATTTAAGCTTAAATAACCAACTCAGGTAAAGCAAATAAAAAATAAATTTAAATAGTATAATAATATAATTTATAATAAATAAATAAATAAATATTTTTAATAATAAAAAATAATAAAATTATTTGCAGTCAGGTCTCCAGTGTGCTAGGAATGTTCAAACTACCTTAGAAAAGGAACCTCTCATTCAAGGACTTTTTCAGTCAGAAATGCTTATAGACAGTGTTGCATACATACCCCCTGAAAGACAGAGATCTTGAGGAGAGCTTCATAGCTGAAATTGGTTTTTTATCATGAAAAGTTGAAACAAGTTTCTTGGCAGCCCGCTGAACTGTAGGAAATCCAATATTCTGTTGATTTTTGGTTGTCAATCACATGCCATTACAAGATTGGTGGGATTAGGATCAGCAGGATAACTGGGACTGCAGCTAAACTTGCATTTTATATAGTGCCACAGTGCTTGCTTTGTCAGTAATGATGACTGCACCTAGAAAGCTTGAGCAGTGAAAACAGACAGCTTTAAAATATGCTAATGCAGATAATCTCCTGTCCATCACAAATAACTCCTGTGAGTTAGACCTGTTTTCTACAAGCAGATCTCTTAATTGGCTGTCCTTTGACCCTTAGAGAGGAGCTGGGTGAGAAGGTCCTACCAGCTCTGCAGCCCAGAGTGGTGTTGGAGGGTAGGGAAACAGGCAATGCAACTCACTTGCACACAGTCAGGAATGAGGACTGCAGTCTTTTGTCTTCTTTACTGTGCCTGTTACCCAACAACATTCTCATATCCTCTGGACCTTGGCAGTATCAAAGTAGTACTTGTTTCTTTTTTCTTCTGCTTCTGAGATGCTACAAGAGAAGCAATATTTTGAAGGAAAAGATGAAACAAACTTCATTTCCTTATTTGTCTTACTAGAATCTCTCTGAACAAAATGGATCAAGCTGCTAATTATAAGTCAGCTTACACTCAGAGATTCAGAGATTAAAGAGAAATCGTTACTGTAAGAGGAGACTTTTCATGCACCTCCGGTCCTGGAAAAGCTGGAGGTCACACTAAAGGAGTAAAATTGAGTGAAATGATATAGAACACACTACATGTTGGAGATTCACAGTGATCTTTGTTGATGAAAGCAACAAGAGCACTGGCAATCAGACAAAAAATATGATTTGCTAATTCTCTGAACTGGTAGGACAATATGTCCAACTCCACAGCAGACAGTTCAGACATTTGAATGCAGAATGAATCCATGATATCTCACCATGGGAGATGGGAAATTCGTCTCCAAGCAGGAGCTCATAATGGCGTTCTGAGTTGGTTATGACTGTACTAAGGCAAGATTTGATGAAAAGCACATGTAATAATTTCTTTGAGAGACACAAGTTCAGTTTCTCAAAAGGCTGATTAAATGTTTTCAAAGAGGATAGTGCTTGCTTTTCTTTCATGCTCAGTCTTTCAAAGAGGAAAGCTTTTTAAAACTTGTACATTCTCCTGATTGATACAAGGAAAACATAAAGAACACCTGGATTCTGATCCTGATATTTCCTCGCTTTAAAAAAAAAATTTGGTGTGTATCCTTGCACACAGGATTTGATCACTATTGACTTTTCTGATACATTAGGAAAATGAATTAAAACTTCTGAGGCACTTGCAACTCTTCCAAGAAGTCTCTGAGGGTGTTTAGGCTGAACTGAATACCCTTGACTCCTTTAGAAGCCTCTCTCAAGGATCCAATAAATTGGAATCTACTTTCAGGCATTGTCACTCTTTTGTTCTCAGGGACCTTCTGCAGCAGTGAGAGATCTGATTGCTGACATTACAGCTGACAGTATGCAATTGCTGCCAGGGTCTGGGCAAGACTCTTATCCAGATGAACAGTTTCTCATCATGGGAGATGATAAAGAGGAGGGGAAAAGCAAAGAGACAAACAAACCCTTGGCCAACGTACTTATTGAGTGAAGCTGGGATTCTGACAGAAGTAGTTAATTAGGTAATAATTTATTCACTGATTATCAGCACTGCCTGCCTAAAACCACAATGCAGCACTTGTATTGGAGCAAGCAGAGTGTAACTTTATAGTATACTTGTGTTGTCAATTACTTGCCTAATAGGCTTGTAATTGAAACAACTATTACCATGCAGTTCCCATAATAAGCAAAAATCACTGTAAAATGATGCATGAAGCCCCACCAAGTCTGTGGAGAGCATGTATAAATCATGTAATCAACAGCAGCTTACTTTGTGAATCCCAAAAATTGATTAAAGATAATTACACTTCCCCAAGGAACTCTTTACAGAAGCATCTCTAAAATTCAGGAACTTTTGGATGAAAGTCTGGATCTTTTAAAGCCAAATCTCAAACCTACGAACTCAATGGATAGTTTGCCTTCAGTTCATAAAATATTTGGACCAGGCCTTTAAAAGTCAAAGCATGCCCAGATCTTATGCATTACGTCACATGCTGAACTTCCCTGACAACGAAAGGAAACAACAGGTCTGAAGCCACCCTCAGTGTCTGCCTTCCCAGTGACAAAGCAGCATTTATCATTCTTGTCTCACTTGCTCCATAACTTCCCCCCTCAAACTGCTTGTTTAAGGAGAGCAGCAGACTCAGGTGGCTGATATTTCTTCCACTCCATCTATTTCTATTTTTAGAAGCACTGGAGGTCAGGATGACCTGAGCAGTTCAAGGAAGCACATTGTCTTTGCATCCTTCCCCCAGCATAATTGAGTTGAGAAAGCAATCACAGGCCAGTTAAAACATGGAAGGGGTTAGGACGTAGAGAGATTTAGGTATCTTACTGACAAGAGGACTACAGTTTTAACATAATCCTCACAAATTTGGCCACTAACCAGATTAACACAGAGAATTCCTGGAAGGAAATAGTATTCCAGACACTTCAGCTTCTTGTGACAAACACATGAAACGTGCTGCAGGTTTCCCTCCTGGCAGACACTGTTCCTGACTGTGAAGATAAGAATTATCTGCACTTCTGAACCAATTGGCAACTCAAGCATATATCCAACTTATGGCTAAAGTTAGTAGGAGCATACTACATTCTGAGGGCAGAGGAAAAGAAAACATACTCATTCCCCAGGCGGAAATACTGACAAGAAATCCCGACCTTTCTTGGTTTGTTGAAGTCATTTAACTAGCCACTTCTCACACCATATAGCATTTAAGATAGCTCAAGAGAAACTTGAGACAGTTTTCCTCATGAAAAACCCAATGAGTTAAAGACTAACTACTTGAGAGTAATCCTGATGAAACAGTGTGACCTCTTTCACTTTCTGCCCTCTATTTTAAAACCTTCATTTAAGAGAGAAGATTTGACTTTATAGAATATTCAGTGTTGCTCAAAAATAAAAGACTTCCACCCCCAAATCTTTATGATTAAACAGAATGCCTTATTCTGCCTTGGTCTAATTTGTATAATAAATTAGCCATTTCACTGTGGATTTCTAAATGATAGTTGAGCCAGTTAGCAAGTTCTACTTCTTACTGTAAAACTAATTCTTAGCTTCAAATACCTCCTGGGTGTATACATTAGACTTTGATTTTTTTTTTCCTGTTTATCCTAATAAAATCTCCTACATGCATCTCCTACCTATAAAAGGACAACAGATTTATTTTCTTTCTGTAGCATTAAAGTCAGTATTTCTGCTGTCACTGCATACCTCCACCAAGGATGTTCATCTGAGTGAGGGCTTTTTTTCAGGTCAGTTACATCCAATTAAATCCTCCAATTAAATCTTCCATGCCTTCATGTTTCTTCTGTGCTCTTGCAGATCACAGGACCATGCTCCGACCTCTCAGATGGGCTCTCCCTGGAGATGTGGCCTCCAGAGCCAGCCTTTCACTGCCCCACACCTCTCTAGCTTCACCTGGCTTCTCAAGTGTATGTCTTCAGACACAGTGGACAACAAAGGAAATTAAGATAGAGAATAAGGCCTTAACAGAGCAAAGAAATGCAGCATTGAGGACCCCGGAGCATGGAATCTTCCAGAAAACGGCCAAGTGCTGGAAAGTGCTTGGTCAGCTCCTTTTCCCACCTACTTAGGGGGATGTAGTTTTCTTTTTACAGTTCTCCCTGTATGTCATGCTCCCTGCACCAGAAATACTCAGCTCTGGAAAACCAAGTTCTTCCTATGATCAACATGGAAATTTAGCTCCTGTACTCACCCTCAACTCACAGATCCTTGCAGCTGGCTGCATAAAAGCTTTTCTTCCTCAGATGTGCCACAGAAGCCAGGAGAGAAACTCTCTGGGGCTGGGGCAGTAGCCTGCTGTGTGCCTTTGGTGGGGGCAGATTGCTTGCAGAAATACAGTTTACAACTTGGTCATGAGCAGTGCAGATCTCAAAGTATCATGAAAAGCAAATGTTCTGCATAATCTGATACAAACATATTAAATGCTGTCACAGGATGTTTGCTTAAATGCTTGATATTTCAAAGCTTTCCACTGTACATATTTGAACAACCAAAGAATATCAGGACTTTCATCTTGGCTGGGTCTTGCACTATTCCATTATTAATCCTGTTTGTTGTAGCCCATTCTTTAAGTTTCTTGTGCCAAGTTCTGATGTGAAAGTGGAAAGTGAAAATAGGACAGATTTTTGAGCTCACCCATTTGTGGCATTTGCCTCTCCCAGGTGAACAGTTCCCAAAGGTCCAGCCCCTGCAACTGGGCAGAGACCACTAACCTCTGGCAGATGATCTGGACCTTTACTCTTCTGAGGGGCAATATTCTGTCCACAGACAAGGAGGAAGTTGCTAATGCAGCTTGGTTGTGAGAAAACAGTTCCAGAAGGTTTTATCCTGAAGGAAAAAGATGTTGTAGCTGTAGCTGTAGGTGTAGATGCAGACTAGATGCAGATCAGGGATGCTCTGACCTTCCTTGGAAGCCTGTTCCACATCCCAATCCCCCTGGCAGCATGCACTTAGCTGCCAGCTATGCTCCTGCTTGTCCCATGCTGCCCAGAGGAGCACAGCTGTCTTATTTATCTCATTTAAACTTTCTCCAATTGCTGCAGCACTTCTCTCTGAAAACCCCTTTGTCAATATCTCGTCTAGTGCCCTGGAATGGATATAATAGTCCAGGTGCAGCCACAGTCAAGCTGTACAGAGGAAAATTATTGGCTTTTTTTTTTTTTTTCTCCACAATGTAATGTCTCTCTGACTGTAGCCTAAGATTGCATCCCCTTCCTTTTTCTGCTCTCACATTGCAAATTCATCTATGATTTCTCTATTGCTAGCCCTCAATCTCTGTCAACAGCTCTGCTTCATTCTATTGAATGTAGCATTAATTTGTTAGTGTTTATAGACCAGGGAGTGCTATTGGGTGAGAGGCTGGACTAGATCATGTAGAGACAATATAATATCGATGGCAGTGAGACAAAGAGAGAATTGACAATTCAAAAATAGAAGGGAAAGGAGGAACTGAAGACAAAATTTAGTGAGTAATAGATCTTTCATTTCTGTGGTAGGCCAAAGATTTTAAAAATTGCTCACAGTTTAATGGCAAAAAAAAACCTTTTAAAAGCACAAGCAAAATTCTAAAAAACAATAAAATACTCATTTTAAACCTCACTGAGATATTTTTTTATACTTGAAATTAATAGTTCTGAGATTTTTCTTTTTTTCTTGACTTCTATTCTTTTACTGTCACATAAGAATTTTAAACTCCCTTTCCAAGGCAAAATATTTTTAACTTTTAAACTGTTTATTTACATCTTTTGACCAAAAAAAAATCAGTTCAAAGATAAAATTTGCAATTATATTTTTATATATATTTTCAAAATGTTTTCCTTTTAGTTAACAGTATTAATCAAATTAATATTAGTAGCTAAATTCCAGTCCAGTTTTTACTTTCTTCAAAACTAGTTTTGGGAAAACTGACTGTTAAATGATCATCCACTTAAATACATAATATTTGATCAGAGAGAAAGAAACTGAACTGCTGAGTGTACAATGAGCAAGAAGGGAAGAATCAAAGGGAAGGAATACTGCAAAAAGACAAAGTGGGAGATGGAAATTATTTAAAAGTAGAGGAAGAATTTCAGGATTCACAGGGAGACAAATAAGGATAATATGCTAGAGAATGAGAATAATGTAAAACCATGGACTATTAGTTCACACCCAGTGGGGAAAAAAAAAAAAAAAAAGAGGTTTTCAAGTCAGGTGCCCAGATGTCATGCACTTCCACTGCAAGAGATGGAGAAAAGAGCCTTGACAGGAGAAGCTGCACCTGAGAACAAAGTATCTCTTCAGATCAATGCTTGTTTCTTCACTGAAGACAGGAGGTGACAAAGGTGACCAGACTCCCTAATCAGACTTTCTGCTTAGGTGAGATGATGCCAACCAAGACCTTTTAAAAAGTGCAGTTATGTTCTTTTGTTTCATGGCCTCTTCATGCTTGTGGTGTCTAAGCTTGGGGAAGAGCCTGATGAGCAGGGATCGTTTTTTAATAATATTATATGGAGAGCTGCATCATAGGTCATGGAATGCAAGGATAAATGCCATAAACCCCGTCATGGTTTCTTGATGAATTACACAAATTGCTGGCAGTAGCACTCAGGCTGCTGGTGTGGGTATGTGGGACCAAAAGACAGTGGCTCAGATAATCATGCAAAAGAAAATTAGAAGACAGGCCTGAGTGCACTTGAGGATCAATTCCTCTTAGTTCTGCTGCCTGTTTGATCCTGTAAGAATAGTATTAACCCATCTTTAGGGTTTTGCAGTGGGATAGACAAGCCACCATTGGCGTCTGAGCATTTTTGTTGTGGATCTCAGTGCCCAGAGGAGGACATTAGACAATTACACCAGCTCTTTGCTTAGCTCTAGGCTGCAGTGGGGACCTGATTTGGCTTAACTGCCCTGGCAATCCCTGACTTGGTCCTTTCTGGTACAAAATCTTCTTGACTAAACACTGAATTGAAGGCAAAGACATTCTAAGGTCTGGATAATTTTTCCATATCCTCTCTTCATTAGCTTTGCTGAAAATATTGTAAGTACTATTCTCCCAGTTCAGTGCTTTCAAAATATTCATTCTGTTGTTTACATCTTTTGGAAAAGCTATGTGCCAGCACCTCTGAAGCACTGTGCATTAAACTGGCACAGAAGTAAATGATAGATCTTGTAAGACTGCTGTGTTTGAGACTTTTTCTGTACATGTTAATACTCAATTTCTACAATTTCCAGAGCCTTTTCATTTCCAAAAGAAAGCTGGCTTCCAGACTAACTCTTATGCATTATTCCAAGTAAAATCAGAGCCAGCAGGCTGCCATAGAGGCTTGACATTCCCTGCTTTGAAATAGGACAAACATTTGGGTAGAAGGAAGTGTCAGGTTCCTTCTCTTTTGACAAGATGAAATCCTTGTGTTGTTTTCACAAGAGCTAATGAATGATAAATCCAGAGTCATTGCAACACTGGGTGCCAACCAATGTCAGCGTCCCACCAGTTATCCCATCAAGACCTACTCTGCAAAAGCTGCAGACCCAGGTTCACAATTGTGGCTTGAAAAATTGCAGTTGCAAATTTCTGGAGGATCAGCCTGTGCTCATCCTCAGGGAACACTTTCCTGAACCTGCTCTTACCTGCAGGACTCTCTCATCTCTGCTGTGGAACCACAGCATCCTCCATTCCCTGTGCACTGACTTAATGTCCATGAAGAATATTTTCCTTTGACTGATGTTGGGTCTGAAAAAAGCACCCCGTGTGTTTGGTCTGTGAATCCACAGGTTCATTGCCAAGAGGAGTATTTTTTGCCAGCAGATATCAAACCAGCCGATCCTGAAGCTTTTGATTCAAATGAATTTGGAATCATCTAGCCATAATAAGTAAATAGTTGTCTTGGTGTTTATTATGTATTTACTGAGACATCTCATCACAGAGGCAGATTGCATGAATCAAAGTAATTGTATGTTGTGGGGACTGGCAGTGATGACTTTAGCTGCCCTCAGTACACAAATTCCTCTTTTGAGCTGTTGTGTAAAATATGGAGTGAGACAGCATGCCTGTTGTGGCTGAGGCAGTCTTGAGTGAAGAATATCTGTCTGGCATCTTTGCTCTTCCCAGGAATTCTCTCCTTAGTGATTGTATCGACTACTTCATTAAAAAAAAATAGAATAAATAATAATAATAAAAAAGGCTACAGAACATCAAAGTATCACTTTGTATAATGCTGAAAAATTAGAGTAATGTCTAATCTAAGGCCTAATCGAAATCTAAACTCTTAGATAAAAAACCCAAACAAACAGTTAAATTTCTCCACTTACTATCATCTTTAGTCAACTCCCAGTTGCAGTGGAGTTCAAACCTTGCTTCTCAAATTACAGATTATAGTCAGGATATGAACTTTGCTTTGGGCTGGGCCTTTCAGCTCTTCCAGACTCTTGGCTCTGTAGGCACAACCTGGAAGCCCAGCAGGGCCCATTTGCAAGGCAATCTGAGGTTTGGCTGCTTCACTGGAGCCCAAATGAGAAGTGAACATCCCCACACTTCACAAAGCAGTTTGGCAAGAAACTAGGCAGGGAATTTTATACAAATGGATCATATTGCATATTATTTTCAATAATATTTTTTTTTCTGATAACAATATACCTATTTGACCATCCTTACAATGGTTTACCTCTGATTTTGCAAACCTTATTTTAAAATGGTGTATCTGCAGAATTGCCATTCTTCTTTCCAGACTACACTTTTTTGAAAGGATTTGTCACTGCAGAATTGCAACCAGGATCAAAAGCCCATCTTGTGATGATAACACCTTCACCTATAACAGATCTGACTGTCCTTCCCCATCCTTACATTTTTCAGACTGTTGTAGGAATATATTAACATACATCAGTGTCTCTAACTTTTACTGAAGGTTGAAAAAAAAATTAAAATATAAATAAATTCTTCTTATAACCTTATAAGATTGTGGATAGCTATTTAGTGTCACAGGGAGTCTTAGTATAGTGTGAGCCTGTAAAATTCAGCCATTAATCTAGTCTGGAATCATCAACTATAATAAGACTAGAAAAAAAATGTACTAAAAGTTCTCCTGAGTGATTCCTTCCTTCAATATATTCTAATATTTTTGGAAGATGTTAAAACTCCTGGTGAATTCTGGATCAAATACATCAAGTGCTGTACCTTTCTTTCTGCGTATTTCAGTTCTCTTTGTTAAATAATGGATCTGAGCAAACCAAACACATCTCATGTAAAATTAGGCATGGTCCCTTATGGTTGGTGTTCAGACAAACTTTAATGGCAGTATAAAGTTAATATTGAGATGAACTTAGAGGAGAGAATTTTAATCTATATATTTATGATTGAGATGATTTCTTTTGCAGATAGAGGAAAGAAGCTCTCCAGTGATGTTTTTCTTCCATTCTGAGTCTTTCTATTCAAATGTCAATGTGCAATGTTGCAAGATGGATGTTTATAATTACTCTGATTTCATTAGCTCAAAAGTCGGAATTAGGTGGTAAAAATTAGATTTTAATGAACAATTTCAACATAAGGAAGTTATGAATTGGTGTCTTGAGGATATCATCATGACTTAGAAATGAGGCAAATTAGACAAGTCCAATAGGAAAAAAAATTGAAGGTTGAGAGGAGATTAAAATAACTTCAAACAGTCCAGAGGAGTAGGAGCAGATAAGAATTTGGAATTAGATTTAAAATCTTAATTTTTGTTTTAATATTGCAAAATAATTCTGAACAGTGTTGGTAGGAACTGGGGAAAAGACTTCAACTGCAGGCAAGCACAAGGCTGGGGAGAATAAATGTGCCCAGCAAGATGTGCTGCACTATCATTGTTTTGAAAGAAGTGCCCAGGCAGACTGCCTACATCACACCCACCTGGGCTTCAAAACAGACCCAGGGTGGGTTTGCACTTCTGGCTTGTCAATGTCTTGACCCTCTTCTGCAAAGGAGTCTGGCCTTAGGCCAGTAAGAAAAAAAGTATTGGAAGCTTACCATGGTTTTGATGATTCTGGATGAAAGGCAGGTGTTTGCAACATGTGAGGGAGATGATTCTGGAACACCTCTCCAATAAAGACAGACTGAGAAAGCTGGAGTTTTTCAGCCTGAAGAAGAAAAGGCTTCAGGGAGAACTTAGAACACCTTACAGTACCTAAAGGAGCTACAAGAGAGCTGGAGAGGGACTTTTAAAAGAGCATGTAATGATAGGACAAAGGGAGGTGGCCTTAAGCTGGAAGGGGGTAAATTTAGATTAGATATTAGGAAGAAATTCTTTACTGTGAGGATGGTGAGGCACTGGCACAGGTTGTCTAGAGAAGCTGTGGATGCCCCAGCCCTGCAAGTGTTCAAGGCCAGGGTGGATGGGGTTTTGAACAACCTGGTCTGGTGGAAGAGGTCTCTGTCCATAGCAGAGGGGCTGGAACTAGGTAATCTTTAGGGTCACTTCCAATTCAGACCATTCTATGATTCTGTATTAAATATACATGCATACATACATATATATATATATATATATATATATATATATATATATACACACATAAACACAGAAGTTTCTTTACCATATACTCTGCAGGTGTAAAGTGGATTACAATTGTACAGCTCTTAGATGAAGTTTTTATGAACTGGATGGCTGAGGTTGGGAAAGAAATAGCAAGAAATCAGTGGAATCAAAAAGAGATCTGACTGTTAAAAGGTCAAACACTTAGAAACAAATCTGAGGTGTCCTGAATCCTAATGTAATATCATTCTCATTAAACCGTGCCATGGCCTAAAGCAAATGCTCAGTATAACTGCATTTTTACTGCAGCCATTTTCAAATAATGGTTCTTGTGGCATGAGCATGTCTCATTTGTTATATACAGCCATGCCAGCCATGCAGATGACTCTTAATATTCCCCTCTCTCCTCCTCAACTATTAAATAAACTCAGAAATTACAATTACATTAAAAACACTTCGAGCAATTTTATGTGATCATTAAGTCAGAATATTCCACTCTGAAGGCTTCTGCTATTCAGCAGCCTTGAAATTACTTAGATCAATTAAGTGCATTATATTTTATATGGAATATAGGAATGTGTTTTTTGCGACTGTGGGGAAATATAAATAATGAAACAAGGAGAATCTTCAACATTCCCTTTGTAGTCCTGTGCTGCTTTTCTCACATCTGACTGTTTTCATTTGCTTGGGCTGCTTTTTCCTTTCTTGGTGAAATACAGTGATATATCTCTAAAATCCCATCATTTTACCCTAAAAGCCTCTTTCTTGTGCCACCCTTTTTTTCTTATGTGACAGAAAGAAGAGAAATAAGCAGGCCTAAGTATGGATCTTTTAATGAACTTGAAGTACTTAACCAAGCTATCAAAACGAGGAGCCTCATTACTGGATATCCTGGAGAAGAACTTCCAAAGGCTGCTTCGTTCTGCTGTAGATTTGAGGTACTGCTTCAAATTGCTCTTTATATCCACTGACAGTACTGAGCCAATCTGAGTCAGCTCCATGGGATGGGTTTCTGCTGGTGTCAGGAAAATGAACCAAACCAGGAAAGAAGAACACTAGAGGATCGGACAGAGAAATGAGGGATCCATTAAGGTAGGTCGCTGCCAGACCTAGGAGTATAAGCTAGGTTTTTTAATGGACAATGCTTATTGGGTAATGTCCCTTTGGGGAAAATGATGTCTGACAACATCACACTTCATCAGTAAGTGAGATTGAGGCTATATTTGCTTATTTTTCTATTTATTTTTATTTATTTACATTTTATCTATGCTGTTAATTAGTATAAATTATTTTTATTGTGATATGTTCATTTATATTTCATTCAGAAAGTGGGCTGCTTGCTGTAAATCATAATCTTTACTCCTGATCATTACCAATTTGAGAGAATATTTATAAACTCTGGTGTCATCTAGGAATATGACCTTGCAGGCAAGGTCATTGGACATTAGCTACTACCAATAATTAGTATCCAAGCAGAGTGCGTAGCTAGTCAAGTACAGTGCAAGAGTAGCTTCAGAAAAAGCACTGCTTTCTGTAAAGTGAAAGAGCTAGAAGATAGTTCCCAGGCTTACAAGCAAGCTGATTGAAAGGCTGTGTAATTAAATTCGTTGTGTGCCTGTCTGTCCTACAGAATATAATAGGACTTACCCAGAAAATGGATCAGATAACGCAGCACCCAGTGCCATGCTAATTCTCATGCTGTTGTGCAGCCCAGCCACTAAATTACAGTTATGCAGGATTAATTAGTACCATTCTCTATAAAGCTAATACTCAATGTAAATGAGGGGGATTAGTAGGGAGTTATGCGGTGACTTACGAGAATGGAAACACATTTTTAAACAGGGATCTTAGGGCATATAAGTTAAAAACCAAGGGAATTACCTTCCAATATCAATGGCCCACTGCATCAGGTATGGTTTTGTTTGCCATGGCAGTGAAATATGCTTGCAGAGATAGCGTTGTGCTCCACCAGCTGCTGCTGAACATCTTTAAGTATTTCAGGAGTCATCAGCTTATACATTATGCAACCCAAAAAGGATCCAAAGTGCACTTCTAGGGGATTACTCGTATAATGGGGATATTGCAACTAGTTTGAACTACATTCTGTTTCTTTTTAAAGAATATTTTTAGGAAGCAAACAAAGGCAAGCAAAAGCTATAAGCATTTGATGCTAATCTAAAATTGTTCAGTGATACAGTGAAAGTTCTTGTTTTGCTATTGTAATGATTAATATCTTCCCTATTAAAAATGTATATCTTATCACACATTGTTTGTTCAACTTTGGATTCTAATCCCTGGGTTTACTGTAGCTTTATCTGCTTGAGGTTGAGTAATAAACTCATTCTCCCCACTGAAATCCATATGAAATGGAATAAAGCTACTCCATCTCTTTTAAAAACTAGTAGATTTAATTCTTTAAATATTTGTCTTTGGGACATGTTTTTTAATGATTCAGTCATTCCTCTTTCTAGAGCAATGGGCAATATCCTTCCTGAATTGCAAATGCCAGCCCTGGACATAATATTCCTGCTACAATTACAGCACTATGAAATGCCAAGTAAATCCCGCATCTTGATCCCTACTCAGAATTCTCTTGTTTATTCTGTAATACACATTTTTCCCTGAAGTCTTTTCTTGGCAGCATCATGTTCACTAGATTCAAAAATGCTTATCCCTGTTTCAAATTCACTACAGAAGAATACTTCTCTTCCCCATTCATGTAGGCTGTAGCTATGTCTAGCACTCTTCATTTGCCTTCTGTCCCTGCTGGCATACATTGTTTGCACCCAGATTAATTTCCTTAGGAGGGTGAGGTGCAAGGATCTTCACAGCAGGAACTAGAGTCCTATGTAGTGTCTACAGTGGGCATATTGGGTGATACTGCAAATTTGTGAACACCTGATCACCCAAGCAGTGACTCCATTGAACGGAAGAGGGGTTTGCAATTTTTTCTTGCTTCACAAAGGTGAAGAATTGTACCACAGATAGCTGAATGTTTATGTTGTTCCTTATATTCTTCCCTGAGAATCTGTAAATGGATACCATCTGAGATAGACAGACTTACTCTGATCCAGTAAAGCAATTCTCATTTTATTTAAGGGAGAGGAAAAGAAAGTAGGGGAAAGCTGACCGGAAGATACAGTAAATTACTCTTCTGTCCCAGAAGGAACAAAAAAAATTACTACCAAGCAAGGTATTTTGCTCAAGAGTAGGCTGGGCTTCGATAGGCTGGGCTTCGATTGCAGCCCTGTTCTCTCCAGCTGGCAGGGCCCTGCCCACACACAGCCCTGTGTGTAACCCTGCCATGCTGGCCCTGCACCAGGGCTTGAAACAAACCCCTGCAAGGCTGTACACCCGAGTCTGCCCCAGGAGTGAGTGTGGCAGCCACCAGAGATGGAGCCTTTCTGTGGCAGTGGCAGAGAGAAGAGTGTGGAAACGCCCACAGACTGACACTTGCACAGTGCCAGCTTATTTATGCTCCCTAGTGCCAGCAGGCCACAGAGTTTTGAAGACATCATTCTTGACACTGTGAAGAAGGATGGTAGAGGAATCAGAAAAAAAGACAGAGCCAATAACTCGACACTACAATCAGCTTACATTTATCTCCCCCTGTACCCTACCCTTGCTTTTTTCTGAACTTGTTTAGAGCAATCAGAATCTCCAAATCTCTCTCTTTCCCCATGCCAGGGTGTATTTAGCAGGGTTAGAATATTTTCTAATGAGAAGAGGTGCTATGAAAGGTTTTATGTTGTTTTCTTTTTTATTTGGTTAATACACTTAGTATGTGTGAATGTGCATCTGTGTAATGTTTTGTTAATGTGACATTTATTCTAGCCCCTCCTCACACTTGTCTGCAAATCAGTCTGGTTTTGTGTTTAATGCAAGTTATCAATCATCTTTCCATGAGCAAATGGTCTCATATTAACTGGAAGGAAACATTTTAATGTATTCATTCTATTATTGTTTCTTGGAAAAGATCCAGGTTTACAATAAACCAGTGATTGGAAATGCTCAAAGTATTTTAATGTCCTAATTATTTTTATTTAACTTTCTCTAATAGTTTAAATTGATACTGAATTTATTTAGAAGCTATTACAAAGGGATTCCCCTCATCCCCTGCCAAGTAGTTCAGAAACACATACTGAACTTAAGTTGAAGACAAAATACATTATTCCTATTCCAAACTGTCAATGGTATGAGAAGGAGAAACTTTTGAATGAGAAAGCAAGGTGGAAGGAAATGAAAAAAAAAAAAAAAAAAAAAAAAAAAGCAAAGAATCCTGCTATATATACACTCAATTATCATTTTAAAATTCATCTGATTTAAAAAAAAAATGTTACAATGGCAATTTTTCTGTCTTCAGGAGATGATAATCAGACACCCACTGACTTCCTGCATTGCTGGCACTAAGACAGATTTGACTACATGAAAAGACCTCCTCATAAATTGCAGCTCTCCCAGCCTACCTGTTATTCTTTTTCCATGCTATCTGTATTTTCCACCAACTGTTACAGTCATGCTTTGCCTTTTTCACATAAATTCACATAAATGCTTTGCTCATGTCCAGTATTTCTAAGCATCTTTTCACTGCCTGGATGGACTGAGGCAACTTTAAGGTGATAATGCTCAGTCCTACAAGAGATCTCTCAGAAACCTGAGGAGCTGTAATGAGAGGGCTCATTGCTGCAATAAAGGCCTGTGGGACAATTTTTCTACTAAGAGCTTTGTAAGGACTTAATACAGGCATGAAAATGTTATTGCCAGGCTCTTCCTGAGCTGAATGCAGCTGTGCAGATGGGAAGTGTTTCAGTTCTAGGGGCCCAAATCTCTCCAGGTCTTTCATGGCATCAGAGACATCAGTAAAAGTACAGGCAGGACCAGTGGCCCATGCTGCTCCTGGCACAGTGGGTATCCATCCTTGCCTGGACAAGCTGATGGCTCCAGGCCTGGATCCCTAGAGGGGCTTGGGACTACAAAAAGCAAAGCTGCCGTTTAGGGCAGTAGCGGATTGACTTGTTCAAGAAATTCCTTTTCAAACTCTCTTCAAGAAGGAGTTTCACACCCTTTTGCCCCTAACAGAATCAATGGCATTAGATTAGCATAAAATCAAAGGTATGGAAGACTGAAAAAAAGTGAATAGAATCTCTTATAAGAAGTTAAGAATTTATGGCCCATGATAATTTTAAAAATAATTGTAACTTGACAATAGCTATTGCCTGTAAGCTAGCATCTAAGGAAGTAAGTTCATTATGATGACACAAATGTTTTTCAAACAATCTTGCAGAGCCTTGCTCATTAAATTAATTTTGAAGTGCTAATTTGGCACCATTTTTTAATGCACATTAATTCACAATATAAATCTTGACATGCTCAGATTTAAAATAAATGTTTAAATGGCATTGGAAGTTGTTTGAGAAATGAAATTTATATAAATATAGTATAATTCCAATCCCCATGCCTTCTTTCTTTAGTTGCACATGAAGAGATGAGTGTTTCATGTCATGCTATGTCACTCTATGAGAGCATGTGAATGAAGTCCCTGAAACTATTAGTGTCATTTTAACTGTGGTGCCTGGACAATACTTATCATTCACCCATCCAGACCACAGACTGGGGTTAAAGCACACCTAAAGCCACTTTAGATGGAATATCTGCATTCTGAATTTTGTCATGTCTATCCCTGTGTCTCAGGTGAAGGGAACAAAACATAACTTGTTAACATTGTGAAAGACTGATGGTAGAACTGCCTGATGACAATGCTAAGGCATTTAGTCCAATCATAACTCAGGGTTTTCTGAATATTTATCTAGGTATGTACCTGACACATAAACTAGTCTATGATTATCTGTATTTGTTTGAAGTACTGAGCTATGATCTAAGTATTTATAGATGTAATAATCTTTTCCCAAGTCGCCAAACATGTACTGAATCCCTCAAGATGTTTTAAATCAGCATCTTAATGCAAAATTTTCCTCCTTTAATTAATCAGGGGGTTGGAGTGTGTGTTTGTTGCTCTGTTCAGTCCTTTATGTGATTAATTGCAGATCTTTCCTTTGACTGTTGCAGCCATGCCTCATCCACTCCACATTCTCTTTGACGTAATCTACCCTCACAAATGAGGTCATTTTGTTTCTTTAAAGTCTATTGCCTGTCCAAAAATGCTGTAATATCTTACAGGTGTCACATTTTCATAGATAAAAAAAAGGTAGAAGCCATTGGAAGACATTTAGACCCTACAATATGTAGTGCTGAAGAAAGAGGTGCCTTTGAATATGCTAATTGAGACAAAATCAGCATTTCAGTGTACAGGGAGGTTTCTTTTTTAGTGTGATTTTGTAGGCAAACATGAATTTTGTGGTCCTCTCTTTAGCATACCACTTCTGAGATTGAAGCGGTTCACATCCTTGGAGAAGCCAAGTTGAAGGTACTCACTGCAGCATCATTTAGAGCATCCCAACTTCAAAGCAAATATAAGTTCTCCAGATGGTAGCAGTTATCCTTGCCTGTGAAAATGGGATGGAGATTTATGGTCCTAGAACCACAGCAAATCACAGGAAATGTTTTTCACCCCTTAGCAGTGTAGCTGTACAGCATGTACACCCTTAAGAGATTTCTGACTGGAGTTGGGTTTTAGCTCTTTTATACAGCAAACTGATACAATTTTTTTCCAAAGAGAAACCTTAGATGTATGCCTAAAAAAAATTTCCACATCCCTTCATCAGACTATTCCACCCTCTCTCCTTTCGTCTCTGCCCCTCCTTTCCTTTTAATAACAATGAAAAAAATTTGCATGATAAACGAAATACAACTTAATTTCCTTGTACCTTATAGGAAGAAAATAATGTTGCAAATAAAGTTAAGTAAATGAATAGTGCATGAACTGCTGCCATCTCTTGGTTATATTCATCACTCCAAGTATTTTGGGCATATTCATCTAAATCAAGAAGATTAAAGCATTCCGTAGTGTTATTTCCCTTTTCCTTTCACATCCAGACTTGCAAACACAAAGTAAAACATAATTTTGTTTTTTCTGACACTGTTCCTGAAATTGACAGTTGCAACTATCAAGAAAATGTACAAAATTCTTTTCTCAATATTTTTTGTACGTTTAAGCTAAGTAATTTTTCATATTTTTTCTGGGGTTTAGTTTTTGTTTTATTTTAATCTCCACCTTTGCCAAAGTAGGGATTATTTTTGGAAGCATTCAGGTGTAATTTTTCTACTACACCAAAGCAAGTTAACTTTATTACATTATGATTCTGATAATGAAAGACAGGAGGACAAATGGAGGGAAGGGCGGTAGAACTGAGGAATCACATCTGCCTAAGTGAAACAAAATACATTTCTGATATAATTTTCTCCCACATTTGAAGACTAACATGCTAATTTTTATGTCTCACACAGTTGTGTTCTCTGATTAGAACCCACAGAAGGTAGTGGTATAATTCCAGTGCATTTCAAGAGCATTTGGATGATTTCAGCTGGAAATTGTCAGGTTTCTAGTGAAGCTGTCAGTGGAATGACATTGGTTTCTCCCACCCAATACCATTCACCACAATTTTTGCATGTTTAATCAGCTCCTACTGATTTCAGTAAGACATCAATTGACCTTTCCTAGGTCAATTGCAATGTGTGGACAGCTAAAATATCCTGTCTGAGCAGTCATTAGATGCTCTCTAAATGATAATATGGATGATGAATTGGAGCAAAACCCAGACAATCTCCCCATGGCAGCCACAGAGGCAGGATTTTCACCTGTGCCTCACTTTTTGCCACTGCAGTTGGTGTCTCACTTGCTCATGAACACGTTTGCTGTAGCCATGCCTGGCCAGGCCCTATGGCTGCACCACGGCCACTCGCTCCAGACAGCAGCAGAGACCAACCAGCAATTTGTACTGAGAGCACAAACAGAAGAGAACAACCTAATTAAAGCACTCCTGCCTTGTGCCAAAGGTTACTTTAACACCCAGGCTATAATTAGCAGACCGTCTCACTTAGCTGGAGAGAAGCCTCATCCACAACCTGTCTGTTGGAGCAGAAGCAATTAGGAAATCCCATCACTCTGATAAGGAGTTGCTTGTCATGTCCCACTAAAAACACCTCGTGGAACTGAGGCCTTACAAAAAAAGTTTCTTTATCTGAAAGACCAGAAATTGCTTAATCTTTTCCCAGCTGGCAAGAGACATCTGGTCACAGCTGAAAATCTCTCTCCCATGGGATGGACGTGACCCTGCCATTCTGGGCCAAATGACTCTCTTATCTTTTTTTTTTTTTTTTTTTTTCTTGTCATGACTAAGTTATGTAATTATATCCAAACTCAGCTAACACCCCCAGCACTAAATTTGAAAGGACTTACAGAAAGCAACAAAGTCGCCCCATATAGCAGGTTTTGCTTCACTGGTTTTTATTCATGAGTTCGTTACATGACAATTTACTGAAGCTGATTTTCTTACTCACTGACGTGATTAAAGCAGTATCACCCCAGAGAGTTCCTGTTTGCCTGTACATATCACTGCAAGCCTCTCAGCTTCCTCCAAAGCAAGGGCAGAGTCCCACTGTGCTGGAAATTTGGCAGGGTAAGGTCTGTTCTCATTTCATAATGGAGCCATTTTGTCTGCTCTCCCTTTGTCTCGCTAAAATTTCTTCTTGATGACTTGATTAAAGGATTAAAAAACAAAAAAAAGCAGCATGGTAATTCTGATCTGGAAGAGCACAATAAATACCAGGAAAAGTGCTGTGAAGCAGTGCTTCACCCTCAGAGTGGCTCAGAGATAGATAAATAAAGTGCTTTGGGCTGGGAGCTGAACTACCTGTTCTGATGAGCAGGTAATTGCCAGAGTGTGACATGGAGGCATAAAATGGGGTGAAAAGCCACTGTAGAAGTACAAGCAGGACCTTCAGTGCTCACATCCTGTTACCTGAGCAGTGTTTGTCTCACACCACTTACTAACAACCTCCCAGAAAAAAGGATTTCTACAGCTAATTTGTGGAAGGACGTATCAGTAGGCTGTCTGCCTGAGGAGGCAGAATTTGTAGTGATTATTTTAGCCTTTTCCTTCCCAGTGCCCAGCTCATAAGAGATTACATGGCATTGCTCAAAAAAGCAGGGAAATAGCCTTCATAAGCAACAAAACTTTTTTCCTGGCTTATATCTTCATTTTAATTTTATTTTTTTACAAAACTAGGACCTTTAAACAATGCCTAACCCTAGAGACAAATGGATTCAGACTGATAGATTCCTTCAGGATGTGAATACTTAGCTTCCAATTTGCTCTTCCACTGATTTTTTTTTTCTCTACCCTATCATGGGATTATTTGGAGAAAAATGGTAGGCCACTACCATTTCTGTTCAAACTCAGACAGATCCTGGTGGTCTCCAAACCTCCTCCAGGGACTCATGTTTCCTGCACAGATGCTTTATCAGGTTACTAAATGGGGTTACTGTCATGACAAACCTCCACAGAACCCTGTATGATACTTTTAATTTGCTGACATGATTTTCTTTCTTCTGAAAGTGAATTTTTACCCCCAAAAAAGCGTAAGTGCTTTAATTTAGAATAGATGCCTTTTCAAAGGAAATATCCCAGCTCAGGTGAACACCACCAAGCTCAAAGCAATAACTGGACTGAAGTTTTTTGTATTTGTGTTTTTTTGTTTTTTTAGTGCTCAATCCAATCACTCCACACTCTCTCTGCTGAAATCAGGAGCAGGCTGGGAAAGGGCCCAGCTTCGACAGCTCCTGCCTCATGTTCTGACTGCCCAGGATAGGCTGATATGGTGATGGGAACAGGGTTTAGTCCTTGCAGCCAGTTGGCAAAGGAAGAATTCTAGTTTCTGAGGTGGCCAATGGCTGAATTCACTTTAAAAAAAATCCAATTGAGAAAAATGTTTTATTTACTTTTTTTTTTTTAATAGCTGGGAAGAAAACATTTTCCTAGATGATATCATAGTAATATTCAAATGTGATTCCCTGAGAAATATCCTGACCAAGATACTTAATTTTAAGTTAGTTAAGTGGTTATTTGGCTGAAAGAGATTTTGCAAACAAGATCTACTTATGAGTCTTCAGGCTAAGGAAATATTCTAGTGAAGTTAATTAAGAATGGGATTCTTTACTGTGTCTGCTGGTTAATATGATAATCAGGAACATGTTTGCAGTCAGTGAGAACTGTAATCAACAACAAAAAAAAGGTAATAATCATCCTCATGCTTCACAGGCTTTTTTTTTCTTGAGGGAACCTTCTGGCTGCAATTATAAATATTATTTATAGTGATGGTATTACTTGTCTCAAATGTACAAACTCTTAATATGCTGCTGTTTTAGGACTGAACAAGATTCAGAACAGAAGGAAGTCTGACAAACTTTATCAGTAGAATCTTCTGATAAAGGGAAATGGGCTTTTATGTTTCCTTTTTGTCATAAATGTCTTCTAAAAGGCTGTCATAGAAATAAATTAAAATTGAAAATGTTTGATTAAAAAGAAAGACAGTTCTGTTTTCTCAATAAAATGGTATTACTTTTAGTAAAAATAATGTAACAGAATTTTTTGGGGGTTTGTTTGAGGTTTGTGACATTGCTCCAATATCACTTCATAATTGGAAAACAAAAAAATCTGGTGTCACAAACACAGCAGTGAGGAGTTTCCAATGTGTGAGGAGAGGGGGTTGCATAGCACTCCTCAGCATTGCTGTCCTAGCAATTAATCAGCAAAGGGTGTTGCTAAAGGATCAGCTTGGAAAGACAGGGCAGGAGCTTCTTGGCAGGAGCCTTTGGGAACAGTCCTGTGGAGGAGACTTTGTGGCAGAGTGGAAATCATTGCCCCCACTTATTGGCTTTATTTATAGGAGTTCTTGGCAGGTGATAGGGGTGTTGAAGTCTAGGCAGCACTTTCAGGGTTTGCTTCATGGCAATGGCTACGGAAAACACTAACTTCAAGCAAGTGGAAATGCCCAAGGGGTAAATAATTTCATCTTTCAGATCTGTTACCAAATTCTGTATGAGAAAGGGCCTTGATAACTCAAGGACTCTCAAAGCTGGGCCAGTAAAAAAATCTTTTAAACTCCTGTTCTTTAAGAAAAATAAAGCCTTTTTAGCTTTTAGGAAATTATGACCAGAATCCACTCAAGGAGTCCTCAGTATGTGTATAAAAGTCTGCTTTTAAGTGTACACTTTACAGTACTCTTCAAAAAAAGCACACATATATTCAAAGATGCCAAAATCAAAGGCAGCCGAATGTCCAGTTAATCCAACCAGCAGGTGTCTGTAGATAGCTGGTGGAGATTCTCTGCAGTCATGATGTTAATGCTTTCTCAGACATCATCTAGTAAGAAAAGAAAAAAGGATAAAAAGGGAAGCTATAAAAATTATTATTCTTATTGCCATTTGGTTTATTATTATTATTCATATGATTAATATTATTAATATTAATAATAGTATTAATTATATTATTATTTCCCCAGGTGTTCAAGTCCTAGCTTCCCCATAATTTTTGTATGTTTTTTTTTTTTTTAGTATGTGAATGAAAAGACCAAGATCTGAAAATGGCAACCAACCTCAGAGCTAAAAATACTCATAATTTCTCCTTGCTATCTATTTTTTCTCAAAAGTAAAGGTGGTCTTTTTCTGCAAGTTTTGGAAAAGTGCATGTTAATATGTTGATATGCAAAATGTAGAAATCAGAATATCAAAAGAGAGCCAATATAATTTATTTTTTGTATCTAGTTCAAACAAGTAAAAAAGTAATGTTGTCTGCCTTCTTCATTATCATCATAATTAAAAAGGGTAATTAGAAGAAATATATAGAGATGAAGGAAAAGTTCAAGTAAAACGAAGGATGGAAGGTATTTCCTCTCCCTGAAACGAGAACTTTGAAATTAGGAAAAAAAAAAAAAAAGAGCAATAATCAAAGGGAAAGGAATCATTACATTTAATTAATAAAAATATTTAGAGACAAAATAGATGCCTATGGATAGGTTGTAAGTTATTTTTTGATAAGAGCTGCTAAATGTAATCCTCCTATATCATAACATACACTGAGTGCTTGGGGACTTCAAGCAGTAAAGTGTTGCTGAAAATAACCCAGTGTTCATTTTCCCCTGAAGTTAAGTCCAATGACCCTGACAGTGCCTGAGAAGAAACAACTGTATCAAAGGGCCAAGGCACCTTAGAAACTGCTGTAAAGGAAGCAAGTGCTCCTGTTTTACAGATAAACACCAAGACCATGTGAGAGCTGTGGGCTGTCTTTGGGCACCTTCATGGAATGAAAGGAAGCAGCAGGCAGAGTGCTTTCAGGTCAACATGGTGTAAAAACACAGGGAAAAAAATATCCCAGAAACGACAAATTGAGTCCATGTGGATGGGCAGGTCAGCCCCTCTGATGGAGCAGTGCTGGCAGATTGACCATGGAGCTTTTCTCTGCAGCCACATCCAGGATCAGACAGGACTGCTGGCTCTGACCCTGGTCCAGGCCTAGCTACATGTGATGATAAGTAAGAGTCATAACCCAACTGCTAATTTTGGGACTGCAAGTGAAGAAGAAAAGCCTCTGGACTCACGAGGGGCCTCTCTCTTGTCCATTAAAGAAACATTTTTCAGAGGGTAAACATCATCTGGGAAACTAACTGCTTTCTGTGGCTTTGAAAATTTCCTTCCTGAGCTGTAGATTATTTTGGGATCACATTGTCTTTCATCCTGTGACAGTCAGTAGTGCCACAGCCTCTAGTCACTAATGGAGCATCAATAATTAACCAAATGGTAGTCCTGCAAGTTCATCTATAGTGGAAAAAAATTTTATCTGCATAAGCCAGTGCAGCAACAGGGGAGAACCTATTCCATGAACAGCCCACTGCAAGATTTTATGGAAGAAATCAGTGTCTCAGGGGCCAGTCTGTCCAGTGCTGTGACTCTGCAGCAGGGGCTGAGGTAAGATTTTGGCTCTATGTTTATTATGGCTTCTTCTGGACCTCTTGAGCAAGCGCTGTCCAGAGACAGACAATAAGTACAGCTGTTCAGGGGACTGCAGCTCTGATCAAACAGCTTCACCTCACTCATAAAGCCACAAAAGGAATGGAAGAAACCTCAGGTCTTTGCTCTAGACATGCTGTAGCTTCAAGGGAGCATGGAGGAGGATTACAGTGGTTTGAATCTCATACTCTGTGTGGGACTAAGCAAGTGTGGAATGTGGGAAAAAGTTATTTGCTGTGAAATATCTGGTGTAAATATTCCACATGGCATACACCATCCAATTCTCAACAGTGCTGAATCTCATCACTCACCTCATGTGACATCAGGCAGGGATCACTTCAAGTGACCAGTCTGCTTCAGAGGTTTCCAGCTTCAGCCAAAATGTCAAGAGCAGACTCTGCACTGAAACTGCCTCAGTTCCAGGTGGGACCCTCAGCCTGGAGTGCAGCCCACAAGGAGAGACAATGGGGACATGCTGCAACCCAGACCCTTCTGGGGTGGAGATAAAGGTTCAGCCCCTGACTGCAGGGAATCGAACAAGGATGGTCCTCTCATGCAGACAGGGTTAATAGTGAAGGTTTTCTCCCTGAAAGCACTCAGTGACATTATATTTAAATGTGCTGCATGCATTATTCATCTCTTTGCAGAAAGCAGCCAGAGCAGAGGCAGCTGTCAGTCCAATTCTTGTTTCAGAGCTCTGCCCTACAGCTGCCTCATGGGGGGCACAAGAAGGAATGATGAGGTCCATGGGACCAGTGGCCCACGCTCTTGGGCTGGAGAACAATTATTTGCAAGGGTAGCTGCAGCCCCAGAAATGTCACCATACCCAGCTTTGTTTACGAAAGGCTGGAGGAGGGATTTATTTCATAAAGGAAGGGATTTTTCTTGCATCTGTGCTGTATCAAAGGCAGGCAATTGTGCCTCTCTTCTCAAGGGTTTTGCTACAGTCCTTCTCTTGCACCTTTGTCTCTCAGGGCTTCTCCATAAAAAAGTATAAAACTCTCAAACCTTTGAGATTCTGGTTTATTTTCTCTGGAGTGTGTAGAGAAGGTTTGGTTGAGGTCCACTCACCAAAATGGTCCAAGATGACATTGTGAGACCCAACCTGCAATTACTGCCAAGGTGCACTGAGCACCTAGCACTGGGGTGGCTGCACCACAATGCAAACAAGAAGGAATACATCTTGAAATCCTCACACAGAGAAAAATACAACACGGATTTCCTTTCCATCCCTCTTTCAGCACAGTAAGAGAAAGCCATATTCTCCAGTAGGAAAAAAATGGAAAGGAAAAAGCTAAAGTTAAACTGCAGATTAAATATATCTCTTAGGCTAATGACTTGGTACATGATAGCACTTTGATCTTATCAATTAGAAAACAATCTGACTTCAGTCTTTTCTTCTGGGTATTATGGCTAAGATCATACCAACACTCTAAACTAAAAGGATCTGTTTTAGCTCAAGTATTATTTATTCACATGCTTTATGATTCTGTTTCATGGAGAAATGCAGGGACAGCATCTCATTAACTGAAGAAAAATAAAGTTTTCTTTTTCAACACCATGAACATGGTAGCTCTGCAATCAGGGGTGAAGTTTAAAACACTGAATGTACTAGAGATATAATGTGACAGGGAAACTTGTCATGCATTCAATGAGAGGTGACAGCACACAGATAAAATACTAATCCCTTGTTATCAGCTCTGGGTACCACACTAAATGCAATTGTCAGAAATTCTTAGCAGAAGTTGACAGGACCAAGACAGGGTTCATTCAGGGTCACTGGAAATTCCTGCTTCGTTTGCATAAGCATTTTAGCGAGTACTTCAAGAGTCCTGCTTTTCAGAAAGAGTTTAAGCAAATAGCCACATATTAAGAGCAAACAATTGTTTGAGGTCCAAATCCTCAAAAGTATTTGAACATCAACAACTACTGATTTTCAGGAAAAGCAATCCAGCATCTTAGCTCAAATTTCCTTCTAGGTGGAGAAGTATAAATCTTTCTGAAGCCACAATGTCTGTCTCATCTGTTGACAGTAGAGAATCAACATCAATATAGGAAAACACTTTATTTGACTTTTTAACCATATTTTAACTCTCTACTCCTTCTGACAAAGGATGATGAACTTTTTTTGTTCCCTCAAGGGAAGACAACATCCTCAGAGAAAATTCATATTGGATTTTATAAGTATTTCGTATTCTTTGTTTACTCTCACAGTGTTCATCCATTAGCAGTGAATTACTGTGTTGTTATACAAACCAGAAAACAACTGCAAATAACAGTCTCTGCCTCAGGACACGCAAGAAGCTGAAGAGAATGATCTGAAAATGCTGTAGTGAGATGCTTGCCAAACCAGACTTACTGTTTATGGCCAGAACAGATGCCTGCTAATTCAGGTGGGTACTTAAACTCTTAAAGCAGATTATAGCTTCACACACCTCAGTGAGTTACCTACACTGTGGCCATTCCAGCCTCAATGGAGAAGGCTGCAGTGTCCACTTGAACATTCTAGGCCAATAATTGTTAATTACACTGGGGTCTGCTCAGGACTGAAAATTACTCCCTCCTCCGATGAGAAAACCCAGGACTCCTGGACTCGTAGTATCTCATACCATAGCCTTGATTGTTGAGGATACCCAAACCCCAGATCTTTGAGTACTTATGTGCATATATAAATTCAGATAATGAGGTACAAAAAAAGAGCACTGAACCAGGATCCTGTTATAAGAGGTGGCTGCATCCTGATTTGAAAAGCAGAGAAGTTCTGTTTTCTTCCTTTTTTTTTTTTCTCAGCAACATGCATCCACTGCCATATGGCAAGCTGACAGAAACTTCCTAGGCTTCCTTTTATTCACATGTAAATTAATCAGTAATGCTAATAGTTCAGTCATTCCTTCATCAGTGCTGGCAGAAGCAGAGCAAAAAAAAAATATTTTAAAGGAACATTTACAGAGACTGTATGGAGAAGGATAAGCATGGATAGGGAATGGAGCTGGAGTTCCAGGGAACTGCTCAGAGCTCTATCATTGCTTGTTTGGAAAGCAGAAAAATTGAGGACTGAGAAAGTTACCTTTTTATGGGCATCTTGCTTCTAGGAACTGTATTTTCCCCCATTTGTGAACATCCATATCTTTTTTAGGTTATCAATTACCTCCTAGTAATGTTAGTGATCCCTGTCAGGGATAGAGGCTAAAAGAAGCAAAAAAAACAAACAAAAAAAAAAAAAAACAAAAAAAGAAAACCCCAAAAAAAAAAAAAACCAAAAAAAAAACCAAAAACAAAAAACAAAAAAAAAAACCAAAAAAAAAAAAAAAAAAAAAAAAAAACAAAAAAAAAGAAAACAAAAAAAAAGAACAAAAAAAAAACCACCCATGGGCTTTCATTTAGAGACATAATCTGTTTAATAAATATGACTGTAAAAGCAATAAACAATAGCAATTATACATTACACTACATTGTATTTAACGAAAGGGAAAAAGAAGATGAAAAAGTACATCAAAAAAAGTAATTTTAAAATTAGAAATAGTTCCAACACTATAAGAAAACTTTTTGATTGGCTTACTATAAAAATAAGTTGGCTAATGTTGGACTTCAGTGGGGGCTATTATACAGTTGCAGCCAAAACTTTCCCATCTTTCTTAAAGCTGTAGTTGCAAACATAATAGCAAAGCCGTACAAACTGCTGTGTTTCTACCAGTCCTCAGAAAAACTGCAGGAGGCAGAGGACTCTGTACTGTGACTATCCTTTAACTATTATGGGCATAATGTCCTTGATATCATTTTTGTTTTGCCAGCAAGTGGGTTGATTTAGGTTTGTGCCCAGTTTGTGACGGAGAAATTCAAACCCACCACCACCAAATCCCTGCCCTGGGATTCTGGGCCAGACTTACCATGCTGCTTTCTCTCCTGGTCTTGACTCAGGTTCACATGGGCAATGTCTATTGAATGAAACCCACCTATGTCAGCAATCAGGGTGCGCCTACATGTGCCTCACTGGTTATTAACAGGCCTCTACTTTTCTCCACCTAGCATAGTTAGGCAAGTGTACACTGGTTACAGTATCTCTGTCCTTACACTCCAAACCAAAATCCTGGTGCTAGGTTTAATTACCTGAGTTGGGTTGGAAATCAACAGTTGTAATGACCATGGGCTAGGCTTCACACAGCTATCCAGTGTCTTTGGAGGACTTATTTGAGATGTGCTAATCCTAATTTCCTGCTGTTCCCTTGTACAGTCTATGTGAACATGTCCTACAGCCTCATTTCCACTTGCAGGGTAAGATACAAGCTTAAGTTATTGGCAAGAGATGAAATCTTGTGTAAGAGTGGTCCTGTGGTACTGAGGCTCAAAATGCATGGCAACAGTCCCAAGCCAAATTCTCCCTTCTCTGCCCACAGTGGCAGGGGCTTGCAGATCTGCAACCAATGGGGGTGCCAAAGAAAGCCATTGGAAAACTGTGCACAGACCTTTCCCTGCCTCCTATTCTATGGACAAAGTGTATTTCAAAAAACGGACAGGCTTTTGGGTGACTCTGAAAAGGCAGAGATCTCCTGGGACTTCCCCAGACAAATTCAGCCATCAGCACTACACAGAGCTGAGGGTGGTGCTTCCTCTCAGCCAAAACTGAAGGTGTAAGGCTGGCACAAAGTACAGCGAGTTCTTGCTGGCAATAACCTCCTGCCTGCAATGCATGCTTGTTCTGTTCTGTTCAGGGTTAGGAGGCAATGTTATCCTCCCATGGCACTGCCAGTGGGATGCCTTGGTGTGAGCAGGCTAAGAAAGCTGTTAAGGGAGGAGCCTGGCCTCGCAGTTGGCATCACCACACTCCCACTCAGCCTCCTCGCAGCATGGGGCACGGGCAGCAGCTGCAGCTAGAGGAATGAAGGGCAGAGTCCAAACAGAGAGATAAACCAGACTGACCAAGAATATTTTCAGTGCCTTAAAACTCCAGTGTGATTTGTGTGTGTGTGTGTGTCCTACGGGAGTCTGCTGGAGCGGTTACCCCTCCCGCAGCCCAAAGTGCTAAAAGAGCAGTTAAACCTAAAGCCAAGAACCCTAAACACTCCCTCCCACCTCCCACTGCCCCAGCCCTTCTCCCCCCACATCCCAGCCCACCCCTCTCCCTAAAGAAGAGACCTCCCCATGCATATTCTTGGCGTATATCATTATGAATTTTCTACAAATTAGAGACAGATCAGAAAAAAGAGAGTGAAAGGGTGTGGGGAAGGGCCACAGGAGTGAATAGTGGTACCAATTCCTCTCCCCCCACCCCCCACTAAAATTGAACACCTGTACAATGCAGTTCCACTATGGTCTCAGTATAATGTCCACATGCACAGGCTTAAAGCTAAAAACCCTTTGTCATCCGAAGAATTAAAAAGTCCAAATGCCGTGAACTCTCCTCCATTTTTTAGATGCAGATGTTGGTGTCCTCAATTCAACCATTTACATAGGTAGGGATTTCTTTTGTGCTCTGGGGCTCAGCAGCTGTGGAAATACTTCCTGTGGCAAAGAACAAAATAAAAGTCAGTAAATAACATGCATATTTAGTCAAGGAAGACACTTGCAGGTATCTCCTTGATGGCCTTTGGGATTCAGCTGTTCCAGACTGACACATTCTTTCCAGAAATATTTTCTTGTCATTCAAACACTGAAGATGATGTCCTGTTCTTTTGCTAATGAAGATGATTCACTCATGTTGAATGATAGAGGGAAAGGCAGGAGCAGAGGGGTGGAGGGAAGGAGGAGTTGAGGTCCTCAGAGGAAATGTGTAACTCATTTGCAATGATAAGGTGTTGGAGATTTCATAAATAACCTTAACCTTTGCATTTGCAAAAGAAGTGCCTAAACCACACACATCCAGAAAATAGGAAAGTGAGGTTTTGTTGCCAGAGTTTGGAGAGAAAATTAAATGATGCAGGGACATTAATTCTGATTCCTCCAAGGCAGGATCCTGAATGTTAGTGAAAGGTGATAGAAAAAAATGGTTTCTGAACAAGCATACAAAAGAGAAACACCCAATTACAGTCTTGCTTTGTTTTCCCAAAAGAAAGAAAACTCATTAAAAAAGAAATTGCTGATTTCCAGAAACAGATGAGGTGGTTGTATAGGAGAGTGCCTTTGCACTTTCTATTCTGTTCACATCTAGGTCCAGACCTTCTCATTTTGTCAATGAGCTCTGATTCAGTTTTCTCATTCATCTCACTGACAGGATGGAAAAACACTCTTAGGAAGTTTGTTGGACTGATTCCTTTTGATACATAATTGAGTCTGTGTATCTCACACATTTAACGTTAGTGCTCGACTGTGCAGTCACAGTGCAAACCAAGGAGTTGTAAAAGGCCAATTTCTGGTGTAATGCAGTGTTCAGTAGCACAGCTGAAAAATGTATAACATTCTGGCTGTTATAGAAAGACAGAAATGCTATAGATGCACCAAATGAAAACTTACGGCCAAAATTTGCTTTTGATTTCTCTTATCCTGGAGCCTTCTAGGATTTAAGTTTCCACCACCAGCAGGAGCGGTTTTGAAGGTACCTTGCATAGAGCTAGCAGTGACTGACCCTTGCCACTGCAGTCTGAGTGACCTGTGAAAACATGAACCACCACCACTGCATTCTTTTAGAAAGGGGAAGCTCAAAGCCCAAAGCTCACTCAACTCTAGAAAGAGAGTTCCTGACTTGAAATTGGGTGTTTCTCTCTTAGCATCTTACAGCAATTTTGCCTTGGAGGTTTCTATGGGGGAAAAAACAACAAGAACAAGAAAGCCAAACATGAAAAAAAATTGTTAAAGTTTAGGACCCACCGCTCTGGGTCTTGGCTTGAAATCTCTTGGTGATCCACAAGCTTTTTGGAAGTCCTCTGTCCAGACTACCTTGGTTGCATTTCCTTTCCTTGGGTTCTGGACTGTGGCCTGAGGTTGCTCTGTATGGGGAATACCACATGGGAAAGTTGGTCCCCTCACTCCATCCTGTGTTCTGCTAAGCAGGGGTGTCCAGGTCTGCTGATGAATAGCTGTTTAAAAACTTTTAATAGCTAAAAAACCTCCCTAGTGGACAGGTTAGGAGAAATCAGCATTGACTGCAGTGGAGCTTCCAGCTTAGACATCAGTTTCATCAAGAGCCTTTCTCCTTTTTCCTCCCAGGTTGTTTCACAGGCTGCAATCTTAGCACATCACACTCCCCCCTTTAATTGTCCTTTTCCTTGTTCCCTCCCTGCAGCAGCCATGACTCCAAGCCTGCTTTAGCAAACACTCCAGTAGATTTTAGGAACATCCTCAGGTGAGATCTAAGGTTTGTTTAGGCTGATGAAACTGTGCAAATAAGTTGCAACTGTGCTTCACTCCTGCCTAAGTCACAGAATCACAAAACAGTTGGGGTTGGAAGGGACCTCTGGAGAACATCCTAGTCCACCCTCCCTGCTAAAACAATTTCACCCAGAGCAGGTTGCACAGGATCATGTCCAGGGAGAGTTCTGAGTATCTCCAGAGAAGGACAGTCCACAACATCCCTGGTCAGCCTTTTCTCTTTAATTCCTCTAAAATAGGTGCATGTCCTTATTTGCAGGGGTGTCTCCAGTCTGGACCTGCAGAATTGTCACTTCTGAATGAAGCTGAGCATTGCCTAAGCAGTCCTGGCTTTAGCAGAACATGTCTCCACACTGAGATCTCCCTGCTCTGTCCCAATACTTCTCCTGTAGCCAGGGTAACAGAAAACAGACTGATCCCAGAATGCCCTCTCCAAATCTATTCACTTTAGGTCCTAAAAAAGCCTGCTTTTGGAAATAATCAAACACAGAGGCCTGTGGGAGAAGTCAGCCTGAGGATAAACCCAGCTGTCCAATACTGAGATCCCAGGTTTTACTCAGTTTATTTGGGAATCAGCCAGACTAACTGTGCTGCTGGCAACAAGGTCTGGCACAGCACAAAGATCCCAGCAGTCAAAACTTCAGCAGATATTTAGCTTTTAGGTATTACTTACCGAATAATCTGCTCACCACCATGTTCCAGGTGAGGGTGGCTGAAGTTCTTCTGGCTATGGGGCTTAGCCCCACAACTACATCAGCCCAGCAAAATAAATTACATTGCCAGCAGGATTTTTTTGAGAAGGGGAGGGGTTCTATGCAGAGCAACTAGGAGAGAGAAAAAGCCTAAAGTTGTTCCCCTCCCTTTCATCACATGGCAGTGAGGAAGAGGGAAGAGTTAGAAGGTTTCCTGTAGCAAAACTAATGTTGCAGCAGAAGAGAATGGGAGGAGGATTGTGCAGGAATATGGGAAGAGGGGAGGCTGAGAAAAAGGTTAGCCAATTATAAGTCGGAGTCTGACCAGCTGCAGGATGCTGCAAGTTATTTACCTATGGGGTGGACTTCCAACTTCTCATCTACTAGTTGCTCAGGGCTCATCAGCTCACTTTGAGGGACATTAGGTATGCTTTCCCTCTGACTGACTGGACTGACCATCTCTTGATCTTTTTCATTCTGCATCTGTGCATATATATTAAGGCCAGGAATCTTCCTAAAACATTAACAGAAACCATCATTGTGTGGTGCTCTGGCACATGTAGTATCAGCTTTTACAAACCAAAAAACAACTCACTCAAAAAAAGAAAACCCAGCAGACAAACCCCAGACACCTCAGTGAAAGGCAGCAAAGGAGGGAATGAAATGGCTCAGGGAAGGTCATACCTTTTGAACTTGTAGATGACAAACACAGCTAGTCCCACAAAAACAACAGAGAGGAGCATCAGCATGGCTGAACCACTGTGACTGGGAGTGAGATCCACCAGGGGAGCTGCAAGAGAGGAGAAGGTTAGAGCCACCCCAGCCTGAAGTGAAAGCTGCTCCCTCCAAAAATACAGTTCATTCTCCCCTCTTACTGCACTTGTAGCAGGTCTGCACATCTCCTGGGCTTCTCTCCCTTTTTAATCCACCTGGGAAGAAACCCAAGTTCAGATCACCTGTGATGCTCAACATACCCATTGATGTGAAGTTCCACAGCTTTCCCCTTAGAGGACTTTCTTTCAGATTCAAGAAAAAAAAAACCCAAAACACATCAAACCCATCTTAATTAAAGAGCCTCTGTATTTCTCCTCAGAGTTTTGCTCACCATCTTGCCATAACCCCTCCCACAGCAAGGCCACCCAACCCATCCAGAAGTGTGGATTTCCCAGAAATACAAAGTGAATGGTATTAAACAGAGTTTCCATCACTATCACACACATGTGCAGGAAGGCAGTGAGCCTCCAAGCAGTTTCACATGGAGGAGCACAGGAGTCAGTTGTTCGTGCAGACTCCGCACTGCACACAGACACAGAGCTCCAGCTCTTGACAGACAAGGAGCAAACACATCCTCACACACAGAACATGGCCCAGGTAGTGTCCTTCTCTGCAAGGCAGCCAAAGTCAACTTGAACTGCCAAACACATCCTCCCCCTCTTGCATCTCTTCACATGCACTGAACAGATCCCTCCTAAACCAGAGCTAGAAGACACAAGGAAACAGGCACACACAAGCAAAGGGACACACATCACATGCACACGTATTTTCAGCTTCACACCCATACTAATAAAGCCAAAATTTACAAGGAGAAGTGAAAAACCTTCCCCTTCCCACATCTAGTAGGAGCCAGAATGAAAGGATCCATTATTATGAATTCCTCACACATCTCCACCCTGTCCCCTCTCCATCTGTGTTTTGTGCATCTCTGCAGTTCTGTGGGATGACAAAGTGGCTCTCCAACCTATTCAGATTCAGCATCACTCAATGTTCCTTCTCTAATGCTGCACTGAGAGCCTAGTAATAAACAGCTATTTAACTGCTTTGTGAGGAATATTGGCATGCTTTCCTCTGCCTTAGAGTTGAAGTTGTTGTCTGTTGGGTTGGGGACACTGGTTTGTTTTTTATCTCATGAGAAGAAGGATTGAACATGATGAATGAATCACAATCTGTTGTCTGTAATTGCCATAAATTAATCCTCCAGTGTGGTCTGAACAAAGAAGAAAGAAGTCTGAAATGTGCTGAGGCCAACGCTTGTCATTCTTCTGTGCTCCAGGGAATGCACACACTCACACACAACACACACACACAGAGTCATTTCTACAGGTTCTGCTTGAATGTCCACTCCAAGCTACTTTAGATACCTGCACTTTTGCTCCCTGCAGGTCCTCTGCTGCAGAAAATGCTGCTGTGCATGGGCAAGCACACACAGAGGGGAACATACTTGTGCAACATAAATGTAGGTGTACATAGATATGTGTGTGAACACCTCCAAAAACACATGTTGAGCTTTATGGCTCAAGCCACTACAGCCCATAGCTACCAGAGTCCAACACAAAATCAATGAAAAGGCTGGGAAAGAAGGGATAACATAGCCCAGAGCAGCACCTTTGGGCATGTGCATCCCCTGGGACTGCATTTTCTAAGGGCTGCTTCTGGTGTTGTGCTGTGTTCCAGATTTCCCTGGTTCATTTAATTTAATTTTTTATAAAAGCCTGGATTTTCAAAGGCCAGTTCTTCTTATTTTCTAACAACGAAAATAGCTTTCAGCAGAGAAGTAAGTCTCTCATGGCTCTTTGTCAAATTTTGAACTATTCACAAGTTTTGGTGTCATGAAATTGGGCCTTTTGCTTAGATGGAGAACATGACCTCTGCAGCTTGATAAGGAGAAATAATCCCTCAGAGACCTCACAGTGGCTGTTCTCTGGGTTTTTGACACATAGTTTGGCCATCCAAGCTCATTTTGCATTCTTACTGAATCCTGTTTCTTCAAGAGACAAAATCCTGTAGGGCTCCAATAGGACATTTTGAGTCCAGTTACAGCAACCACTCACCAGTGGGTTTGAGAGAGTACAACAAAGCCTACCTTACAGAAAAAAATTAGTGTTTGCATCTGTTATGGACAAAAAGTACTCCTTCCTGGTGTCTGTGTGTAAATACAAATAAAAACATGCATTTTTGGTAAAAATTTTGAACAATTGCACGTAACTCTATTTTTGAAGCTGATATTATATGCTTTCGGTTCTAACTTGTCTAAAAATAAGCATCTGGCCATCTGTTCCACAGCTAATGGAAAGCAGAAACATACAGCAATATTCTCAGGACAGATATTAGAAACCTCTGCTTAGGAAAAATGAAATATTGGAAACCCCGGGCCTTTCTTTTGGGAAGATTTAAATGTAGTAACATTACACCCTTTCTTAATAGTCTCTTCTTTCTTACTGCTTCCAAGGCAGCACATGGACTTGCTTTCCCAACCACTTTCCTTGGTTGGGAAAATCCATTCACACCACAAAAAGTTTTTGGAGAGCACTTTGCTGGTACAAATGAACTGAGGGTTTAAGTTTGCAAATTATCAAAAGAAGCTGATACCAATTGATCAGAATTATCAGCAATGCCTGGGGAAAATGAACTCCTAAGAGTGTGGATTGGTTTGTCCATCTCTTTTAATAGTTAAATAGGACCTATGCTGCAAAATGAGGTTTTTAGCATACAGAATAGACATATGATTAGTGACATATGTAATTAAATATCAGGACTTTGGAGATGACTTATTTTGAAATAGGATTAGTTAAGGTCCAAACTGCCTGATCTTATTTTTGTGCAGATCTATACTGGTTCTAGTCTTTCATACCGCTGAACAACTTTTGAGCAGTGTTTAGTTGCTTTGAATGTTTGTTGACTCTAGAATATCTGAACATATCCAAGGCTAGCAGGTAACTTTTGCACTGTGGGACTCAGGCTGAAAATGCCATGGTGCTGCTTAGCTATTGAATATTTTAGAGCTAACCAAGAAATACACACTTCTGCTGCTACTTATACCATGTTTCCAAAAAAACAGTAAATTATTGCACCTAAGAAAACAAAAGGATTAGCTGTAAATGCAAAAGCCACTATATCTTTTTGGCATGATATAGAAAGTTGAGGTAGAGCAGACATTTTAATGTCTGCTCACACACTGTGTTGTTATTGTGATATAAAAATAAGAAATGTTTAAAAGACAGCTGATAGCACACTACTGCCATGGATATATTGCTTGCTATGCTATAGAGCAACACACAAGGCATACACGAAAAGAGGACACTCACCTGCTGTTAAATGGGCAGCATGGACAAGGATTCGAACTCCTGGCTTCAACTCAAAATGGACCAGGTTTTGGTTCAGTTTCTGGATCAGCGTTTCTGAAATCTGGGAAGGGAAAAAATACAACAACAACAACAACAAAAAAAAAGAAGCATTTGTTATTTGTTTCTGCCAGCTAAGCAAAGATTTTGCACTTTCTGACCACAGATTCCTATTACCTCACAATAAAGGATTTCGGACAGAGTGGTTTGTGTATGGTCAGAACTGGCTGAGCAACAAGATGCCCAGTCACACCTCTGTGGGAGCAGCCCAGTAGCAAAAGGGAATTGAGCCCCAAAGGAACATTCCACCCACACGTGAAAGTGGCCACAGGACCAGCCAGCAGCATCACGTCAGTGAACTCATTCACTGTTCAAGGGAAAAGGAACTTTGCAATTGTTATGAACACCTGCTTGTAATAAATAACTTCTCATTTGTTGAGTGGCCAGTTCCATGCTCTTAGAGGATGTTCATAACATGTGACACACTTGAATAAAAATGAATGGTTTAGATCCATGCCACGGCTTGCAGTTAATTTTCAAGTTCTAAAAGCAAATTTAATTTCATCCAGCTCTGAGATTCAAGACAGCTGCTCCCTAATCCTTAAATATGTACCAGAACCAGCTTGAATCTGGAAGTGTTTACTGACTACAGAATGTGGCTTAAACAAAATGCATGTTCCATCTCTTCTTCTGGTTTTCATGCACAACCCACTCTCGTTCATGGGGGAGATTTTTCCACAGAGCTTTCAGATCACCAGATTATCTTTCCACAACTGATGACATCAACAGAGCCCTAGCAGAAATGAAGCAGATTACTCTTCCTTTAAGGACAAAATAGAAAAGATGAGCAAGACCCCATGAAATGAGGGAGAATCTCCCATGCTGAGATAAGACCCCATGAAATCTGTATTTGTACAGTAAAGGAGTCAAAGTTTGGTCCAATCTGTTGGCAAACATGCCTTTTTTTTTAAGTAATTTTGTCACACAGATCCACTTTTTCCACATCACGCTTCATTAAATGCAAGAAGTTCCAGGCATGTTGCCATTCAAAACAAAAAGATAGATTTATCAAGGAATGGAAGCTTACAGACATGGTGTTGGCAGGTTTTTTTGTGTCTTTTGTATGTTCATTTGCCTGATGTTTCATGTATTTCACATTTTTTTACAGTAGAGATCAATTTTCTAATTGAAGAGTCGCAGTTCTGCACGTTGGCTTATTAGGGAGAGGTGGTTGGAAAACTGGAAACACAACATCCCCCAAAACCCATAATATGCAGTTGCTGAGAATGTGTTTTTATAGCCACACCACGATCAAGTGGAATCGTATTCTAGTGCTCACCATTTAATTCAATTTGTTTTAAATAAATCCTTATTCCTTCTCGAAGATTAATGAAAAATTGTCAGAAAAAAAGAACATTCCAATAATTTTTACACCATCTTTTTCATGTTCTTCATTTTTGTCTGGTTGAGCTATTTCAGTAAATTCTACCCAGATATGATTAGATGTTCCTTGGCTATCATTCATCACAGTATGTGATTTATCTCCTTCTTTTTTTTTTTTTTTTTTAACATTCTTAATGGTTCTTTTAATACTCTTGGCTCATACACTTCATTTCTGACTGCTGATTACTTGAATATGTGCCTTTGGTCCAATATCAATTTGGCAATAACTCTTATAGGCATTTTATTTATATTTCTAAATATATCTCTTTAAAGTTACAATTTATTTCATGGGTGCCAGAATGAGCAATAAATATATTTCTTCCAATAGCAAGAAAAAATACCACCTGCATTCAAAGAGCCATCTGTTGAGCTCAGAGCAGCAGGGATGGTGACACAAAGATGTACAGTACATGAAGAATGCCTGGGAAGCAAATTATAGCCCTCTTTAAGGATTTGAGCATATTAATAACCAAGATTGACAACTAGAAAAAGTTTTTCATCTCTAAAACTAGAGCAACAGATGCAGATTGATATGCTGTAAACCAGGTACATTAATGGCTCATGGAACTAATGGGAAAAATATCATCCTGGCTATATCCAGTCCTACATGAAACCTAACAGCTCTCCTCCTTAACCCTGCAGGCATTTTCCTTTCTGTTCTGAGATCTTGATGCTGCTGGGGCAGCTGAGCCCCTGGGGAAAAAGAAAAAAAAAGTAAATACGAGACAGTAAACTAAAAAAAGGAGACAACCACATTGTGTGTCATTTCTCTTCAACACATTGTGATACCTGCACAAAATGACAGGAAAAGAGCAGAGGTAAAAAACATACATGATGCCTTCTATACAAGCAGAGGCTTACTGTGATATGTAACTGAGTCTGCAGCTAGCAAACATTGTACGTGGTGCTGGAGAATGGCTTCCTCAAGGATTTGGGCAAAAAAATGGAAGAATGGGAGAAGCTGGAGAAAGTCAGTATGAGAAGGTGCAAGAGATTTGGTTGGACACTAGTGATTTGAAGGGACAGTGAGATCTCCCCTGGCCTGCCTGTGGGCTCCTGGGGAACTGAGTGAAGAGGCAAAACAGCAGCTGAGAGGTGCTGTGGCTGCCTCCCAGCAACCCAGGTGTGTGAGAGAAAAATCAACAGGGAGGGCCAAGGGAAAGGAAAAACAGGAGAGAGGAAATAAGGGTAAAGTAGTAAGGAAAAGGAAGAAAGACAGAAAGAAAGAGTCACAACTGAAATTTATTATTACTGCATTGCTTTGTTACTGATTATGAATGAGGACTTCACTGTATAACATCCTGTACAAATTCATCTCAGACTAGAATAATTTTTGCCTGAGACTATCAGTGTCTCAGCAGAGGCTTGAAACAGCTGTAACTGTTCCAGGACTACACACAAAATGTCAAAACTGGCAGCAACACTGTTCATTCTGTGCAGAGTATAAAGGATATTTCCTTGGCTCGATTAATTACATGCTCTCCCAGTGGCTTTTTGTGTACAGCTGTTTTTGTTTTTTTTTTTCCCTTGGTCTTTATGGAATCTGAACAAGTGAAAAAAGTGAATAACAGCCTAAGATCTTCAAAAGTGTCAGAAATTCTAGTGAGAATCAGATATCTGCCTTCCTCAGGCAGCTCTGGAGATTCCTGACACACACGTCTGAGGGAAGAACAGATGCATTCAGACGTGTTTTTAAAATGTTTGCTTGTTTGGTACAATATTTTCATTTTTCTTTATGTGGAAAACAAGATTCTCTTCAAAACAGACAAACAGAGTGAAAATGTATTTCTGTACTCCTAAAAATTGTCTGAAATAGAAACCATACATAATGGCTTACAAAAGCCAGTATTTGAGGTCAGTGAGCAGCTTACATAAACCTCAAGGGCCAAATTCACACTGGGATTGTATCCACTGCCCTCCAAAGCTGGACCTGGCAATGGTCATGGCCCTCACGTAGTCCCAAGGGGACCTGTGCACTGAGAGGTCAGTCAGGACATTTGCTTTGAGATTGGAGAACAGACTCCTCTGCCTTCAAGCTTATTTCTAGCTCAGTTATCAGACTTTAATCTAGGAGTTGTTCAGACTTGACTTGTTTGCAGTATTAATATAGTGTCTCTGAATTAAATTTCCATGCAAAGGCTGATCTCAGTTGTTGAGGTAATAAAAAGGGGTCAATGGTGAACATTTTGGGGTTTGTGCTTCTCTTTATTTCTGCACTAAAAGTGATACCATGGATGCATTTTGGTTTAAAAAGCAGAAAAGGAAACATCATTTCACATTTTTGACCTGTTTCAAAAATAGCAATGCAACTCCAGTTGAACAGCCAGACCTTCATCTGGGAACAGGTTGGCCTCAGGCCTCCCTCTCTTCATCTCTCCCTGCTGGAGATGCAACTAACTTTGATGAAGATAAAACTTCTTAGAATAGCAGTCTCTTAATTTATAGTCTTCAAGAGTCTCTCTTGTGAAAATAATTAGCTTTCAAAATTAGTTTTGGTCCTTAACTGAGCCTCATTGACTTTATCTGCTTCATTTGCAGAATTAAGCATGATGTGCAAAAATAATTCAGTAATAGGAACTATTCTTTGTGTATCATTTTTCATCAAAGGACACATAATGAATAATAATAACAGACAATTTGTGAATAAAAATAAAGAGATTCCAATTTAAAAATGGAACAAAACAAAAATTAATTTGGCTGCTCTTAGCATTTTGTCAGATTTAGGACTCTAAAAGAACCAAAAAGTAGAATTATCACCGAGAAGGGCATTTTCCCATACCTTTATTGACTTTTGAAACCCCTGGTGTAAGTTATTTTAGACTAATTGAATGTGATTCAACTGTGCCAGTATGCACTAGCTAAGAATCTTGATAATTTTATAGATACTGTGTAAAGATCTCAACTAGTGAGTGCTACACTTCAATTCAATTCATTGAGCAAATCAATAAACAACTAAGGAAAGAATTAGGCACATTGATTTAGTAGGAAGAAACTTGAACCAACACTGGGAAAGTGAAGTGGGAGTCAGGGCCAATGTGGATTACTTTAAACTGTGCCACTTGCCCTGGATAACCTTGGACACTTCACATGGGGCCTCTAAAGCTTGCTTGCCTTAGCACTGAAAAGAGCACAGTCACTGACTTCCTGGCTCCAGCAGGAATTTCTGCAGATCTTTAATGAAAGATGCTAAATTCAAGCTGCTGGGAGTATCCAGGGACACTGTGAGAGCATGAGGCAGAGGATATTCCTGTGGTTACTCTGGGACAAGAATGAAACAGCAGATGTGAACCCAGAGAGAACCTGGACATAAAAGCCAGGATTCACTTTTGATGAACAAAGGCAACCAAAAACAGTCTTGAGAATCAAGTGCTGCTCTGTACACTGAGCAAAAGATGAAGGTGAGAGGGCTGATAATCATGTGGCAGGAGTTAACTCAAAGGTATTAAGACAAGAGATTTACACAGCCTCTCCTACATCACACAAGCAGCTTTTAAGAAAATCTGGCTAAAGAAAAAAAGCCCCTGGTACAAGGTCTTTCGGTTCACATTATTCCATTCTCTCCTCATCTGCCTTTACTTCTTAATACTGGTTCAACCTCCCCTAACTACCAGTGGAAGACTTGATCTTCTTTCAAAGGCACAGATGTTAAAAAAAATCTCTCCTAGTAAGCATTAGATGGTTTACCCCATATATCAACCTCTTCTTGGAATTTAATTTCCAGGACTGATTGGCACAATTTTCTGTAAGATTTGAAGGCGTTCACTGTCATGATCTTGTTGCTAAAAATATTTTGGTGATGGGCACACCTGAAATACATTAGAGAAAAGGAAAGTACTGAAAGCAAATACACTGATACACTAAATCTTAGGAGGGTGGGCAAAAAAAAAAAAAAAAAAATAACCCAAACTCTAAAATAAGATAGAAGCTCCATCATCTACAAAGAAGCAGATATAAAACTAAATCTGCTTTAAGGAAATAGTCCCAAGAGATATATATGCTTACAGGCTTCCTGAATGTCACTCCCAATGGTTTTAAAGTCACAAGAGGTATTTAATCTCTGCAGATCATCATTGTCCAGTTGATATTCAGTCATCCATGTCATTTCCCATCTCTTTGGCTGGATACAGATACTGGCCACAGCTGCAACATATTGAGTACAGTTGGCTACCAACCAGCTGATGTTATCATTTGCCAAAGTCTCCATCATGCTATGTTGCTGAGAGCTCTTCTCAGAGAAAAGATTAATGGCCTCAAATGTCATTAACTATTTGCTCCTACCCCTGTTTTGCATTCTTTTACAGTAATTTTGAATAGGCCAGTGGAAAATACCCAAATGGAGAACTAAAGAGAAATTCAGGATAACCCTCAAACCCTTACTTGATACATAAACATCACTTCAGAATTCTCATGTACCTTCTGCTTATATTTCATTTTACTAAAAGAAAATGCATTTGTTATGTTTGAGTAAAAGCCCCCACTAGGAAACAACATGGAAAGAAGATAATTTGTGAAATGCATAAATAAAAAAATAACCCCTCAGAATCCTCCTACTGAGTAAAACCATACACTGAAATAAATAATTGTAACTGCCCTCTACTGAATTTTAATTACAATATTTTCTTACTGAACATTCATTTTGAACTGTATTTGTGCTAAAAATAACTCAATTTCTTGAAATGTTACTATTAGATATTTGCCTTTTACTGAAGAGAAAGAAATTTGTGCTTTTGAGGTAGCAGATCTGAATTCTGTAATCATCAAATTCACCAAGCCCATCCATGAAATGGTGTAGCAACTGCATTCCAGCCCAAGTGGCCAGTGGCAATCCTGGGTGGCTGTTTTTGCAAGCATTTTGATATTTCAGCGTTGTTGCAGTCATAGCATGCAAATCAAAGACCAGTGTTTGACAACTGCCAATTATTTCTACATTTTTAAACATGGTAGTAGTCTGTCCTCAGCTACTGTTAAATGAAGCAGAGCAATCAAATGCCCAATTAAAAAAGAAAAAAACAAAGGGGAAAAAAGAAAGGACACAATATTCCTGTCATAAATACAAGATTTTGCAAATGTGTTTTGGGATTCTGGAAGATGAAAAGGCCTTTTGATTTTTTAGGAAACTGTGAAGAATACTTTGCACTGACTACAGAAAGTGGAGTGGATCAAGCACTTTTTTGTATTTGTGTATTTATGTATTCATGTATTTATGTATTAGGTGGAGTTGTCCTATGTTGCACATTGAGAAAATTTCCCCAGACTCACATGTAGTAGTTTTTTTTGGCTATCAACAGCAGTCAAACTTTTTAAAGGTACTTTAGTCTCCAATGGAAAATATTAGGAATGCAGAGTTCACATTTCTAAATGCAAACAGATATGACAATAATTGATTCTATGTATACATAAAAAAAAAAAAATTGGGACAATTGTATGAAAGTGATACATCAAGTGAGGAAGAAAATGATATTTACCGTTGAACCACAGCCTCAAAGAGAGCATGAAACACAAATGCACCACTCTCATGGAAAACTGCATGGAAATGTACATTTGTCAAGTGGGGCACTACTGCAGTCCCACTACTGGCCTACTGTGCTCAGACTCATAAAACATGAGTGTCACAAAGGAGTATTATTGACTTTGATAAATGGGAAACCAAGACCTCGATTGTCAAGGCACAGTGGACATCTAACTGCCTCTGAAGTCAATGGGAATTATGTACCTAGAGAAGAGTGGCTGGACAGAGGGACCTAAAAGTACGTTTGCAAAGCCAAATGAGTATGTATCAGATAAAACCAGAACAGCTTCATCCACCTAAAGGGGAAACAGCAAAATGTAAGCCTCCAATGGTTATTAAATAAGAATGAGATTTACTGGTAAATGTGAAAGTCCATGAAACCCCATACACCCCTCATGGTTACCCATGGCAGAACAGTGGTCTAGCTCAGGTGATGAAGAAAGGAACCTCTATAATCAAGTGCTTCTTTAAGGAGCCTTTTTCCATTGCAGTACTTGTGTAAACTATTCCCATTTTATTCCCTGCACACTTGAAAGTTTCTCTTCTAAATTAGAAAACATAATTCAGAACTGAATTCCTTTGGGTGTGCACCTGCAAACCGGCAAGCTCACGTACGTGCCTTTGAATAGCTTATTCCTTGCCCATGACTACAAAACAGACTTCTATTCCTACCAGAAAAGAGCAAATACATTAGAAGTACCTCAGAAGCAACTTAAGCTTCTTAAGCTGTAGCCATCAAAAACATCTGCTCCCAACACTCATCCCAGCAACTTCAAGCACAGGGAGAAGCTGTGGAATGAGCTCTGAAACACCAAGGCATAGGGAAGGATCACAGGCAGAAGGATCACAGGATGACAAAACAGGAGCAGTATCAGAATATGCTTCAGAGCAGAGGGCAGAGGCCTTTGTGGCCTTTGGGCAGTTCTCACAGAAACCCCCACTATTTTCTACTAGAGTAACTAGGAAGGGGAACGTAGCACCCACAGACTAAAAAGAAAAACATTCTGACCATCCTGGCTTTATTTCAAAGAAAAGAGCTGGCTGCAAATGGCAAATAGTTTCTCTGTCCTCCAAAGGTTACCATTTGGACCCTGCAGGTTGCCAGAGATGTTGATGGAGTTACACTGAAAATGACATTTCTTCTTGTCCATAAAAAAGACCATGGGAGCACTACTGGGGCTTCCTTTCTCCACAGTCACAACGACTCTGTTTTTCCAGGAGAGAAAGAGGTATAAAAAGAGGGAGAAAGAGTAAGCTGCTGAGTGCCGGAAGGGAGCTGGGTCAGATATAAATTTGAAAGTTTATGAACTGGCTTCCTTGCCATTTTATGAAGGAAGTGAGGAGAAGGGGAAATGAAGGAGAAAAGGAAGGAAAGATTTTGTAGAGCAGTAAATCTCCATATTTGTTGTTTATTACATGGGTGGTGAAAATTTAAGAAGGTCATTTGTCAAAAGAAAAGATGACAGCTAGAAATGCTGAGCAAGAGAAAGCTTAAGAATATGGGTGACTTGGAGGTTTGAGGCTCACAGCTAAGTTTACCTGGCTTGACCCATGGACATGGAGTATGGAAGGCAGAGGTACAATGGTGCTTCCCTCAGGGCCAAAGTTATCTTTGCCCCTGCAATCTGAACTAATAAGCTAAGCAAAGGAGCTATGGGACAAGAGGACATTGTTTAGTGGTGCACGTGGCAGTGTTAGGTTATCAGTTGAACTCTATGGCATTAGAGGTGTTTTCCAACCTTAACAATTCTGTAATTCTATGCCATTTCAGGATTTTTGCCCAGCACAGTGTTTTATCTTTTAATTACAATCCTGCTAGGCCCATCTGGTTGGCAGGAACTTTGGGTCTGCAGCGAGACAGAGTCCTTCAGTCATCATAACCTATTTCAGCTGTTCACAGAAAAAACAATCCACAGTGGCTCAGCCCCACTTCCATCACCATGAAGAAGGCAGGCAGATTGTCCAATCCCATCACTGTGCCTTAAACGAATGAAGTTCTGAACAGCCCAGATTTACCATCCAGCTCTGTCCTCCAGCGCTTTCTAGACTCTTGACTGTGTCATAAACTTTGTTTCAGAAAGCTACTCTACAGTTCCTGTTGGCAGGAACTAATCCCCTAAATTCTTCCTTCTTCTTTCTTCCTGCTTCCATGAAGTAAACAGGACTTCTAAGGGAACACAAATGGGCATCTAAACTCCTAAAGACAGCTCCAAAGCCTGTTTCCAATGCTGGGGAAAGAAAAACAAAAACAAAAAAAAAAAAAAAAAAAACTGCCCAAACCAACAAACCACCCCCAAAAAAAGAAACATAAAAAAAACCCTAAAGAGGATGTAGCATGTAACACATACCCCAGTGAATCAGATGCATTCTCACCATAATTATCAGCTCTAACCATACACAAATCCCATATACATACAGATATATATATCTCATATATATCCACAGAAATGCATACACATACACTTCTCCACGTAATGGACACGATACCTGCTCTAGGTTTGCTGCTGTTCTTTTTTTTTCTCCTGTGCCATCTTGATATGGTAAAATGAAGAGTTCAGCAGATGTGGGCAGGCCAGGGAGCACTGCAACCAGAATGTGCTTGCTGGAAATATCTGTAGCCTGATACAGAGAAATAATGGAGACAAAACAGTATGGATGGCACTGAAAGCAGAAAACTTCTTCGTTAAGGCATCACAGTACTTTCACCATGTGGGGTGTATCTCGTACATCTCCTTGGCTGAAATTTTTAAGTTAGGACTTTAATATCCCAAATTTTGACACATTAGACAAAATTCAGAAAAAAAGTCATTAAAGGCATTACTACCAGGGTGATCTCCAATCTTATGCTTCAGCTGATGCTACACAATCAGATAGCTGAGTTATTATCCAGAAAAGAACTTAGTTTGGCCCTCGGGAAGTTTTGCTAGCCAAAGGAAGGAGAAACATAATTTGATGAATCTTCCTGCATTGCCTTTCTGCTGTGTATTATCCACCAAAGGCACTTAAATCTCAAGGTATTGATTTAACCTGAAGTTTTCAAGTGCTGAATTTAGCTGGTCACTTTTAAAGCGGTGGAAAAAAAGTGCCTTCAGATACAAGGACAGATCACAGATGCACCACAGAGATTCCCTTGCAGTAAGGACTTTGAAGCCTCTCAGACATTAACTGCACCGAAATCTCAGGAATTCTTCCCCACAGTAGTTCAGGAGCAAAGACATGGAGGAGTTGCTCATTGGAGGAAATGGTGGATGCAGGACAAAGGGTCAACAAAACTGATCATAAACCACTATTTTCTGAGCCTGTCCTGTGGATAACCCTAGCCAGTCTGGGGAAAACCCTGTGGAGTCCCCTCTGCCACACACCAAGGAAAAGCATGTGTCTTTATTCCCTTTTTTTATTTCACTTTGTTTTGTGAGGCGGATTTAGAAAAAACCCTTATCAATATATAAAGAATATCTCATATTCTTTACGAGTATTCTGTGAAGTCAGGGTTTACATTATTTGTGCTTGCCTAACAGGTTGCTTTAAGGTGTCAAGACTTAAGACACAGTATTGCCTTCATTTTCAGGGGCTGGGAACAATTTTTTTTTTTTTTTCAGAAGTGGGAGACAGTAATCAGAAAATCACTGATATGAGCAAATCAAAACAAGAAATAGGATATTTTGTGATAATATGAAATTATCCCTACTCAGAGTGAAGATCAGATTTTAGTACAGAACTATAATTTTGTAGGCAGAATTTCATCTTGGTCTGATGATATTCTGTAATAAGAATATAATACTTTAATAAAAGTTCATAAAAATTCTATAGCACAGCTATAATTTCCTATTGAATTATTTAGTTATTTGACTCATTTTTATACCTTTTACTTAATTACTGCAGAAATCTACTGGGTTTATCTTTAATTTTTACAGGAACTTCTCACAAAGGCTTGTTTAAGGTGAATCATTTAGCTGTATAAAGACGGATAATTAGCTATCAATTTTTATTTTTTCAATCAAATAACAAAAAGACTCTGTGTTTTCACTGCTCTGCTTTTAGAATGGAGCCTTGGTACTGTGGTTTTACAATTCTTTTTTATGGTTTGGTTTTGCTTTATTGAGATGTTTATATTCTGAAAATTCATCCTGAAGATAAATGGATTCTTGAATACTTTACACAGATATAAATACGTCAGGAGATTAAGCTCCAGAAAAATGCTCTTTTTGTCCCTTTCCTCGTGTCTTTTAACAAAATATCAAAAAAAAAAAAAAAAAAAAATCTCAGAAACAATCCAGACAGGTTTGTGCACCTGATTAGTACAGTTTTTCTAGAGTTTTTGCACAGATGATGCCACAAGTAACACTTAAGCTTGCTAATAACATTGATAAGCCTTTTGTCCTTTCAAAATCTGAGAATCTTTAAAAAAGGAGAAACACTATTTCAAACAATTCCTTGCACTATTTTTCTACTGAGGTGAGAAACCCCAGCTATCTCTTGTAACTCTTCTTACCTCCTCAATTTCAAATGCAAATCTTCAGCTACACTAGAATATTTTTGTGACATTATGTTCCATAGTTAAAGAAGGAACTTCAGAGAAAACAAGCATCCAATCCTGCCCTGTGAGACTCATGCTATATGAAGAACTTAAAGTACTTGCTGTGGTGCTTTTCTGTGTAGTAAATTTGTTTAATTTTTGGTCTCACAAATTTTCTACAGCATATTTGCAATTCCATTAGAACAGTGTTGCTTTACACCAAGGGCTGACTCTGGGCAACACATGAGATCACTTCACCAGTCTAAAATTTAGGATGCTGGTCTCAAACACCGTCAGTTCTCCATTTCTGGGTGGTGGAAACAAAAAGACACCTTGAGAGAACAGCTGATCCAGTCCTAATGAAGGGACAAATCAGGAACCAGAGCCCTTGTAACACAGGCTATGCACACAGCTTACCTCCACCAGAGCTCTCTTGACAACTCTGCTGATGTCCCTTCTCCACTCTGGGATATCTGGGTTGTAGTCATCAAGGTTCGGAGAGAACGATAACCTCAAGGACTGAAATTTCTCTGCAGATACAATGACAGAGTGGTGAGTAAAGACAAAAATGCCTTAATGCCAAATGAGGGGGCAGAACCTTGTGAAACCTGGTGCAGCTCATGTTTTGCTTAATCAATTTGCAGATGGTGCACAGACTGTGAGGAAATCCAGAAGTGCACCTGAGACACTCAGTGATAGATATATGGAGAATCTGGGAGATTCATCACTTGAGTGCCTTGGAACTGAAAAAGTGATCAATCCTTACTTGAGTGGATGAATAGCACAGCAAAGGGAGCTGTTTTGGGAATGTAAATGAAATGTTACCTTCATTTTGACTTCTGGAGCAGGCACACCCTGTGTAGGAAGCTGTGACTGGACTCACAGATGTGCCCCAAACCTTAGAGATCTTAATTGGAAGGGAACAGGGATAAATATGGGGAGAGGACTAGCCTTGGAAAATGTACCTAATCTCTGCTGCTGTTAACAGAGCTGCCCACATTGATCACTATCAGCTAAAACTCACTGGGATTCCCAGTGGGTTTTAGGCTCCATCTACACTATATGGTACTTGTGTGCCCTAACTGCTTCTGATGCATGAGAACAATGTCAAATCAGTACAGATTTCTGTGCAGAACTGCAGCACACAGCACTGATTTATCTTTCAAGCTGAGCAGCTTTTGTGTGAGTTAAGAGGCCTCTGCTGGCCAAGAAGGGGGAAAACCAGCTTACAAGACAAACTAACATTTTGACAATCATGTAGGATGATCAAAGAGTGATGGAGCACATGCAGAGGGCTCTGGGAAGGAGATCAATGTTCTGCAATCATGTCAGTCTGCACTAATGTCAATCAGTGGCCTTCAGAGATACTACAGTGGACTGGTAACAGTAGAATTCAATTTATAATCTCACTCAAAGCATTCTGGAATAACGACCTGTTGTTGCTGCCAGCTAACCTGGCTCTCTAAATGTTGACTATGTTGACTGTGTGAAATGAAAGAGGAAGAACTCACCATACACTGCAATAGTCTTTGTGTCCTGAAGAATGGTGTTTCCTGCTGAGACCTGAACAGTGATGGTGTTCATCCCTTCCACAGAAAATGTGAATGTGATGCTCCCTTCCAGTGTGATCAGTGGCTGCAAATACATCATAAAAGGAAAAATTTAGTTAATTTGGCTGGAAAGGAAAAGAAAAAATGAGTTTGGCTCTCTAACCTATTGGGATGGCTGGAGGAGTTAGTTCCAGACTGGAAATTTCAGACTCAAGCCTTGTGACATGGCAGCTAATTTCCTAGAGAGGGCACATGAATCCCAGACAGAGATGTCCTCCTGAAGGTCAGAATAAGGTACCTATAATTTCCATAGGAGCTATGTAAGATTCCAGTGCATGTTGGTTGTTTTGGATCCCATGTTAAAATGTCCACTTTTGCTCACTCCCCAGAGAGGCCCAGATCTTGATATAAAGGCCTGCAACACTCACTGCTCAGGTAGCACCCTCCTTTCCTAAATCTAGTGTAAGTGCTTTATTTAAGGTGACTCAAGGAGGTTGTCACAGAACCAGCCAAATTAAGATTTCGCATTTGCTGCCCTATGTTATCCTTAGATACAGACACAGTTTTTTTGTTAATTGCTGATGCTTGAGAGGACACAGATCCCTTCAGCTGTGAACAAGTTCATCAATGAGTTATGTCCTCCAGCAGACTCTGCCTTAACTTCTCTTTTCACTTGTCAATGAACTCTGGGTGAGATCTTCAAAGCACCCAGTATTAAGTCAAACTGTTGTCATTGTGGTCTATAGTAAAACGTACACTTCAATGAGAACAGTATTAGACCAACTCTGATCATTTAGGAGCTTAGGAGATCAGAGGGAAGGTTAAGAGGTGACAATCACAGCCTGTAAGTACCTCTAGGGGGAGATGATTGCTGATAGTACAGAGAGTTCTTTAATCTACACAAAAAGGCATAACAAGATCCAACAGCTTGAATCCCAGACTAGATAAATTCAGACTACAAACACAGTGCATGAGTTCAAAGCTCAGAATAATTAGCTGTGGGGAAATAGTTGGAGGAGATGGTCAGAAGGAGAAGCAGTGCATTTTCCATCAGCTGAGGAAAATTATTAATGCAAAACAACAACAACAACAACAAGTCAGGTCCTGCCCTAGTCACAAAAAGTTAAATAAAGCAGAAGGTACTGATCAAACTTTACAATCTGTATTATACAGAAGAGAACAATGTGTGATTATGAAGGTCCCTCTTGGCTCTACAAAATCCATGACAACCTCTCCCCTCAGAAACTAATTAGGGTTTCTGGGTACTTTAGCCACAATTATGTGTGAAGTAACAGTTCTAATGTCTGTGCAGATTTACCACGACTGCAAGCACAGTCACATATCTAAGCAGAACCCTGAGGCAGGGGGGTGTGTTGGGAACCATTTCATCCACCCATAGCACATGATAATAAGGTCCTTTTGCATGTGTGTTTTAGCATAGGCTGCTGGGGCTCAGCATAGGTCAGTTCCAGATATAAAAACAGCTTCAGCTTGAAAGGTTGTTTCCATAAAAAAAAAGCTTCCAAAGCCCCTACTTTTTTTCTCTTCTTGTTACTGAAGAAAGGAGGGGGAAGAGAAACAGTAGAAACTCTTCCAGATTTTGGTTAACTATGTTCACCTTGGATGGAATTAAGGAAGAAAGCTATTGGCACCTTGCATGAAATAGCAATAAAGCCTGCAGCTAAGTCACAGCCACAAACACAAAGCACTACTTACATTTCCATGTCGGTACCTCCAAGGCCCATTAGTATCTCGGTATTTGGTTTATAGTTTTCTTGCATATGTGACTACATAGAAGCATTCCCAGATCCTTCTCTCCCTCCCTCTTCTGTCAGAGAGCTCCCCCAAGGTTATTGACCTCAATCAATTAGGAATACAAACCTCTGTGTTGTTCCCAAACCACCAGACATAAGTAAGTGTTCCCACTTGGCTTGGCCACAGCACTGCTGTGGCATTGATCTCCTTGTTCTTCGTGGTGACAAAGGGTAGAGATAAGTGGACGTGTTCCAAGGGGCCTGCAGAAACAGAAGCAGCAGGTGAGTCCTCTCTCCATCTGAAAAGTCAATATATATCCATTGGTTTAGGGAAGAAAACTGTTCCCTAAATCACCATGGGACATGACAGAATGTTTTGGCTTGATAGCATTTCTAGAGAGGAAGGCTTAAATCTGTTCCTCAGAGAACAGGAGCCACCCCTGTACCTGGAGCTGAAAAACTTGGACTCTCTACTGCATGAATGTCATAAAGTCAGGAACTTATGAGACTTTTGCAACAGGGACAGAGCCCTGCTGGGTGAATGTAGCCTTCACTGGGAAGACATAAGAATGTGCAGGACAAAGGGCTTCAATGGACATGAAGCATCTTTGCTGGAAAACTGCTATGATTTGGTGAACTTCAGCAGAAACTTTTTCTGAAGGCATCTATTCACTGAGTGCCTGCATTTTATTGTTACCTTATACTCCCTCCTTTTCATCAATAAACTCTTTTATTTCTTCAGTATAAACAGAACATAATTCATTCAACAAGTGACATTATGCCCAGGGTTACACATTTCCCATCTTCTGGAAACAGATGGGCCTTTGTTGTTAAATCTTGTTCTATAGATTATTTTTAAAATGTGTTCTGACTGTTCACTAAGAGAACAAAGCAATTGTCCTGAGTGACAGGGAAAGAAAAATAAAGAAACCTCAGGTCACATGAGGACATGGGTTCCTTAAACAAATTAAGGCCACATCAACACATCCTCTGTCTGTGAGTTCCCCAGTGATGAGAACCACAGCCACAGCCTTGCATTGTTCATATGGAGTTGAGATGCATTGCTAAAGAATTTCATGTATTTCCAGGGAGGATCTTTCAGGATATACCCCATGCATGAATCACCACTTAGACCTTGCTTTTCAGCCTAAATGAACACCATACTCTGAAGAAAGCATCCTGTATAACACAATAGGCAGAGTGAGGGAAAAAAGCCTCTCCCAAATCAGACTGTATAAACAATGCCAGAATAAGGACCAGTGTTACTGATTTATTACTGAAATGCATCTTTCCCTGGGTTGTAGACACAGCCACTGCTTAAGCTGAAGCAGCCCAATTAAGAGTTATCCATGATCAGATTAACCAAAGCCTGCTATACATGAGACCATGGCTTACTTTGCCTTTTATAAGCAGCAGTCAACACTCTTGGAAATTCATGAGGTGCCACAATTTCACCCTTGTGATTTTAATGACATCCTCCTACTCAGATCCATTTCCATCACCATGCTATTCCTGCTTTCAGCAAGACCCTAAGACCTGAAAAACAGCAATTTTCCCAGCTAAATGCAGTGACAACTGTAATGATGGAGCCCATGAAAAGTCTGATACTCTCCACCATTACTGCATCGTTGCTCTGAACAGGTTTCAAATGATCCTACATGGCAGAGAGCGCCCAGCACCTCCTTGGACCTTCCCCACACAATGGCTAGGAAGGGATATGAAAGAATGGCTCAAGTAACCCAACTCTGCCTGAGCATTTCCCAGCACAGCTGGGTCAAGGAGGCTGAAAAGCTGAGCTATTGTCTGGCCAGCAGATGGGGATAGCTCACTCTGGATAGGCCCTCCTGGTAGGAGACTGCTTTCTCCCAGGTAAGCTTGAAGAGGATTCAAGAAAATTAATTTCTGAGCTTCATGCAGAGCTATGGAGGCTATGGCCTTCACCTGTCCCAGGGAAAAAGTACTGTACAAGCTCCAGAAAACTGAAAGGAAGAAGCTTCTCAAAAGGCTCACTTGTACAGGTGATGCTGTTCTGAAGCATGCAGGCAAATCCATAACTAACTTTCCAGGAGAAAATTTTGACGTTTCAAGACAGCTAAGAGACAGGCTGTTGGCTTGAGCAGTTTACATACAACAGATTATATTGTCCATCCAACTCAAAATGCTCCTGTCTCACAGTAACCTTCATTTCTGGATCCCTGGAGCAACTGCAGGAAAGGCACTGCTTCTGTGCATTGGCTGCAGCAAGATGAGGAGAGCATGGGGTGAAGGCTTTACTTTTATTTTTGAGACCACAAGCACTGAGGTTCAGTGCCTGCAGTTTTTTCCCTGCAGGAAGAGTGCTGGCCACAGGTAAGGAAGGTGCTGGAAGGCCCAGACCTGGCTGCAGACACTCATGTATTAACCCTGTAACCCGGGATCACCCAGTTTGTAGCCCTTCCTAAAATTCTGGATGTTCAGGCTGCACATTGCTTGTCTGTGGATCTTACAATACAGTGTGTGTGTCTATTTTAAGGACAGATATTTTTGCAAAACTCCTCAAAGGCCAAGCTCAAACATCCCAAGCAGAATACTCAGGAGAGGGCTGAGTGGCAATGCAAGCTTTCAAACAGGATTTAGAAGCTTTTGTGGATCAGGGTGTTAGACTCTGGAGGGGGCTGGATCTACTGTACATCCCTGTCCTCAGCAAGTCTATTGCTAGTCTGAGTGGCACCATGCTCATTTGTAACCTGTTCTGCAGTCCCTAATTCTTGTCATGTAGAGAAAGGTGAGACATATCCCTTAGAGCTGTCACTTCTCCAGGGAGTCTGACACACATTATCTGGGCCTGGCTGCAATGATCACTCAGCGTTTAAATCCTGTGCTGGCATTACCTATGCAAAACACAGAAACATACCCTGTCAGCTGCTAAGTCACACAAAGAAATCTGAATATTTCTTGTACGGCTTAAACAATCAAAATGGTTCATAAGCCTTCAGTATCTCAAGAAAATGATTTAGAGCAGCTGTAGACCAGAAAGACACCATGAGTGAGGGAAGGCTGGACACCTGCCAAACAAAGGTGTTTTTGAAAGGGGACATTCAGGTGGATATTTGCTCCTGCTCCTCTAGTCCTCATAAAAATCCCATCTCCCACACTCCTGCCTCCCACTGTTCCCATCTGTTGACACAATGGTTCTCCATTAAAGAGCTGCTCTCCTACCCTGAAAAGGCAGCTGCTTTCATGCTGTGTAATCTAACCCCAAAACTAGAGGTAAAGTGTAGGGAATGTGCCAAATCATCTACATAGTATGTAGAGTTAGTTTGGTAGATGGTAAACAATATTTCTGTAAACATAACTTCAGGTTTGGGAATTTCCTTTTTTCTCAGTTAATCTGGCACAGAGGCACACAGTGAAAACATAAATAACAAACAAAAAACCCCACTGTATAAAAAAAATTATGGCCCCAAACAAAATCCCTTAGGAATGTTACAAAATTTTGATAAATAGATTGACCTTTGGGTTCATAACAATGTGCTAGAATAAATATAAAAGGATATAATGTTGATTTTATCCAAGAATTTGGGATACATTTCAGTTGTAAATCAGACACATATGAAGTATGAAAATGTTAAAAAGAATAGCAGAAAAGCAATGTGAGGCTATTATTTTTGCAGTACTATTTAATACAAAGATTTTGGTTCCTATGACAACAGAAACACTGAAAAGCACTGGTTTCTATCCCAGAGGTGGGTGTGTTTCATTAGAGAGCAAAACATACACGAAGTAAAATTCAAAGCTTTTAAAAGTCATTAAAGATCCCTGGGTGTCTTTGTTGTTCTGGAAGTGTAAGCTTGATAATGAAAGTGTATTTCAGAAAGGGCTGGACAGTCCTTTGAGGCGTCCCAAATTAGACTATCCAAAACTAGACGTAAAACATGAGTTAAAAAGCAAAAGTTAGTGATTAGACTCGATAATCTTAGAGGTCTTTTCCAACCTTAATGAATCTGTGTTTCCTCTCAGTCTGGAATCAACAGTCTGTCTGGAGGACAGGTGAACACTCATCATTTCCCACCACTCTGGACTCAGCTGTCAAATTCCAAATGCTACCTCTAGCTACGAGTAATAGTTCTAAAAGAAAACCAGGAGCTAACAAGGGGTATGAAGATACATACACGTTACATGCAGGTAGAGAACAGCGCTGTCAGAACCCAGGCTGTTTTCCACCAGCACGGTCACTCGGAATATGCCCACGTTCTGGTAGATGTGCTTGATCCCATCTTCTGTCGAGCTGAGGTTGGCATATGACACAGCGATGCCGTCTCCAAAATCCACCTGAATGAGGGATCTCTGGAGGTCTCCCTGTGGTGGAAGAGAAAGGATCAAAACAGACTCTGTTTTGCTTTTGAGAGATGGAATCAATGGGGTGACTGAGACCAATCAGAAAATAGTAACAAGGTCTGATGTGCCAGAGGAACAGCCTGCACTGACCTGTCAAACAACCAGGGCTGCTAAAGATCCCTCCCTTTCATATAAGATGCAGCATCTTGCCTTACCTTTAAACATCCTCACCCCCTAGGAAATCCCCCTCTGGCTCTGCATGGTGCTCATGCTGGCTATGTTCACACTTGCTGGCTACTGCTGTGGAGCACCTCCCCAGCCTGGTGCACTGAAGCAGTGGCCACTTTCTTCCTTTTTCTCCCTCTTTTCCTTTGAGAGAGAAACAGTACTCTGGATGCCCAACTTCCCTTCTGGAATGAAAGGTGCCCATGTGAATGGATGGCATCAGGCAGGTATCCACACCAGAAAGAGATGTGAATGTATGTGACTATAAGAGGAAATTGTAACAGAACTTTTATATTCCTCATGTTCTCTCAGTCTTTTTATAACTTGTTGTGAAGACAGAAATAGTGGAGGCTTGCTTGAACGGAAAGCAAAAGGATCAGAGCTATACCTGATGGTGGCAAGAGCAACAGGTTTTCCCAGATGCTCTCTTTTAATAGACTAAAGTTGTTTTTACACTGCCCTGGCACCCTGCTGGAAGCTCTGTTGCTTCCAAATAGATGAGACAAAAATAACTGTGTTGCTCTGTTGTGGAGAATCCCAAACTGAAGGTGTGACAGGGGAAATGGTCTTAAGAACAGAGTTCTGTCCTTTGTTGACCTGAGTTATTAGAATGACGTGCAGTTTCAAACATGATGCAGTGCTTTGGGCACTCATGTCTGTTTGACTGAGCCAACAGAAGCCACCAAATGGGATTTGCTTCTAGAGCCAGAAGTGAACACACATGACCTCTGAATAACTTTCAGGGGGAGACTATTCTTATCTCAAGTCCAGTACTGAACACAGACCAAATACAGAGATCTCTGAAGTACCCTTCAATGCTTTCCCAGTTCCTCCAGGTCCATCATTACTAGGGTTTTAGTTGTCTTTTCTTACTCAAAAGGAGATGATGTCTTTGAACAGTAAAGCCATGCTGCTGGGACATGGTTAAAACTGTGCCACCATAGTGACCCCGCTGGATTTACCAGTTCTGAGGATATTCAAGGCCATGCAGTTGACGTTTTGCAAGGCCAAACAGTTGAAGTTTGTTTCAGGTCGTGCAATATTCCTCCACTTATCCAAGGCAGCAGCAGAAGATGAAAAGAGTGACAGAATAGCCTCATTTCTGCAACTGTCAAAATTTGTGTTCTAATGAACCTTTTTCTCCTCTTGTCTTCATTTTGTCCATACCCATGAAACTCACGCTGTCTACAGGTGTAGCCAGGGAAGGGAACGATTTCTAAGGCATGCAAGATTTAGATTTCAGTTCCTAGGTAGAGAAGATGCTGACAGGAACCACTGAAAATCTAATTAGAGAAGAGCTTCAGCTGCTGTTTCCCAGCCTTATTTGTCTTGGCCTTTCCTGTTTTAAAACCCTTTGAACTGGAAACCCATTTTCCACAGAGTAAGATCCAGGCTATAACACTCCTCTGAAAATGCGACCTTTTGGAAATCTGACATTAAAAAGTCTAGCTTAGGAAGTGGGAGAGAAAATTCAAGAAAACAAAGAGACTGTGTTTTGACTTGTCCTAACATTTTATCTGTGCCAAGTAAGAGCACGGGCAGAGTAAGACAGGAAGAGATAGCAGATGAGCCAAAATCCAAACATTTCCCACACAGCCCACACCTGATTTAAACCAACTCAGCTGTCACTGTCTCTTGTCTCCAGCATCTCTCCAGAGCCACTTGAAGAGGTTGTTTTACCAAGAGAAGTTTTGTTCTGCAACAACTTGATGTCTATCCAGACATCTTGCAAAAACCCCTCTTGTTGCTTTTTCCAGCTTCTCTTTTTTATTTTGTCAAGCTCAATACTCCACAATCGGATTTTTCTGAAGCTTTTAGCCCAAATTAGGCAGATGTAAAATTCCCTGCATTACTTGTAGGAGACACACTGCTGCTGTTGGAGTGTTTTCATGGATTAATTAATTGTGTCTTCTTTAGATTAACCCCTTTCTCTGCAATCTTGATAAGGGCTTTTGTGCAGCTAAAGGCTTAAACATATGCTGAGCCTTAAGAACTTTTAGCCTGAAAAGAAGCCCTCATAATTAAAAACAAGTTTCTGAGGCCCCATATTAAACCCTTTACCTACCTAGACAACATTAGTTACTAAAATGTAAATCAGAAATTTACTATTTTCTAAGGGATTTTCTCATTAATTTCCAGGTTTTTGTCAAGTATATACAAAATATTTCTCTCTCCCTCCTTCCTGGTCCTGCCTCCTAAGCCAAGTGCACCTTTTTCCTGCATCTTGACCAAAGAAGCCTCGAGAGCACACAAGACCTTGAGTTACCAAAAAACTCTGTGAAGCTTCCTGCCTCAGGGTACATCAAGAAACATCCCATACAGTTTGCAACAATATTTTTATATTTTGATTACTTTTAGGCAGCTCTCAATATTTTGGTGGATGTGAGACCCCTCCTAGCAGGATTCTCTCTCTCAAACACACCATTGGAATCTTGCCCTGAAAGTTGTAATAATGCATTTTCCTTATTGACTTTCAGTATTTGTATCTAAATGGAAGTATTAAAAAATGGAACAAACACAGCTCGAGGTTTTTAATTTTGGTTCCTATGTTTCAGATTTCATTTTTAAGTCTTTAATTATGCGCCGACTTCTGTGTCTTCCTAAGAGATGTTGACAATAGATTTAATTATCCTTTGAAAGAAACAGACACAGCTGCTGTTGGATGTTTTCATGGATTAATTCATTGTGCTTTCTTTAGATTAACCCCTTTCCCTCTCTGGCATTTTCCTGGCACCAAAAGAAATCATTCATCAAAGATATTTTTACTGGAACTGAATATCTACACATGGCATACCTTTAATCAAGATCTGTTTAAAGTATTTTCCTGATTTTTACCAGATACTCAGATCCTATTTTATCAAGAACTTAAAAACATGCTTTCCTGTATAAATCCCTGCTTCCAGAGAGAAGGCCTTAATTTTTCAAATCAGAAACTGAACAGAAAGGTGCCTTTTAGCAGGGCAAATGGCTCGATACTTTTCACATGTACTTCTTCTTCAACACCAAGTAGTGAATTTTATTGATCACATCATTCATCCTGACTGCCAGTTGTGCCAGCTCAACTCAGCTATGAGCTCTTTTTACAGTACTAGATCTCCTGTGCCCCACAGGAATCAGTAACAGCCTCTCAGGATTATGCAGAATAATTCAACTTGTGTGACTGGAAGTGCATTACAAGACTGTAGTGCTGTATGTCATCAGGAAGGCAAGGTCCACTTTGATTTTCATGGAATTTCAACAGTGACTTTAAACATGCATGAAAGGCTCTGATTTCTCCCAACCAGCTTGTCCTCATCAGAAAATGCAATTATAATTGAGATGACAGTGGTACAGGGGAGGGTACATACTGTGTTATTTGTGTGTTATTACAGGAGTGTAGTGCTGCTAGTAAGATAAACAGCCATGATTCAGCATGTGCATTGAAAGTTAGGATGAAGGCTTCATATTTCTGCAATCATTACTAACAAACTTGTGATATCAAAAGAGGGAACACAGTGGGATACTGCCAAAAAAAAAAGAAAAATACAGACTATGCTTTTAATTACTACTAGCTTTGCTTCTTTAATTTGAGTATGTCAACAATTAATCCTAATGCTAAACTCATCTCCAGAAACTTCAGCTGAGTTGAATACTGAATTGCACCAAACAATAGTGCTGAGGTGGGAAATGTTAATGGCATTGTGCTCCCAGCAGGATCCCCAGGCTCATTAAATGTACCCAAGACACAGTGTACCTTGTACAGCCATGTATCAACATTGTCATTACAGAGAGCCACGTCAGTCTTTAGGAAATTCAGGGCTTCATTTGTATGTTCACATGGTAAGAGAGAGTCCTCTGGATTTATGAGCAATCACTACACAAATGCAAGGCATGGGGGGTATGAGAAGGGAATAAAACATCAGAAAGTTTAAGTTTCTTACTCAAGGTCATGCAGAAGGAGCTCAGAGTGCGGTTCAGGAATGAGTTCAGATTGCCTGAATTGCAGCCTGTGGCCTGAAGTGTAGGAACAAATTAGCTTTCCCCACACATTAGTCTAATCCAAACATCACACAGCAGCAGCAAGCAGTTAAAAGCAAGTCAAAATCTACTCCCAGTGGAGTGACTTTGCCAAGTGAGAACTGAGGCAGACCTGGAATGTCAAAGATTTTTGGCTGTCATTTTATCAAGATAAAAAATAAATTAGAGGAGGCAGTTTCTCTGTGAATTATCTGTAATGAAACAGTCAAAGCCCTGAACCTTCCTGCCCTGAATGTCTTTGCCATCCATTTCCTCAGCAAAGATGTGTGAGCAATGGGATGAAACAAGTTTGAAAGCCATTGTGCTGAGCAGCGTTGCTCTGGAGGCTGCAGCTTTCAGAGTCTCTGCTGAAGCAGTACAGCAGCACAAGTGTTCACACAAATAACTCTAACACACAAATAACAATTGTGGTTGTGACAGGCAAGAGACCGACGTGACCATGTGATCAGGAAGGCACACAGCAACAACACACACTTTAAAAAATCCCTCTATTTTCTACAACAGAGAAGCAAAACACATCAAGGACGTTGGGTTGAATAACTTAAGTAGGAAAAGGGCCTTCGTAACTTTGCATTTTGGATTTCTTTTGCTGCTGTCCAAAAATAAAGCAAGGATTCAGTTTTTTAGGCTGAAAAATGACTCTTGTTGAATGCTGCAGTGTGAGAGGTACCAGCCCTGAGTCTCTGCATGTAGCCCAGGCCAGGGCAAATGATTAACCTTTAAACTGGCAGCATGTTTAAGCAATGAAAAATTTGCATTTAAGCATAGCTAATTTTCTCATGTGCTGTCACGCAATGACAAAAATGCTGTTGGTATTCTGCTTATCTCATGGAAATTTAAGAGCAAAATTCCCAGCTTAAGTATGATGCCTTGCTTATTAAACACTTCCAAAATACTTCATAAAATGCAACCCATGATAGTTAGGGAAGGCAGTATTGATGATTCCTGGCTATTGTCACCCACTAAAAATACCATGATGATTATACCCAGATTAATTGGACAAATAACTTGGCCAAACCTTTCCAATAATGGGACCATAAATATTAAGTGCAAGGTGACCTTGCAAGCAATTTAGAGGAAGTCAGACAGAAATTCTAAAAGGTGACAGGTGACTTAGATCACTTTTGAAAGATTCTTTAAATCATCTTCAGATGATTTAAATATGACCTGTTGGTTGGGTTTGCTTTTAATGTTATTTATATGCTGCCAGATATAAATGCTTCACAGGAAAATTTCATGTGAATCAGGGTTAGAGAAACTGGGCCAGAATCCCAGCTCTCAGAAATCAGCAATGCTCAGTGTGCTCCTGGGTTTGGCTCCTACCCTCCCTCCACTTGCACAAACTTCAGTGATGATTTTCTTTTGTGTCTTCTTCAATAGCAGAACACTTCTGAATGCCTTGTCCTTGCTTCTCTTGAGGCATCTTTTGCTCACATTATGTTTTTGTCAGAATGCACAGTCATGGCTCTCAGCATCACTACAGGCACAACCAGGCTCTACAAGGAACCACTGTGCTGTGGTTCCTGCCCCTGCATCCCACACCTGAGTGAAAACATCATCTTTTTTTACTGCTGCCATTTGTTTCTCCCTGCCCTCTTAGCAATCTGCTCCACTACAGAGACACAGTGAATTTTCAGGGCCTCCAGTGAATCTGCTTCTGTAGTTTGTTCCTCTTTTCAAACCCAGGTGGATTCCTAGATGGAGCAGAAAACCCTAGAAAGATAACAGGAGTACAAATCTCAAACAGACTCTTGTACCTTGGCTCACCAGCTTCTCTTTTTTTTTTTTTTTTTTTCCCTTTTCCTACAGATCAAGTGGAACATGGGCATGAAAAAAGAGAGCTGGGAGGCTGCAGTGTATGAAACAGCTCTGCAGATTTGAAGGCTTCAAACAAACTGTCTCAGAGGGATACAGGAGATGTTAAGATGCAAAAGGAAAAGCCATTGCTTTTTCACATCCTGAAAGATATCAGCTGTCACTCACACTAAAGGAGGAGTCCTCACCAGGGTGTAGCACTGTTAAAATACTGCCCATCACTCGAGGGGGCAAGGGTTGAATAGGAGACACTTTTTTCACATGTTGTTGCAGGAAAAGATGTGCAAGGTGACATAACCAGCCCTTTTTAACTTTCCTGATGCCTTCCCCTCAGTTAAAATGAAGTGGCACAGATTTTTTGGATACTGATCATGCTGGATTGTACTGTGCTATACACCTGTGCAGGACAGAATAAACAGAAATTGGCAAATTCTTGTCTTGTGATACCTCTGCCTTGTATGCAAGGGAAAGGAACTTCACTTTGAGAAGCAGGATTGGATTAAACTATCTCCAGAGATCCCTTTCAACCTCAATTATTCTGTGAAATCAGTACCCATTTTATAAAAGATGTCTTTTGATGGGTTGTTTAACTTTTCTAGTGAGTGATGTTTTCTTGTCACTGAACAGTTAAATTGGTAAATGGTTTAGTCTACACGCGGTTTTGCTGCTTCAACTACATTTTATTCCCCTATAGCTTGCACATAACTGGGCAAATATTCATTTTTGTTGAATATTTCTTTTGTTGCAACACCCACACAAAGTTATTGCCAGACTGGATAAAATTTACCCAAAGGTTTTGTTGGTTGCTCTTTAAGTTGACAAATCTAGGAGCAGGAGGTCAAGATTCATCTAACAGGGAGAGTAATTGAAAAGGCTGGTGGCTGATCAATACTGCTTCAGCCCTCAAAAGCAATTCCTAACCTCCTCATCAGATACACTGGAAGAAGAGCTCCCTTTAGATCTCCTCAGAACTGACTCACTCACTCATCAAAACATCTGTTCTGTACTCCTTGACACCCAGCATGAGAGAGGCACCATCTCATACTGGAGAAGGTGCTGCTTCCAAACTCTGGTGCACACTGAAGCAGAGCTGCCAGAAAAGATCAGAATGAACAAAAGAGACAGAACAACGCACAGCAGCTCCCTGTATGACAGAGTGGTCAGGGTTCTCTTAAATGATATGTGAGCTGAAGCACTCACAGAGGAAAGAGCAGGACATTTGTCCTGAGTTTCCCACACTGTGGGTGATTGTCTCTCCCTCTGACTATTGGCATAATTCTTTGATAGTTTTGTGACTGGCTATTCAGATTATTCATCTCCTTCTCCCAGTCTGTTCTAAAACTTTGCTCAGAAGAGACAGATGATGCAAAGTGTGTTTTTACTTTTTTTTTTTAAAGCCTGGAGACTGACTCTTGTTTTAGACCTCTTCCTTTTCATCTTTAAATGCAGAAATCAATAATTTAATCAGGTGAAATTATGTGTTCCCATTGTTATTACAGCACCAAAATAGCAATGCTGTATGACTGTCAGTACTGAAATAAAGTGACCATATTTTGGAGAAAATAAACATTTGGGTCAGAAACTGCTTCAGGTTAGATATGATTTATCATATGGTATTGCCTTTACAAATCAGGACACCTGTTTGCTGGGGAAAGCATCAATAATAGAGATGTAAAAAAAATTCTTTCCTCAGAGATGACATTTACTATGGAGAGGGTCAGAAGTAATTTCCTTGAATACTCTATACTCTAAATTAAAAAGGGATGTACATTGTCCCTTGAATACTCTAAACTATAAAGGGATTGTTCCTTGGTGTTAAAGCATATTTGTTTTAAGATTTATTGGCCAGTAAGAGAGGAAAAGGGATAGAAGTTTAAAGAAATCAAATTAGATTAGGGAAAAAGAGAAGACTGCTACTTTGTGAATGTTCCTGCTTATGCACCAGCAATCAAACACAGATAGAGAAGTGCTGAAAAGAAAAAAGAGGTGAAAAGATTTAAATACTTTTTTTCTGTGGATTCAGGAGTAGAGGGAGCAGAACAATGAAATACCAAGTTAAGTTACAGATATAATAAAAACACAGATCAGAGCCCAAATCAGTTTCAAAATAGCAATGAATTTCAGACTTAATCCTGATGAGGACATCTTGAGATTTCACCCATAAATGCCTAAACAATATGTACCAACTTGTGTGATGGGGACCCAGCTGCATGTGTACTATTTGTCATCTTTGGTTTAAAGTCAGTGGAAATTCAGTTTCAAAAAACAGCAGGAAGCAAAAAACACAGTTAAGGGTGTGGGATCAGAATTCAAACCTGCAGTCTTCAGTTCTCCTGTGAAATTCCCAAATTATACCAATTCCCACTTTTTATCAACTTCTCCCAGACATTACCCTGGGCACCACAATGACAGCCCTTTCATGTCCATACATTTTGGAGCAAACTCCACCCAGCTACATCCCGGCCGTGACTGACTTTATACCACCCTGTCTTGCTTCATCTCTTTGCAAACTTTTCCTGGTGCAAGTCCCACTCAGATACACCCGGGGTGAAGGTCCCACAGAGCCTACCTCCTCCAGCTGCACCAGGAAGGTGACGTTGTGGCCCTGCTCGGCCGTGAGCCGGCCGTCGGCCGTGACGATGCGGAGGCCCTGGGGAGGTTTGCCCGGGCACTGCTGGGGCTTGGCCGTGTAGCGCTCCCGCACCCCGTCCGTGCAGTTGTTGGAAACAACCTTCCGGTACCTGTAATGGGATGGGGAAACCCGTGCCAGGTGCTGACAAGGAGCACTGCGGGGTTAACTGAGAACAGGTGCCTTTAGACTAAGGAGATTGTTAGGAAACAAAGATTTCCATAAGTATTTCAGTATTTGTCTCAGCCAAGCATTCCTCGTGTGCCCAACACACCAGTAGCTCGTACTGTTGTTAACGGCATGTGATCATTTCCTGCAATATTCCCATTTCCTGATACCATGTAAGGTACCATAAATTGCCCAAACCATAAAATGGTATGTTATGAGTTAAATAACTATGAAGTTATAAATAAATTGTACACACATACAGTATGGCATTGTATTCAATTATTACACTGTTGGGCACAGTTTAACAACTTTTCTCACATTCTCCACTTCTTATTAGTTGTGAGATAAGTGCCTCTAAAGATGTAACCCTCAAGGGCTAGAGCAATAACAATGGAAGCAAAAAGCAGATTCTGCCCATCTTTCAGAGTGCAAACCCTCCAAACACAGCTTGGGTTGCTTTGTTTGCTTTAATCACTTTCACCATAAATGAAGTCTGCCAGGATCTTAACTTAAACTACATCTTCCATTGACTTCCAGGAGGGCCAAAGAACAGTCAGCATCTGGGCTAGCTGCCCATCTATTACTTCACATATACATCAGTTCCATCTCTCTCCACTAATGTATCTTCCAGTGGTCCTGCCTCACCTGATCTCACAGGATTTTAAGGGGAGTCTTTTCAGAAACATTAATGATTTGACCTTACAGTCTCCCCCCGAGTTTTTTTAAGGCATCATCTTTCAGAGAAAAGCCTGGGCCACACATGATGGAGATCTGGAGTGACAGATGTGCAACCCAACAGAGGTGGTGATGAAGGTGTCCCAGGGTCTTCAGCCAGCTCTGACACATCTACAGTAGGTGTAATCTGTAGTTGTCATTGGGGTAAATCCATATGGGTGCTCTAGCTAAATAAAGCCTGATGAGCCACTTACCCAGTGCTGTTGAGGTAACTCTGTCCAAGGCTGCAGTCTTTTGACAAGGAGGATGGGTTATACCAAAATGCTGGTAAACACTGGCCATTGCTGTGGCGTTCATATCCGTAATCACTGTTGTGACATTAAAAGAAACCATCACATAAAACCCCAAAAGAACAAACATGGTATTAGCTCGTGCCCTCTACTGTTAATACAAGCTTTGATTTTCCTCCATCTGTTTACTAGGATTTCTGATTTTATTTTTACCGACAGAACAGATTCTTCATTCCACTTCAGCTTTTTTAATTGGGGTAGTTATCTTGCATAAATCCCAGTATAAAAAAGAAGAACCAGAGCAGGTAGTTTATGAGTACTGCATCAATTGTTCCCTCTCCACAGACTAACAGTACCTCTCAGGATCAAATCTAGGCTCAAATATTAAAAAAAAAAAAAAAAAAAAACAACAAAATGAAACCAAACCAAACCAAACAACTCAAAACCAACCAAACAAAAAACAACAAAAAAACCAAGAAAACAACCAACCAATCAACCCCCCCAAAAAACCCCAAAAACCTCAGAAATCTAAGCTAAGTTAAATCAACACTGTCTCAGTCATGTCTTAGAAAACTGAAGGGCTAAAAAGCTAATTGCATTTGGAAACTATATCACAGAGGATGCAGAAGGAAATTTACAGCCCTGAGAGAGCTCTCGCCTGAAGACATTAACAGCATATTTGGTAATAGGAAAGAATTTTGTGATCTTCAATTCTCTTTTTGCTTGGAAGAGGAAATGCTACCAAAAATCACATGCTAGAAACAGCGAGTCAAACTTTAATCTTTTGTCACAATTTGAGTTTAGCTGTAACTAAATTTGCTTTGGTTTCACTAAAAACATTTGAAATTGTTTCTGATTCCAAATAAACAAAGACTTTATAAAAAATGTTATTGCAGGAAAAAAAAATCCAGCTAACAGAAAACCTCTCTAATCAGTATTCCATTCACATGTGGGTTTACTTTCCAGCCGTTGAGTAATGAGGACTGCTTGGTTGGATAATCATTCTTATTCCTTTTACTAAGCCTTCTCCATAGTTCATAATGGAGCAGTAATGGGATGTTGTATCTGAGAACTGCTATACAGAATCCACCAACTCCATTCCAGTATTCCAGTTGCAACACAGTCCTTGATCTTAAAATAGCACTTTTCTGTAAAGTATTTTTTATTTTTTATCTTTAATTATCTTTATCTTTTACTTATTATCTTGATACCAATATCCTTGGTATCAAGTAGCCTGATTTTCCAAGAGAAGAGTAAGGCAGTGTTAGATTATGTGATTAAGGGCTCATATTTGTATATGTATGTAACGAAGCAGAGAGAAAAAAGAGGAGATGGAAAAAACACCTGATCAAAGTTAGTGGAGCCCCTGCTCCAGCTCCTCCCAGAGCTGTCACAAGACAGCCATCAGTCCATGGCCAGGGTGAGACCCACCAGATCATCAACAAGAGAGATAGTTATAGAAAAATATTAACAACAAGAAGAGTGTTTAACTTAATGAAGACTTTGTTCAAGTGTCTTGAAAAAGCACGATGACTTAAAAATAAGATGTAGTGAGTGACTAGTAAACGATGTTAAGAAGTTTGGTACCAGTCTAAGATATAATACAAAGAAGAAAAAAAGGAGACAATGTTTTGATTTATCTTTGTTAAGTTTTTTGTAGTGGTTATCAAGAAAAAACATCGAAAATAATTCAGTCACCGTATTTTACTTCTGCTTCAACTTCAAGAAAAAAAACTTCAAGAAAAAAATGTTTTGAGGCAATCTTAATATGGCAAAATTAAAAAGATGACATTAAGCAAAAGGAAATTAATGCTGCCTATCACTTAAGAAAACTCCTAAACATATATTGGACTGCATGACTGTTCCAAAGGAACATTTTGGCAGCTGTGGTGCTTGGGGTATCTACAACAAGTAATTGAGAACATACTTTAGGAAACAGCAATAAAGTAGATGACCTAAATGGTCTTTTCCTCATTTTTTTTTGACTGAATTTTCATCAATCTATTTACTCAGATGGTTCCAACTCAGTGCTGCTTAATTGCTTTGGAAGCATCAGCCAGCCAATTCTCCATTGCCATGTGCTTCTATAATCATCCTTGTTGGAATAAGAACACTATAGCTGCAGAATACACTTTGTAATGAAGAATAACACCATTCTTATTTGCTTGGAGAAAACAAATATTTACATACAAATGGGACTCCTGTATTTTTGTAATTCATTTGTAAACACTCTGCAGCACTGTATTCCTAAGTTATCATGTGTGACTCTAATTAAAAAGCTGTAACACTGTACACACACAGTGTTCTGTAATCAGGTGAAAACAAGACAAACTAATACAGTGAAATCTGCCTCAGAGGGGATCAGTACTCACAATCCAATTTGATGCACTAGTCTGGGCTTTCTCACTATGCACATGTCTAGATTCAAGCTACTATTTTGCTTCCTATTCCTACCTGTAAATCTGGGCAAACCAAGCTGGACTTAACTAGTTTTGACTGTACTTGGATCATATTGCTAAAAGTCAAGAGAAAGAAATCCTAGGATTTTCCACAGCAGAAATAGTTATACCACACAAGTTTCACAGTGTTAGTTTTCAGGCTTGCAAATCATCTGGCTCATTAAGGCCCTACAGAAATATCATCCCAGCAAATGACATGAATTGCTGCTCCATATCCCTCCACAGATGCAGCAGCCACCCGTTCACCTCCGCAGTCTTGGAATCTAATGAATTCCTTGGCTACAGGCTGGTGCATGCAGAACACTGATGCTGACAACAAATTGCTGCCTACAATTTGGCACAACAGGCTTTGTAGCAATCAAGAAGCATTACCATCAATTGGATGTCCATAGCACGAGCCAGTACAGGAAAGTCTGGAGATGGGGAAGGCATCAGCCTCAGCCTGCAATCAGCTCCCCGAGTCATTGCCTGGGAACTGGGAATTGGCATTTGCATATATTGATGATATTTTGTGCCTGCCTGAAAAGAACTTGGATGACACAGATAATGTATCTCCTAAAAAGGAGTGAAGCATTTGCCATCAGGGATTGCTTTATCAGTATGAAGCAGCCTGTCTTGTGGCTCTCATTGATTAGGGTTTTACCCTTCTACTGGTTTAAACTGGAATCCTATTTGTCTTAGTCACGTAGAACTGCAAGTTCTTCTCTGTAATTAGATACAAATTCATTCCAGACGTTTTGAATCTCTGCTCAATGCTCATGATAAATTCCTTTATCTAATATTATTTTCACCATAGGTAATAATCAAAGAAAAGAAATCCCCTAAGGAAGTTTGTAATTTGAAAAGAGACCTGACAAACATACTGTTTGGAAGAACTGTTAATTCACATGAAATTATTAAAATCTTACTGCTCTAAGATAGAAATAACTAGTTAATTCAGATGAGTGATTGCCATGTTCATAGCTTCTAAAAATCAATATATGACTTAGCATGTAATCATAGAAATTCCTTAAGATCAACAGCTTCACCTTAAGGTCAGCTATGCCAGAAGCTGACAATGCTTCTTGTGTTTTTGCATGCTGAGCTCTCCAAACATTTTGGACATTAAATGGGGTGGAATTGAGCTATCTCTGAAAATAGTCACCTTTTCTGCAGTTTGCAAAAGCCCTGGTGGGAAGAAATAACTGTGGCCACAGCACTGGAAAAGTCTCACCACCTTTTTATTCACTTAATACCATTTTCTAATATTCAACCATGATTCAAGTGTAGATGTGTATTAAAGGGGAGCTGTGCTTGTTCCTCAGTTCTACAGGACCTGACATGGGATTTAACTCAGAGAAGGATGGATTCAGCTACAGTCTGAACTGTAGATCTACAGAGGTGTACAATTATAATTGCATTGCAGTATTTGGAGTCAAGCTGTACCAGCTTATGTTAATATGGAACTGAAAATCCCTGAAATCTTTCCACTAAATCCATGCCCAGTAGGTATCCAGGCCCTTAAAGATGCTCTGTAGAGTTTGCATAGTGAATCTGCATTTTCCACAAGCACTCAAAATGAACTAAAAATTCATTCTAAATTACTATTTGTTAGCTCACCAAACCCATAACCGAAGGCTGCAAATACAGGTGTATTTCAGAGCTGGCACCTGCATGATCTGAGCTGATGGCTGGTGACACACAAATCCAGCAGAATCTGACCTCACCCAGTGTCTGTCCCCTGCCTCCCTGGGGTTTGTCAGAACACTTTCTCCTGGTGCAGGACTCTGATGTTTTAGCATAGGAACTCACCCCAGCAGGCAGGGCTGTAATTTAAGTACCAGAGAATATAAAAAGAGCCAGCCAGATCCTTGCTGATATCATCTGTGAAAAAAATAAGCAGACCTGATTCCCAGTTGCACTAAGGCACCTTTATGACTCTCTGGCTATCCAAAACCACTGGCACCAGTATCAACAAGCTCACTCTTCCCATGAAGGTGTGAGGTATGGGAATACTGATAGAAAAAGCTGTCAGTATTAATGACAGCGGGTCCAGAGGGAGGACTGACAGGGGGGGACACTTTACTCAGAGTTCCCATTAAAGGACCTGGGAGACAGGTGGCTGAAGGATGAACACCACCAAATGTTTCCATCTGTGTCTAGGAGGCATTTCTGCTGAAGAGATATTGCTGCAATAACGCTCAGACGGCAGGAAGGAACACAATGTGAGGAAACCGGGTAAATTAATGCTTTAATAACACCCAAGTAACGGTGCCATCCATTTACCCAAATCAATTAAACGAAGAAGGAGATTCTCGTTTCTAGGCCGTTGCTAGGACAGACTTGCCGAGGGCTCCAGCGCGTCCAGGCTCCCCCATTCCTGAAGCGCTGTTGCCCTCTGGCTGCGAGCCTCATGCCCTGCACGGAGAGCCGGCTCCTGGCCCGGCCCCTCCGGCTCGCAGCCCGGCGGGAAGGAAAGAAGAAAAGCTGTGGAAGCCCGGCATGGATAAAAACTGGCTGCGGGCAGCAGAGCCCCGCTTCCAAGGCTGGAGGAGCCACGGTCCCTTCTAATGTCACTCGGTTTTGTTGCTGCTCAAAACAATAAACAAATGTGCCCTTTTCCCTGAGAAAGGAGTCCTGGCGGGCTGCATACGGATTTGAAATTAATCTGGAGTTCTGTGATATTACAAGGGAAAAAAAAAAAAAAATTAGAAAATCTGTCTTTTATACCTGCTATTTTCCCCCTGAACTGATAAAAAAGGACTTGCAGGATTAACAGCAATAATACTTTTTCTCACTTTACCCAACCAGAGAGATACAATTTTTTACTCCAATCTCTGACAAGCTCAGATAATAAAATTTTCTCCATATAAATTTAGTGTTTAAACAGCAACGACAACACAATGACAGGGATTATTTTTTCTTCAACTCTGTAAATAAACATGGGTTCTGTAACCACTGACAATATAAAAACCTGTCCAGCTTATTTCAAGATTCAAAAATCAAGTGTGGGCAGCTGAGGAGCTTCTCCTTGTCCAGGGGATAATGTCCCTTTCAATCTCCTTCAATTAAGAGCCCTGCCCAGCCAAAAAAAAAAAAAAAAAAAATTCAAAAGCATTGAAATGTTGAAATGTCATGAGTGAGGCTGATAAAAGTGCTTTTTTCTTCCTGAAAAGGAAAGAACTCCACAGAGGGCACCCTACCGCAGCAAGAATTCATTCCCTGACTTCCTCCAAACCTCCCTCCAACTTCTGCAGGGTGAATTGGCAGTGAAGCCTCATGCAGAGTTCAACAAGGCAGGCACTGGAAATTACAGTGGTGCAGAAGAAGCTTTGCCTTTCTTAGCAGACATAACTGCTTTTTTTTCTTACCATTTCTTTTCTCTTTTTCTGTCCTTCTCTGGCATATCTATGCAAAATTATGCTCCTGATTAATATTGTTGGCAAATATTTCTGAACTGGATCCTTAAAGCAATATTTCAATCTTTTTTCATCAGAGGCAGTAGGGAGGGAAGCCGAAATGGATAAAGTAGAAATCCAAGTCTCAGGACTGTAGGAATAACTTGAGCCCAGGGAGAAAGGGAGGGGATCACAACAGTCTGATCTAAACCAAAACTGATTCCATGAGAAGGAGAAAGGTCCTTGGTCAGAAAGGTCCTAATTCTGCCTCTTCCAACAGATTTGAGGCATCTTGTTAATGCATGTGAACTGTGAGTGCCTGTTGTACATGCCCAGTCCAAGCCTTCTCTTAAAGATTCTCCTATGGCCCATCAGAGCCTTTGGAGAAAGTTTCCTTGAGGTGAACATTAAAGAAATAAAAGCATGCTTCCACCAGCAAATGTCACTGTGGTACTTTTGTTCTGTACCTAGAAGCAAAGTTTTATAGTGGCAAGCCACAAAGTCAATTTTAATGAAATAAATGTATTCATTCTCAGAGAGAAGTGCTGGAAGGAAAGCGTATTTTTATCAGACTTTTCAGGTATGTGTGTCCCTTACAAGTGCCAGGGATTTAAACACTAATGGACTGACTGTGAGTCGATTGCATCAACTATTTTACAAGGCCATGAGGTTGGCTCAGCATTGTACTGCATGCCCTATAAGGGTCAAAATCTTCAGGGAGTTTCCCTGCTTTTAATGATGGTTTGGGGTTTTTGGTTTGGCTTTTATCTTTTTTACATTACAAGAGAAATATGATTAAAATTATTGAAATCCAGGATCTTTGGACACCTGAATGATGAACTACACACAGATCTCCCTAGAAAAGAACTAAATGGAAAATGAGGAAATCATCAAGAAAACATATTGACAGAATCTGTGCCAAAATATGTTCATAATTGTTATTTTCTGGAGCAAGAGAGCCGACTTTTTTGACACAATATAAAAGCCTCCTGTGTTTCTGTGATTTTATACAGAAAAAATATTCTATGTTTATGTAGGAGTAGGAAGGGAAATGCTATAAACTTCCATATAAAATATTGATGGGATGAACCTTTTCAGGATTCACACACCAGATTCTGGGTTTAATTAGTAACATGACATAGATCTGGGTGGGTGAGGCACAAAGGGAGTTTATCAGCACTGCCAAGCAGCCAACATTTCTCTCATCCAAAATACTGAGGAACTTGTAGACTTGAAGAAAAGAGGTAAGAAAGAGATTTCAATAATGTGGTTCCCTGCCTTTTTTGTGCAAATTGCTGTGAGTCAGCAGTAATACTGAAATGAAACCAGCAGCTGAAGATTTTATCACGCCATACATAACTTACCAATGGACTCTATTTCCCATAGCAAACATCAGAGAAGAAAAGGCTTCAGAAGGAGATTAACTCGAATCAGGAAGGCAATGTCTGCTGGATACTGTCACACATGATGGTCCAGATGCAACAAATGACCCAGGAATTTATTTCCTAGATACCTGATTCTAGAAGCTGAAGGCATACATAGCATATGCATATATTTACTTTCACTCATATATACATATGGGTGTAGGTGTTAAGAATTTATTTTCTTTTTTACACAATGCTGTTATATGTCTTCAGACTGCTTTCAGCCACCTTTGGCCATTGCTAAGGTTAGATGTGCTAAACTGACCCGTTACCTTACCGGTGCACAGAGCTGGAAAATGGTCTGCTCAGCCTGATTTTGTGGGAGCCTTAGGAGATTACAGATACCTATTCCACCTTTCCTTCTCTTAACACACCTGCATGATCAGGGAGCAGCCCATTTCAATACCTGCATGTTTATTAATTTCTGCTCTCTGCAAGCCTACAGCCTCTCTAAGGATCCCCGTGGTGCTGTGTGAGAGCACCCAGCCCTTCTGCCCATCGCTCACCAGTCAAAGTCTGCCTCTGTGCACACGCAGGGCTCTGAGGTCATAGCCCCAGCATATTTCCCTTGCATGCATTTCTTCTCTGACTTGCGCTTCCTGTAGATCCTTTTTGCTCCCATGATGCAGGCTTCTCCCTGGAAACAAAACCAGAAACATTTCTTTGACACCCACCAGGCTATTTGTGTCACCTGGTTTTTCCAAGCCTGTGCAACAGAAGGTGTTACTCAAGGGAAGAGGACGGGGAGCCAAATGCCATCTCAGCACACTGGAGTTAATTAGAGCTACTGGAGCTCTAACTGAAACTAAATCAACTTTTCCAATACACACTAAGAAATTATCTGAGATTACTTATATATCTTATTCAGTTCTGAATAAACACATCAGGTTTATTTCTTTGGTCTGACCTCTCTGGGAATATTTTCATTCAGTAGAAACTTGTAATGTGTGTTTATGTAAATACTTCCATGGATGAGTTTGGTTTTAGGGGGTTTGACTTGTTATGTAGATGCTAAAACTTCCCATCGTCAGCACCCTGCTTAATATTTCTATCTGGGAACAAGGCTCAGCCTTGCAATCTCAGTGGAAAGGAATTCAAAAGTAAAGAGTACACAGAAGCCTTCCTAAAAGTAGTTCTACAAGCTCCAAAGCCAATATTGTCAAAGAAATACTGCAAAATCCTTGGTATTTTTTCTTATGTAAGTGCAAGAAAGCAAAGAACAAAATACAGTGGAGTCTCACTAATTACCTTTTATGCTGTTAAAATCATTATGGAAAATTTTTTCATAGCTTTTATTTGATGATTTGATGGCATGAAACAGAAGGGCCTGAATAGCTACTGGTCTAAAATGCTGTGCTTCCTTGAATTTCAAGGAAGCTGTACTGATTTTGAGCATCTAAATATCTAAGTAATAACTGATATTTTTAGTGTAGAGTTGTGCCTTGTGTGAGCAGCTAGTCTGAGTCAAGCTACTTTCATTTCATATTCATTATTAAATTCTTGCCCAGCAATATATATACAGAAAGACAACCTTTGATGATATAAATGTGTGCTTTACTCTAGACTTCAGTGGAGCCTGTGGTGTTTATATAACCACAGAATTTGGGCCATATTTTATTCTAACCTGATGAAACATAGGCTGTTGTGTCTTGGCAGAGCTGGGAAGGTGCCCCGAGGCAGGTGCAGGCACTGTGCAGAGCAGCTCACCTTGCTGGGCATGAATTCCGTGGTTCAGGAAGTGATGCAGCAGCTGCATCCAGGATGCACAGGGCAGGGCATGGGGGACAATGAATTGGGGATTAAAGTGCCCAACTCCCACAGTAGAGAGAGACAGATCAGGAATGAAACCAAGTGAGCAAGAAATGAGGCTAAGAGGGCCAGAAATGGGAGAAACTAGAATGTTCTTAAGACACTGGCTCTGAGGACACAGAGTGATGAAGGAGAGAAAGGAGGTAAGGATGGGGAAATTGGATGGGATGTGTAAGAGTGAAGGAGTTCAGGTCTCAGTGGCAGTTCTTCTGCTGTTGTACTGTTTCAAATCTGCATAAGTCTGAGGTAATTGTCTGTGTGCAGGATGACACCCAAAAGACAGCTGTTCATCCTTCAGGGATCACAGAGTCTCAATCTGAGGCAACAGAACAGATCCACCCAGTAAGGAATGAGCTAACACCAAACTGTTAGGAGAAGATACTGGATTGTGCTGATCTGAACTGTAGGATCATTAGCTACTTCAGGTCAGATCCCAGCATCCTCACTTCTCACCTGGCTATGGAGTTGCCAAGGCCTGTAGTCCTCTTCTGCACATCTCCGATCAAAGATGGACTTGTAGTCTACTTTCACCAGCTGCCACTCTGAGCGGTGGCTGAAATGTCCAAACACACTACAGAATGCAGCAGGAAGAACATGCAGTAAAAGGAAGTCTGGTAGTTACAGAGGTTCAGTCACCATCATTTCCAACAGAGATCAATTGCTTTAAGAGTGAGAGTCCTGCTCATTTTCACTGGACTGACAAAGTGAAACTTAGCCTGCTAAATATCTATAACCCTATTAGAAACTGAAAAATTGCATGTAGCTTTCATTCTGTTCACTAAGACCCTCCCCCTTATGACAATATCCAAAATTACTCAAATTGAAGAGTCAAGAGAAGACTTGATATGGGGCTGGAGACAGTAATACCTTCAAGAGTTTTATCTGAGTTTTAAGCTTTGGGAATCCCTTCCATGCAAATTAAAATCAGAACCTGAAGGAACATTCTTCATACATCTTTATTAGCTCAGGTTAGTTTCCAAGCCACATATTCTGCTTATTTCAGGTTTCAGATAAAATATCACAGTTTCTGGCATACTGAGTCCAGATTTATGCATCATGCAGAACTCAGCATACCACATTGAAACTAAACATAATTTTTCATGAGTCAGCCTCGAGGCAACATTTTGTCATTCATTTTTACAAAAGAATGTCTTCACTTATCTGTGTCTCATTAAAAAGAAAAAGAATGTAGCAGCAAAAACACAGTTATAAAAAATACCTCACCATTTTTCTTTCAAATATTAATATGTCAACAGTAACTCTGCTTTATATCACATTCAATTTGAGGAGTCAGGTTTCATGCTGATAAGCTAAGTGATAATACGTTTGCAGCTTGCAAGGAACCATGTTGCTAATCCCTCAGTTGTATCACAAATAAACTGATGATTTAGCAACAGAAGACTGCACACTCCTGGCTGCAGATTGTACTTGGTTTGGTCCCCAAGCAGAAATGACACTGTTCCAAAATACAACGTGTGGCTCACCTCCACAGCATCATTATGACATGCTCACTTACGTCATGATGAGGGTTTCCTCTCCAGGCTCCCCTAAAACTCCATCTACAAACAGTGGGAGGGATGTGAAACTGTACTTGCTCCAAGATCTCCCTTCATCAAAACTTAACCTAGAGGAGAAAGCAGAATTAGTGTCTTCTTTCCTTACTCTCCTATTTTACTCAAAGGGATTCTCTAGTCCACTACAGCTGCTATGGAGAAGTAGAAAACAGCTTCTCTTATTGGATTCTGATTTTTTGGTCCTTTAAATAACTATTTTTTGGGGAAGCATTGTAAACCAGAGCACTGATCAAGCTTGTCTGGCATCATACCACTAACCCATGGCCAATATTTAAGTGGTAGAAACTAGAATTTATGTTAAAGATTGATGCTCAAAGGGCAAAATGTAACCTAAGAATAAGATTTAAAAAAAAATAAACAAGTGATTTTGAACATCTGGTATTTGAGTCCCCGGTATAAAACATTCTGAGGTTAGTTTTCTGGAGGATGATAATTTCTTCAGACCAGCAGTCCCCCCTGTGGGAAGTGTAAGTGAAAGCCTGGACCCACTCATAATTTCTTAAGACTTGGGTCTGGGTGTTTCAGATTCTGATATGACACTAACTGTGGTGGAAGTAAATAATGCAGAAGAGCACAAAGCTATACTCTGCCTCCTCACTCAGGAATGCTAACTGCACTTTTGCATTACCAGTTACATAACCCTGAATGTATTCAACAAAATTCTGGTTTGTAAGTGCTGCCTGCCACACAGAAGGCAAGCTCATCAATAATTTTGAAAATTAGGACTACTTTGGTAACTTAATGAGAGACAAAAGCATAAACCATATATATGTGTGTGTGTGTGTGTGTATATATGTGTGTATATATATATATACAAATCCAAAAAGCCAAACTGTGGTAAATCAGGAGTGTTGTGGAATTATACTGATGATATCTCAGACCTGCCAAGCCAAAATTATGTAAACTGTAATTCTGTAATTTCCAGGATTTCTTAGCTTTATCTAACGTAAGGTTTGCCAATATCTTAACAAATACTTTCTAGATTAGAGCTGCAGAAGACTGGATGCATACTAAGTGCCTACTTCCTGGCATCTGAAGAGAGGGACAGCAGCCATTTAGCACAAGTGGAGTCATTACCAGAGGTGTCTGATAGGCAGAGATGTGTGTTTCATGGCAACGAGTACTCCACCTTGATCCAGGTACAGAACACTGTGCTCTTCCTCAAAGATCTGAAAAAAAAAAAAAAAGTGTTTATTTAAACCTATTAACCTTAGTATCAAGAAAATGTCACAGTTCCTTAAGTAGGATCATGACACAGGACAGTTATATGCTAGGAAAATTATAAACTAAAGGAAATTATAGATATATTTCCTGGACTCAGTTTTTTATTGTTTGGGCATTCTTTCCCACAGTTTTTCTAGGTCCGTGGAAAATTCATTCTTCCCTTGCTTGACAGAAAGTTAGAAATATGATTTTTTTTTTGCAAGGATCAACAATTTCCCTCCTTTCGATGACAAATTTTTGTTTAAAGAAGAATTTCATGTGTTTGCACATGTCTGGCCCCATCTCAAATAATTGATTTAGACAGAAAAATGAGGCTGGTCAAACACTGCAAAGTAATTAGATTCCTGGATTATCAAATATTGGAAAATATTTTCTCTCCCTGTGTCTTTTTTATATTAACTTTCTGCAAACATCTGCTCTACAGTCTATACAGCATCATTTGTTAATCTGAGAGTTACTTTTTCTCTGCATGACTTGATATCCCATTCAGAAAATAGGAATAACAGAATTTCCTGATCTGAGGATAAACACATTAGAGGGCACTTCTTAACAGGTGAGACTCCACTAAGTATTAGGAACTAGATATAATTTCATCATCCAGTCTCTTTCCACCAGAAGGCAGCTTTGGAACAAGGTGAACTAAATTTTGTCTTTTTCTGAATTTTGACTTTTTCTGCAAAATAATCCATTTATGTAGGCAACAAACTTTGGACAACTCAGCTTAGGTGAAGTGAGTCCCAGCTGAAGTGAGAAAAAGTAGACCAGCGAAACTGCTGATTTTTGGGTAAGTATAGTCATGGACAAAAAGAAAAATAGTTTGGTTGGCATGAGGGATTTACAACAGTAAAAGGTACTGCTCTCCCCTTATTATTCATCATTTATTCTGTTGTCTTTGCTATGGGGTTAAACTGAAGTCAAACTCTGAGCAGAATAATAAAAATAATTTTCTGTTATATGAAGTCGAACAGCATATTCAGTCTTTCTCTTTGAACATCTGTGTACCTTTGAGAAGGGAAGTTTTCTCTTTCGTAAAAGGTTTGCAAAAAGCTACCCTGAACCAAATGAAATGAAAAGCAAGTGACAGATTCAATCTGCTTTTATGACATTTCCTGATTTGTATTTAAACCAGTGATTCTGTGTCATTTACCTGCCTCCAAGTGTTCCCGGCATCAGAAGTAACAAACATGCTGATGTCATTGTCTGATAGCTCAGTGCCTATATTACCTGTAACATAAGCACTGGTTATTGAAGGAGCCCTCTCAGAAACAGCACAATAAGCAAATCAGGGGAGTAAATGTATTTATTTATTTAATTTGCAGTTGTAGAACTTCTGGGCTTGTGAGGAAAAATGAGAGGGAAGGGGGGAAAGGGAAGGTGTTTCAGTTTGAAAAAAAATGTAAAAAAGACCCAATATATACAACTCTACATACCTCTATATGCAAAGGAAATGCCCTGATTTGAACTTATGCTCACAGGAGTAGAGGGCAAGACATGATCTCCTCTGTCTTGAAAGCCAGTTTCCATTAAAGCCTATGACAAGCTGAAGGCCCATAAGGATTTTCATTTGACAGCCTGCCTCCTTTCCCAATACTGGTGGTGTGACACCCCAGAGCCACCCAACACCCTCCACAAACTCCAGAACTTGTCCAGGTTTGCACATCAAACATAGGGAATTTTAAAATATTTCATACCTGAAGCTACAATAATACTGGGGGCAGTGTCTCTGCTGGCGATGTTTCCTGAGGTGTAGGGGTTGTCTGAGACCTTCAAGTGAAGATGAAGGGAGCAATAGGGCTGTGGAGAAAGGGGAAATAAATGTAAAAAGCAGACACAACACAGTAGGAGCAATGTATGCTCCTATTTCAACAGGCTAAGAAACATACAGTGTCTTTCTGCGTTTCTTCCTAATCACTGTGTTCAGTAACCCTTAGATGGGCACAGCCACTTTGCCATCATTTTCTGACACAACTCATTCCCAGTGGGAAACTGATGCACCAGACTGAAACCCTATTCCAAGGGCCACATCTCTGAGGCTGTACCTCAAAGGAGGGGACCAGGCTTGCACAGGCAGATGATGGTAAGGAGTACCTGAGGCTCCTGGCTCCTACTCTGAGAGAAGCAATCATGCAGATTGATGCAGATATGAAATGACTCTGAGCAGCACTACCCAAGCTGTCTCTGAAAAAATAAGCAATTTAACCCCACTGGTGTGGTGCTGAATCACCACTAATTAGCCAAGAAAAAAAACCTTATTTCATACAATGTCTTAGTGCTTTTTGACATATGACTGTTCTGAAATGCACTGCAATAAATACAAAGAAGTACCAAGACTGGAAAGCATTAGTTTCAAGTTTAAAGCAAAGCTTCATTGCCCATCTGGATGTGACCTTTAAGATTTCAATACAAATAAATCCATGGAAACCTTACCTATTTGCTATTGATTTTGTATGCTGGTTACCTGGCTAAGACAAGAGTGGTACAGAATATATCAGCTGAGCTAGAAGGTAAGACAGACGGGCAGATTTTCAAAGCTGCAATTACAATTCCTTCCAAATCTGTAATGTGATGTTTTCTGAAAATTTCTGAATACTATTTCCTTCACTCAGGTTTTAATTCCAGATTTTTTTTTCTTTCAAACCTCATGAAGAGCCCTTCATGAAACATGCTAAGGGAGGAGCTGGGGAAAAATACTGGCAAGAAAACCTGAAGCAAACGGACTCAGTCAAGGTGGACATCACACAGGAGCAGAACTGGAGCAAAGCCCATGCTTCAGCTCACCCAGCTCTGTAAGAGAAAGAGGGGCCGTGCAGAGGGACTTCAGGCTCAAAGGAAGGAGGTTTTCCTGAGTAACACCAGCTACCTAAAGGCTAGAGCTGAAGCCCCAAGAGTCTGGCAGCCTCCTCTGTAGGAGTCCTAGTCCCATAGGTCACTCCTCCCACAGGAGGAAGACCACTTATCCATCCCATCTCAAAGCAGGTGAATATGACTGAAATGACAATTCCCCTGTGGAGAAAGGCAGGGTTCTTCTGGCAAAGGCAAACGAGGGTGGTGAGGAGAGATGGGAGCTCTCACTTATGTGAGACAGGAAAGGGGGATGTGGGCTGTGCAGCAGGGAGCACAAGCTGCCAAGTGGAATGTACTGAGCAGCCTAACTCCAAGTGACAGCCTTGCGAGGGCAGCCGCTGGAGCAGCCTGGGGCACCGGGAGGGAGTGGAAAACAAATTGAGCTGACATGAATGCAGGAAGTGGAAAAGCACTGCAAGTGCATGAACTCTTTTCTTTTACATTTTGATAGGTTGTGAGAAGATTAAATAGAAAACATATTTTTAAAACTAACATACTCCAAGCCCACTTCAGCATTTTGAAGACAGAACCTAATGGCAACTCAGCCAATTCCCAACTCAGATGAGATCTTGTGCTCTTGTTAAGATTCAATCTTTGTGCTACCAGAGGTTTCCTTTCAAATTTATCTCATTTCACAGATATAGCATATAAAAATGGAATATATCTCTCCAATATTAAAATCCAGGCCATCTGTCTAATCAGACAGATGGTCTTTTTAGTGGCATGACTTCTTACTGGTTGGAGTGCAGTAATGCTTAAAGTCTCTAGTGACAACTGGGTGGGAAACTGGGTGAAAACCAACCTTTCCACTCTTAGCCAAACAGCTGAAGTTACTACCCATGGCCACCCCACATCGACTGTGTTAGCATTCTCTTCCTCATTCCCCTGTACACCTTCTCCATCTCTGTCCTTGTACAGTTCATCAATAGATATTTTTCCAGCTGTTTTGGTCCTTTTGTGTTCCACCTCCAGCTCCCATAGCTTAATTCACATAGAGATATCTCACTGGTTTTCAGAAGTTTCATCAATTATCTCTGTCATTTTTGTTGTTACCAACAGGCTACTAAAATCATTATTATCACAGAATCACAGGTTTGGGTTTCCCTGTCATTGCTTTGTTCCCATCTATGCCAACTGTTGCACAGCTACCAAGGGAAAGGCAACCACATCACGGAGCATTTAAACTCTAGCTAGATAAAGCACAGGTGATAAAGCCCATTGCTCTGCCCACTGCCACAGGTTTTACAATTATGCTGGAGCTCATTACTTGCTTCCTAATATTTTCCAGCCAGCACTCTTATGCTCCCCCCTCAGGAAACTCATCAGTCTCTAGTAAAATTTCTCATAAACATCCACAAACCCACTTTTGGCTGTTCTGCAATGCCTACATGAACTGTCTCCAATGGTATGACACAATACAAACCAGCTATTAGTGGCTGTCCCTCATCAAAAGTGGGAGAAAGTATTATATATAACACAAAGATGTTGCTGGTCACCATTCACAAACCTAGGGGTAGTCACAGCATTTGCTCACCTGCAATAGCAAGGAACAAAGAAAAGAAACAAACACTTCCAAGAGGGATATTCAAAACACCTCACTTAGATGCTTAAAATACTCTATAGCAGATGGCACAAATGTCCCCCTTTATGAGAAGTGGGTCTTTGTACTGAAATCCTTATAAATTCATACGGAAAAGACAAATAAAATGTGGGAGGGAATAAACAGATGTCTGGGAAGCGAGGCACAGAGAAAATATATGACTTGCCCAAGGTCACGTAGGAAATTGGAGATAGACCCAAAAATTGAATCAAGATTCTCCTGAGATTCAGCCCTGTGTTTGAACCACAAGTCCATCCTTGAAAGCTAATTGATTAACTCTCCCAGGCAGATGCTCATCTCTTGCCAGACAGAACTACTCCGCAGTTAAAAACACATGGTAAGTATCAAACTAAACCAGTACCTTTGGAATAAAATACCTTGGCAGCTATTTCATGAAGATTAAGTATATTCAACTTGGAATACAAGCGGTATAAACAAGAAAAACAAAACCCTGGGATTAGATGGAATTTAGTTGCTTTCCTCGTTCCTCATTATTTAGACCTATCTCACAAAAAATACAAAGAAATTCTGAGTCCCTTTGAAAAACCACCTCGAATGTACTGTCAGTAGAGGGATGGTTTTGTCTGGCTCACCCTGTGCTTCAACCAGATTCCTTCCTAACCTCCTTAGCCAATAGCTTAGCTGCTCTGTACTTACTTCTGTTTTAATTCTCACTTAGTTTAGGTTTAAAGACCCACTGCACAGAGCACACAGCACTGCACTATCAGGCTGGGGACTGCACTGTCACTCTGGGAAATGGCAGATCCCATTTTGCCAATGAGCTGGAACATACGTCATTGCTGAGTCCTGAGCTGCTGCTGGAGACAATTTTGCTGAAAAGCAGCAGTGGGAAAGCATTAGTATCTGCTGTGCAGCAAGGATGGGAGCTAAACTACATGTACAATGGACTACGAAGAATTCACTTATCTGTGCCATAAGGAAAAGCAGGATCGTGTCAAGAACAGTTATGTCTTGAATAAAAAGGAGCAATTGACATAAGCAGATAAAACTAGTGATGCAGGGGTGGCTAAAGAGGTGAGTGGAGTTTGTGAAGTGTTTTAAATGCTAATCTATGTCACACTGACAAGGATCAGTATTGCCTCAGAGCAGGGGAAAATTCCTTTTCCCCACATTTTTCCTCAGCAGAAAACCCTTATGGATCCCTGACTTATTTCCAGGAATGTGAAAAAGTGCTTGGAGTGCTTGTGCTTCAAAAACTTTCCTACCACTCTCAATTTCTGTGGTTTATTCTCTATAATTTCTAGAATTCTTTTCATTCCATAGTCTGCCTTTATCTTCCCCACCATTAAGCGTGAACCTCAGATGGGATTTTTAAATGGCTTGTCTCTCTTGCAGAATTGCTATTTCACTTTGTGGTTTGGTATATTTTCTGTACTTCTATCCCTCCCTTTCTATGGCAGGCAGACTCTGTTCCTGTAAAACCTAACAAGTAAGTTTAGTTCAGATTTCAGCTATTTGCTTTCTTTCAAATTTGCAAGCTGACCACTGAGACTCTGCATGCTCAGCTGAGGTTCTCTGACTCTCTGCCATTCCAAAAGCTGGTGAAAACCTAAACATGGAGGAGGCTTAGACAATGAAAGAGGCCTCTTGCCTGTTTTACCCAATGTTAGGGGAAGAGGAAAAATAAATATGGCTAAATATTCTTCTGCCCTTATCACAGGGCAGGGCTTTTCATTCTCCTGAAAGGACAAAGACTGAGATACAAGATTAAAGTTCATTGAGGATTTGTCCCTTAGCACCCTGAAGTCACAGAACAATTCCTACACTCTAGCTCAAGTCACAGAGCACTTAAGAAATGTAAACAGCATGACAAACATCCACTGAGCTTGCACAGGTGGAAGTAATTCTCAGAGCAAGTACATGGTTGCACAGAGTGCAAAATAAAAACAAACTAATGTTTAAACATAATGTTTATGCACAGTGGAGCTCCAAGGATGTAAATGCAATCTACAGAGAACCATGAGCTGCTCTAGGTCAGTTCTCACTGTGTCCCTACAAGTGCCCATACTTTCTGCTCTCCTCTTGACCCTTTGTCTGGCTTGTTCAAATTTATCCCCCTCGAGGGAATCCAGCTTGTTCAGGCATATCTGGTCTAATTTAAAATGAAGTTTATGGAATTCTCTGGTGCCCATGGATATAGCAGCAGATACAGTATGGGTGGGAAGGCTTAAAGGGAGCCATAGCTCTCTGTCCTCCCATAAGAACTGCCCATTTCTGTTTCACACACAGCTTTATGACCCCTTCCATTATATAATGGGCAACTACAGTGGTAGGTATAGCCTTGTATATAAAATACCCAATTCCTGCAAAGAGCTGTTCCACAAGGGCCACAGAGAGCAGTATCACTGGCTCACTTAGAACCAGCGTGGCAAGTCAGACTTTGCATGATCAGATGCACAAAAATACCAGGAAAAACCTCTCAGAACTCTAACTTCAAATTTATAGGGAAAAAAATAAAGTCTACTTTTATTATTTTATTTGCCTATATGCTTTTTTTTTTGTTCTTCTGCCTTGCCAGGCCCCTAAAATTTATATATTTTATAAACTTTATATACTTTTTATAAAATTTATATACTTCAAATTTATAGGGAAAAAAATAAAGTCTACTTTTATTATTTTATTTGCCTATATGCTTTTTTTTTTGTTCTTCTGCCTTGCCAGGCCCCTAAAATATTATACTATCATATTATATAATAAGAATCTTGACTTTTTGATTAAATTGGTTATAATTTCAGAAGGTCAAAATGTCTTTTTTACTGAATATGTTCATTTGAGTTAAAACTAGATTCTACAATCTATTTGAAACACAAAGGCTTCTTTACGTAGCCCCTTCCAAAGAACTGAATTGCTTTATGCCTCAAAAGCTTTTTGCATGCCAACTTTTTTGGTTTTCACCTCATAGAAACATCTAAATAAAAATTCACTTACAATTTTTTAAAAAAGAAAATAAACCCACACAAATTTAGCCATGCTCTGAAACAACTCAGAAGAGTTATTTTACTCCCAGTCTTTCCTATTTATTTTTTCCAAACTGTAAATGAAGGACTTGCATTTTGGCTCCATCAAAAAATCAATTATTTGAACAGCTTCAAATATTTATTCTTTGCTGTTTCAATAGTGCATGACATTCAGTTAAGAGATTAGTGTATCATTCAGCTACAAAATATAATGCTGATTCAGATTCTAATGCCTCACAATGAGGAATTTTTTTTTTTTTTTTTTTAGATGGAAAACAGCATGAAAGTACAGGACAGGAGCACTAAGAGCAGTCTAAATAGTGTCCCTGATTCTGCCTGGAACCATATTAGAATTAGTATAATATGAAAGCTATTGAAAATCCCAAATACAGGGGTTCTGAGTATTATCCCACTACTATGAATAGATGGCATCAGCTGAAAAATATGTCAAGATCAGTTTAAGCTCTCTAACTTCATAGAGGTCTCCAATTCTATTCACATTACTTATATTTCACTTTCCCTCTTGGAGACTGTTTGCATGTAATGATGATTAAAGACTTAGCTGTATGTGGATCTATATCAGTAAGCACAGAAATAGATACAATTTATACCAACACAAAGCTGGACATATATTTGGATGAATGTGTCGATTCTCACTTATGAGCTCAAAGAGAAAATGATGAATGTTAATAAATATTAATGACAGCAGAGCAGCCTGAAAGCAATCCCAGCTCTCTTTTCCTTTAAGCCTGTTTCCAGTTACTGTGCCTCTCAGAGTTCTGAGCTACAGCAGCTCTTGCCTCCCATCTAGTGTCCAGAGAACTGACTGCCAGACATGGCATCCAGCTTCCCCTACTCTTCCAGGGGACAGAGCACTTCTGCAGAAGGCAGCTGATCCACAATTTGTTCCAGAAATTAAATTAGATTAACCTAAATTACAATGCAATAACCCCTGGCAGCCCAAGCCTGAAGCACTGCACTCCATGAGATACACTGCGCGGAGAGGGGAGCTGCCCTCTTTTTGTTGTGTTACCTGGTAGAAAAAGATTGTTCTAGGGTATTACCACCCCCCAGATTCCCCCCTCAGGTACTTACTAGGAGACAGTGAATGGGATTTCCCCTCAGATCCGTGTGTGGAGCCTGCAGCAAACTCCAGTCTCTCCCTTTATTGTAGGTGATGAAAGTTTTCACTTGGTTGTCAATCTTCTTGTTAGCCAAGAACATTCCCTTTATCCCTGCTACCTAGGAAAAATTGACATGGCTGAAAAATAGATCAAGTCCATGCAGGTTCTGTGCACATCCTTTTTTCTCTGTCAAACCCTCCAGGGCTCTGATGGCTCTGTCAGTGTGGTCAGTGTCAGGGCCAGAATTGCCAGTGTACATCAAAGGCAAGCTGGGGTGCTGGGGAAGAGATAAAGCCATCACGAGTGCAAAGATGACAAATGGGAGAGAAATTTTGTATTTCAGAATCATTATGGGAACATGGCAAGATGTCAGTAGCATTATCTGTAAAGTGACAACCTCTCAACTGTGTAGGCATCCTTCCCCCTGAAAATTGAAACATGTACAGGCAATTATTTTTGTCTTGCACAGCAGCAGCAGGAAACAGCAGCCATTTTGGCCTTGTGAAGAAAGCAGCAACACACACACATAAACTTGCATTTCAGTGTTTATATTCTCATCCAGCCTTCTTCAGACCTTACATGTAAGGATCTCAATGTTTTTCAAAATAATAATTATCAGTGTTTCAACAGGATAACTTGGGGCACAGAAGTATTTTTGAAACCAAAGCACTGGTGACTCAAGCAAGGCCATACAGAATGCTAGCTACAGAGCTGGCAATGAGGTCTTCATCCTTTTACTTTTTCCTGGTGTTTTACCCAACAGTTTATATCCACAGACCGGCAGGAGGATTTTGCAAAGACATGACGCTTACAGATTCACATTGGAACCAAGCCTAAAAGTATCTTAGTGAGGAGAAAAAAAGTATCAACCTCAAACCACAACTCACACTGCAGAATGTTCCCATCTTTTCAGCACACTGAAAATCAATAGCCCAATAGCTGCTGCAGCTTGCGAATGAATTTGTTAGGCTGTCATTCTGCAACCTGAGTGCCGCAATAAAAAGGGAAGTGAAATCAGGAGAAGGAGGGGGAAAGTGAGAAACTTTTTGGTTTCCAGCAAGTCTGTTCAGTCATCCACCTCACCTCTGCTTATGATGTAGAATTAGCAGACAGAATCATTCATCAAGAGTTTTTATTCACAGAGATTAAATGACATGGCACGGCAAACAGATACACAGCAGATCCAGAGCTTTTTCCAGCTCAACCCATTTAATTATGTAGCTGGATTTGGATGCTACAGCTACCAGTGAACAGGACCTTATTGCACTTTAAATCCTGTGCAGTGAAACTACTTGTGTACAGTGCTTTGGTACAGCACAGTGATGTACTTAGACATTCAAATAGCACCTTCCTGAATTTCATTTGAAGTTCATAAAGACTTTGACATGGCTTGCTATAAAGGGCAATAGTATTTAAATTAAATAGTTAACTAATTCATTGTTGATATAAGCAGAAAAAAGATAACCTTTTCAATTTCCCAGCTGGATTGTTTGATCCCACCCAACTAAGTATTCAGGATTTCTTTGTTGTAGCAGAAAGGCACCCTGAAAAGACAAGGGTACTCCTGTCTCACAGTGACATTGCATGAATAGACAGGGATGGAAAAATAACATGGCTCTGCCTTTACTACCAGAGGCTAGAGCCTATAGTTGCAGTTGTACTTTGCTTTGTTGCTGTCCCAAAATTGTTCTATTATATAGTCCCTGTGAAATGCTGGCCATAAATGATTAAAGAGCACTTTATATATCAAGCAATAAAAGTGTTCTGAAATCCTGATTTTCTTTTTTCTTTTTATGATTCTAGTCATGAGCAGGGACTCAGAATCCTTTCCTGAGAAAGCAAAGTTATTCTGTCAGTCTTGGACAGCTTTATCTTAAAAAAAGACTGCACACACATGCTTGTGTACTCTCAGGAGGAAGAGACAGACCAGTTGCACATACACAACCCTGACACACACAGGGAGTCCTGCTGCTCACACAGTCATTGCAGAGAAACACCCAGGCAAGCAAGTGCATGACTACCAGTGGTCAGAGCAAAAGCACTCCATCAGCTCCCCCACAGGAATTGTAGAATCCTCACCACCCTGAATGCATTGTGTGCATATACTAATGCTGCTCTACAGCTTCAGAAAGATCCATACAAGACACTTGAGTACACAACTCTTAAGACATTTTTCACTCCCCATCACCACCTTCATACATCAAACATGCTTCTCAGCCAACATACAAACTGCTAGAAAAAAGTAAGTTCCAGAGTGACAGGCACATATACCATAGCTATAGACACACCTCCTCACAGTCTGTTATCACCTCAGTCATGGACTGTCACAGGCAGGACTGTCTTGCTGTGGACCATTCCAACAGAGTCTGGGCAGACACAGGAACTAGAAAGGGCACTCAGACACAGTGGTCAGTGATTCAGCTCTTCCCTCATTTTAGGAGGTGGTCACTAGGACAGCCTTTTTGTGAACTCAAGGAAACACCATGAAAGAATTTTTATTTTTTCTTTGTACCCAGTGCAATTCCCTGCTTAGCAGCATTGAGCAGATTTATCCTTGATTTAGAATCAATTTAGGAATTACACACACAAATATGTTCACTGCAATGCAACCAGAAGAACTTCTAACACCTGACAAACATGCACACAGACACCTGCACATTAAACAGGCCTTTCTCTGACATCTTCCCTAATGATGATGCTTTTTTAAATATAGTGCTGCCACCAGAGAAGGACTTGTTTGGCAACCTCTCCACTTACTTTTAATTTATCTATGGATTTTTCTCCTTCTCTTGCCTTCCTCTCCATTTTCCACGAGATCACTATAACAATCTGACTCAAAGAATCATGCTGGCTGGCTCTGTTCCTGTTCTCTTCCAGCAAGAACATCAAACTGAAAGGAAGGTTTGTGCCAGGTCCCATGTCAGCCAATATTCCTTCTATCTAGACAATCAGCAGATATGATGCTGTAAGTCTGATTCCATCAATTTCAATCCAGGTTGCTGTGTGGTGTCAGATGAATAAAACAAAACAAAAGATTTTCTTTACCCCCTGGGATGTAGGACACCTTTACATAATGCAGTAAATCTGCTTCCCCAGCTGACAGTAATAAGAGGCAACAGTTTTTCCATGGGCTGCCAGCACTGCAGAGAGATTAATGGTAAAAAATGTCCAAATGACTGAAATGGCAGTGCCCATCCTCCTCCAGTCCATCTGCACTGATATATAACTCTTGGGATCTCTGGACAATTCAAGGTGGTTTCCAAGCAGAGGGCAGCTGAAGGAAAACTACAGAGCAGAGCTAATATTGAGACAGTGATGGGGAAATACAGGAAGCATCATCATCTTCAAAGGCACTCAGATCTACTTTATGGCCTTTATTCTAAATGGTCAGAAAATGCCCTGGAGGAGAGCTGAAAACAGAACCTGACCCTCAGAACGGCAGCTGAGGATTGAATTTCTCCTCAGCTGAGTGCTTGTCTCCAGAGGGAAAACAGGCAGGAGAGCAAGAGATGGACAAGGGCATATTAGAAGTCCTACTCTTAGGATCATTGTCATAGAAGACAATGCAAGTTGGCCTTTTTACCCTGAGCTTAAACAGAGCACACTCGTTCAGAAAAAGGCTCAGGGTAAAGAGGGCATCAAAATGAGGTATGAGAGTTTCCATGCACATGGACTAGCCCAAGAGAGCATAATCACTTAAGTTCTCAGGATAGTCCAAGCTGAGAAAGGTGACAAGGACAGCTGAAAACTGCAGTCTCTTCTAAAACAAGAGATTAGATTGCCAGAAATGCAGCAAAAATCAGAGAATGATACTATTGAGACTGTTGGGAGCTTTCAGAGCCATAGAACCAACATGGGTCCAAGCAGGATTTTGGCTGACAAACAGAGCTCCTCTTAGCAACTGAATTAACTATTCCACAACTATTTCCTATGCATCAAAGACCCATGAGCTGTTCCTCACCTGAGAACGTACTGGTGAACACAGCAGTAAGTCTAGGAAGGGTAAAACTCTGTGTTTAGTCATTTGTTGGCTTTGCTGTTCACATGCATTTTACAAGACTGATGTGCAAGGAGGGAATTGGTATCATGTGAGCTCCTGAGATAGCAATGAGATGTTTAGAGTTATGACATACCTCATAGAGGTCAATCATCACATTCCCCTCCAGCCCTTGACTACTCTTGACATTTTCCAAGGCCAGGGTGAAGTAGATCCCTCGGGTGTCAGAGATGTACAGATTGTACGTGTCATTCTGGTTCCACTCTTGAACAGCTGCAAACACCTGATTCTCATCTGTGCTGATAACGTGCATGTCCTGGGCAAAGAAAAGAGAGGCAGGTTACTTGGGGGGGTTCTGTGCTGCCATTTCCAATGGCACCAAAGTAACTGGGGAGGAGCAAGGGATATATTTAGGCTGGAGTTTAATCGGGAACTCAGTAGATAATACTGTGGCATTTTACTATTTTATTGTCCACAGCCACTGTAAGCAAGTAATTCCATCCACGAATATTTTACACCAGCTCTCTTCTGCAAATTTTCAAAATAGTAATTAACTGATGAGGTGTTAATTGAACATTTACATTGGCACTACAGCATTATACAGCAGCACTTTCACTCCCTTTACCAACACCTTCATTTTAATGAATATTTTGTCTGGGGAATAGGGAGGGTTGTTTATTTGTTGGGGTTTTTTTTTTTTCCATTTAGCATCTGAGTGATTCCACTCATGACTATGGAATCACAGATATTAAAAATGAAGGTAGGAGTTTAAAAAAAAAAGAAAAGAAAAAAAATACTACCATCAGAAACATCTGCTTCTTGTCCAGCATTCAGAAGCCAAATATGCTCAGGACCTGATACAAGTAGGAACTAATGAGGGAACATCTGCTGTTATCTACTGTTTCTAATGACAATGTGGGCTGGAGCCAAGGTCCTGGACCACTATACTAAACAGTACACCCCAAGAAATAAAACAGAAAAACAACCCTAATCCTCACTAGATATAAAGAACAGAAATGTAGTTAGATCACTAGCACTATGAGTGAGGTTTTGTTTTACTCTGCTTCTTCTCTGTGTTACAGCAGGCAGGAAGCAATGATAAGATTGCATAAGTGAAGAAAAAACAGGAACTATTGAACCTGATCTCATCTTTCAATGCCTGGAGAAATTATTACCCATTTTATTTTATTTTCCATTACAATGGAAAAAGCCACCAAGAGAGAGATTGTTATAATGAAATTCCCAGGCTCTATCTGCTCAGCACAGGCACCCTGAGTTCTTTCATGCCATAAAAAAATCTGTAAAGGTAGGAAAAGAAATTTCCTACCTCCTTTCCTGGAGATTTCTTAGCACCAGGTGATTCCCAGAAGACTCAGCTGTTCAGTCTGTTTTGGGCAGATATCCCAAAGTTATTCTGCTTCCATGAACCTCAGCCAGGACTTTCTATATGCAAAACTGAGAACTTCATCAGAAAATATACTCTTTGGAAGCGGATGCTACTTCTCCCTTCTGCTAATAATAGCCTTTGAAAATTCAGTGTCTGGTGGCTTTTTAGGGAGTATTAATACTTCCAGATGAAGTCGTGTAATGTAAAAATAAAAAAGTAATATAATGAAGAAATTTGATCTATAAATTTGAAAGGGGATTCACCATGGAGTTAAGATTCAGAACAGTTACTTGTTCATCCAGATCTGGATCTGAATACAGAGTGGATGCATATGCACTTGATTTACTTTCTTCTTTGCATTGGATAAAATCATGTCCCAGAAGATGGGCTCGTTTTGTGAAGGAACAGATTGGCTTAATTCCTGAGGCAATAGGAAAAGTAATGTAAGTCCCACTGAGTCCTACTAATTTTGGTGGTGAACAGACATCCTCTCTCAGCTCCAGCTGTGCCAGTAGGAGTTACAGCCACAGCTGTTTGTCTGTGGTTCCTCTTTTCAGACTGTCACCCTGATTCAATCTGCTGGTAGATCTACATCAGCAGGTGTTCCCAGTGTGCTCCAGGCAACATTGGCTAACACAGTTCTAATCACAAGTGTTAATTTCTGCATATGGGCACACATGGGCAGGCCTCTCCATTTAAGCACAGACAGAAAGTAAAACTTGCTTTGCCTGGTGAATGTACTTTTTCATTACCTTACCATTTAATTCAATAGTTTTGTAAAAACTGGGGGAGAGGGCTAAAAAGATATTTTTATCAACACCAGAGGAAACTAAAGGAAATTTCACAAGTGCTGAAGAAGGATATGAGTTAATTTATTCACTAGATGCTTCCTGCATTTGATCAGAGCATGCTGTAAGATGGAAGTCTAAAGAAGATTCCAGTAAGGCTGAAGGAATTTAAGCTTAGGGAAGCAGAGATTGAGATGGAATTGGCATAATATACATAATGCAGAAAGTCAAAAAAGATAGAATTCCAACTGTGTGCCTTTGGGGATAAATTAACTATTCCTCTTAAAATGGCCGTGTCCAACAGATGCAGCAATGAAGCACAGCTTTGATAGAAAAGCATTAGTATATGGGCATCAAACAGATCTTGGACCAGCATCTGGAATTTCTTCATTTCCACATTGGGAAAATTAAAATTAATCAGCATATCATATTATGTATTTTTTTTTTCAGGGTGGGGATTAATTTCTTGGGGGGGAGGAATAATACAAAAAGATAGCCTTCATCTTGATATATATATATAGCACAAGCTCCTTACAGAGATGGAAGAGAACAGGAATGTGAAGCAAGGCACCTGTCTCAAACAGTCATCATCACCTTTAGGGGCTCCCCTTGCATTTGTCTACTTAGAGCCTGAGCTTTTTTCTCTCTGTTCCAGAACATACTGGAAGTACATTAATATGCAGTTCTACTATCTGTCCCTTTTGCCTTTTCAAAGACAAAAGTAACATGATGCTGTACATGGGTTTGATCAGGTGTCTCCTCAAATGACTAAAAGCCGAGGCTTTCTGAATTACTAAACAATTGCCCCTTTTGCATTTGTCAGGGAACTTTTCTTCCTGTCAAAGTAAGTAGTAGGGGTGTGTAATGCCAGTTTTATTCTGCCAGCTCAATTGGGCAGAGCATGGGGCTAATAACAACAAAGTTGTGGGATCAATCCCCATATGGGCCCTTTACTTAAGAGTGGGACTTGATGATCCTTGTGGGTCCCTTCCAACTTAGAATATTCTGTGAAATGTCTGTGAAGATGCTGGTTCTTACCTTTGCCTTCTGTGAAATTACTGAGGCTGTCAGCTCTTTTAAGATCTCTATCGTTAGTCTGTATTCTTATGTATTTATTTTTGTTATTGCTTCTTCCATCAGGATGTACATCCTGAGGTTGAAAGCAGGTGATGAATTTAAAATAGAGGTACCAGATGCACCCATCCCATCATTATTCAACCCAATACCAGTTAAGACAGGTGTTTTTAAAAGAGAAATTGCTCGACTTGCTTCAGTATTCTCAAATGTCTGCCCCGTGCATTGGTCTAAACTGGAGTAAATGCACCCTGTGTGATTAACATGAGTGACATTACAGTGTGTGACACAGCCCATATTCTTGGTGCTGTGGTACAGAACAAGCAGCATCAACCCACAGATCAGCATCACTGCAACAATTAAGAGGTCTCAATAAAGACTATTTACAGGGCTAACACAACCTGTATGCACATATGCAGGCATTTGACTGAATGGAACAGAGTTTTAAGTTTATTTAGGCTTTTAATCAAAGTAGCTACAAGGCTGTTAATGTCAACAAGAATAATATTTTAGTTTGATTTGCTGTAGGCCATCCTGCCTGAGCAGCAGCATCACCTACCAAGGCTGCCTGCTGTCACACACCTCCAGTTCAGGAAGAGTAACACGCAGAGACAAAAAGCTTGGTATTTCCATCTTCAATTCCAGAAGTCATTAGTACTGTTTACCATATTTGGCCCCTCTTTCTTAGCTGAAGGAGATGAAAGAGAATTTGGGCATAAAAGAAGCTGTATGTTCCAATTGCTTGAATAATATAACTCTCTGTGCATTTTTCATAAAAGTGTTTTGCTTTGATGGCAGCCTCCTAGACAGCCACAGTTCCACTGCAGCTCCTTCCAAGCCAAATGCAGCTCTTCAGACTTCGAAGATATTCCGAGATTGTGACAAAGCATCGTTCTTTGGGTCAAATAACATTAATATATTGCTCCAATTCCTCTTCTCTGGGACACATTGTAATTTAACTCTAGTGCATTTTCCCTGGCTTTCCAGTGACTTCTTTGAGAAGGTGGACAAAAAATAAGTGTGGGGTAATGGAAACAATAAGTTTAAAGCAAACAGTGTCTGTACAGATGGTATGAATTGGCTGTAAATAACAATTTTTATTTGGCTTTTACAATAACCATGCTAAAATGCAACTCCATTGCTAAGAGCTCTTTCAAGTAACACCTGTTGAAATCTGATCTGAATTTACAGAGTAATTTCTCTTGCTTGGGCAGGATATTTCAAAGCAACCTATCTTAAAATGTGACTGAAAATTCTGAGGCAGACCACAGGTCTCCTGTGCCAGAGCTAAGATCTGGATTCTGGTGTGTTCTTCACTATCCTGCAAGCTGGTTTCCAGTGCTGTGAACAGGAGTAAAGGCTCCAACAGAAGCGTAGGGAAGGTGCGGCACCAAAAGCTGTGTTTGAGCTGCAGTCTGTTTATATGAAGGTCACCCAGTCAATCCACTATAAACAGGTCTGTTGGGTTGAGGAATCAAAGATAGCCAATTGAGAAATCAGCCAAGTTATGCCTTTGAACATTTCCACCTACAAAATCTGACCTTGCACTTTCTTTTTTTTTTTTTTTTTTCTTTTGACATTCCTGATTAGTTTCTGGAAATGCATTTGTCTTCTGATGTTAGACTTCATATAGAATCCATAAGATCATTTACTACCTTTCATCTTAAATCTCATTTAAGACAGACTATATCAAGAATGAAAAGGCCAAAAAAAAAGGTCCTCTGTCTTTGTTAAGAACCCATTAGGATACCAGCTGCAAATTGGTAGTTTCTTCAAAATGAAGCTAACATTTTATACAGGTCTTTCAAAATATTCAGCTTCAGACAGCAGAAATATCCTTTCAATCTCCAATGCTAATTCACCATTGTTAATTAGGCAGGAGACAGAGCAGGCACACAGAGACATCTTTCTGCTTGGTTCCCATTAAAATCTACTAATGAGGCAAAGCACAAAATGCAACCTACACAAGACAGTGAGAGGAGAGGGGAATTTTAAGACAAAAAAAAAGGAGAATCCCTTCCAAAACTTAATTAATTAAGCATAAAGAAATGGTAATTTTTGTGGGCTGTGGTATCTGTCGACAAGTCATGCTCACGTCCTTGACTAGCCAAAGTGCTGACTTTTGGTTTTAGTCCTTTCTTGCTCGTAAAAGTTCTGTTAAGGAAGAATACTCTTTTCACTCACTGCATGTCATCTTGCAGTTACTTTGTGTTGGCCTCAAGATCTTCTGTGCAACCCAAATATCTGTAGGCTCATATGGGGATTCTAGCAGCAGCAACCTACCTTGGGCAAGGAGTACTTTGGCAGCTTCATTTGTGCAAATGGGCTCCTCCTGTAAGAAACGTAATAATGTGGTCTTCCTCCTGATGTCAGCTACAAGAGAAGTAGGAAAGTTATCTTTTTTTTTTTTTTTTTATTACCAGAAAGAATATAAAACAAAAGCTGTTAAGAGAAATACCACAGTGTGGTGGCAATAGCTTAAACTGCAGCGCTGTTACAGCTGAGGAATAGACATTGATCCAACTGACAGTGGCTGAAAAAGAAAACAAGAGGAATCCCATTTTCAGCAAAGAGAGACAAAGGCTAGAATCTCATGTGAAAACTTCTGAATAGTGAAGTCTTGACTTCAGCTGGGCCATTATGTCACCTCCTGATACCACAGCTCTCCTGTGCCTTACCAGAACACTCTCTGTTCTTTGCTATCTGTAGGCTGTTGATTAGACCAGCAGATTGGCAGACATGAGGATTGATTTTTATTTCTGCTTCCAGCTTTGGTCCCTGTGTGGCCCTGGACAAGCCATCATAGGTATCTGCTACAAAATCAGCTAAATATTCACAGGTATGGAGGGCAGGAGAAGCTCGGTCGATTTAGTATTTCTGTGAATCTGGCCATATATTTAAGTGCATAAATACTGACGGCAGACCTTGAAAATGCTGGGTTAGAGCAAGGTGAGGTATCATTTTCTACCACCTATTAAAGGAGGAAAAAAGAAAGAAAAAAGCTGTCAATTTTTTCTGGCTTCCAGTGCTGCTGAAGTATAATCAATGTTTGTAAAGTACTTTGAAATCCTTGGATGAAAGATACTGAAGAACAAATATTTCAAGGGATTCTCCGTGCAGAACTTTGCTTTAATTGCTTGATACCTGAGCTTATCAAGACTTTTCTTTAGTAGTAAGTGTTTTAAAATGCACTGCAGTAGTTTAAAATGCAAGATACACAGAGGCCACGTTCATACCAGATTAAGTAAAATAAGCACTATTTCTCATTCTAAAGCTTTTCAACATTTTTTTTAAGGGAACTGGGCAAAAGTTAGGGGAAGGAAGGCCAGAAATATTTTTTAATGAGAGACTGTGAGTTTGTAAATAAAACAAGTTTAGTTTATTCCTTTATCCTAGTGCTTTTAAACCTACTAATTAATTCCAAATGGCTTAGTTGCAGAAAAGCCAGATGGAGATCAAGGAAAGAAGGGAAAGCTAGAAGGAGGGTGTTCATCTATTCCTCCCAGCATACACAGCCTGGCATAGGGTCATTCCTCCTCTGAAGAACAGAAGGGATAACACCAAATCCAGCATCAGCCAGCATGGCTAAAGAAAAACAGTCCAGCTCTTGTGTCAGTCGAGCCCCAAACACACAGCCACTCTGGAATGAGAGAGTGTGGCTGAACAGTGACACACAGCCCTGTTTTCCCTGCCACATAAACATTTCCCTTCTGCCTCAGACACACTAGGCACAAAAGCTGTTCTGAAGCATACGTGCCAGATTTATTTGTGGATTATTTAGACTGGTGTTTAAGACTTCATTAACAGAAGCCAATTAGCAATCAGCTAACCCAATATAAATATAAATCCTCTCTCTTCCCTCCACTCACAAGCATGGCAAAATATAAACTGTCTGTAAGCCCAGTTTAGGGCTAATGATCTCCAGTTCACCTCCACATTCCCTACAATTCTGTTGTTATTTTTCTCCTCTTCAGCTGACATTAAATGGACACTGGCAGCAGCCTAATGAAACCCACAGTGGTTCAAATCTATTCACCAGCTCCCACCTGGAACACAGCCTGGCTGAGTACATCCCATCTTCTGCCATTTCACTATAATCACAACTGAGGCATAACAATAAAGCCTGATTACTCCTTTGGTGCTTTCCCTGACTACCTCCCTTCTTTCTTATTTCCCTCTTATACTCAAAAAAGCTTTGGTCTACTCCCTTGTCATAGCAGGTAAGTGACACCACTTCCAGCTGGGGGATCAAAGCAGTAATTCCAGAGTGCTGATGAGATGACAAGGAGTGGCACAGAGCACTTCAGCACACAGAGAACATACTTCAAGCAGGAACTCTATGGCCCTACAGCAACAAGAAACTAGAGTTTAAAGGAACACAGTAACAACCTGCTACAACCCACTCAGGGCCTTTATGGATCCAGTGTTGTCTGAGCAGTTGCAAACTAACACACATGCACACACATGCAAAGGAATGCAAGAAAAAAATAATAGAAGACAGAATAATATAATATAAAGTAATAGAATAAATAAGAGAAGAGGGTGTTCTGCACCTGGACAAAGACATAATCACCCTGGACGATCAGGGAGTTATGGTCAATGTAGCCTGGAAAGGGTTTGCTGCGAGTGGCTTCACTGCAGTTCTGCATCTTGCAGGTGATGTACTGGGCATCTGAAAGGAAAAGAACAAAAACAATACACGTGAGATCCTGAGTGTAGATTCTTCCTACTGTCACAAACCTGTTTGCTGAGACAGCACTTTTGCTTCCCAGATTCATGTGAAGTGAATTGACACCATCCATTCAACACCACACAACCCTTCTTTCCCCTACATCCTTTGTAAATCCACCCTTGATTACTTTCTTTCTTTAATATCCTTCCTTCCTTTACCTGCCTCAGCCTCCCATTATTTCTTTCATTCTGCCCTAGATCAGATGCCAGAGCTATATGTTTTTACCAAGGGAGAACCTTCTACGATGAACCTCTGTATTTCCTACAGCACTTACACTCTGTAGAGTAATTCAGATCAACTTGGAAAGTACCTCAGACCAAGTGCTGTTCGGGGGTTGTACCTACTTCTCTGTTGACAGCATAGGTAGATGCACTCTGGCAGACCTGGGCAATCATTCCACACTCTCTTGTGACTAGAAGTCTTAGCAGTTGCAAATTAAATGGCCTAAATACAGCCCTCCATCTCACAGCCATGCCAGCCATCTCATCCACTGTCACTACGTGGGATGTCCTCACCTCCTATTCTGAAGCACTGCAAGGTGCTCATCTCATAATCTGTCACAAAGAAAAACAATTTGAATTTCTTCATGGGAATAATTTATCCTAGAACACAGAACCAGATTCTCAGTTACCTGTTTGGATTCTTCCAGATTCATGAAGAATTTGCACTTTGTTTTATGACAAACCTGATCCACACAAGGAACAATTTTGGCTTTTTAACATTAGTATTTACACGATAGAAACACTACATTGCATTTAAGGTTAGAAGTACTTCTAATAATTTTCCTTGGAGAGACACAGCCCCTTGTTTGATATAATTACCAACTTCAGATCAGAGAAATAGCATTTTACACTGAAATAGAAATGGATGGAATTTTACTATCTTGTATTTAATCTTGGTTATAATTAAAATCTATCCTTTGACATTTCTTTCATTGCTTCTAAGGGCTGTTGACTTCTGCTTGAAACAGACATGCAGGATAACGAACCTTCAGGAAATTTCGATGAGGGATGATTTTTCTCCAGCATTTGCAGGGTTCTTGGAATATATAAAGTGCTAAGTATTATTAGTTGCTGCTGTTTATTACATTTTATGCTATCACAGCTCACTGCAAAACATTAATGAGCACAGCCTGGGCAGCATGATCGAAATGTATTTCCCTTCAGAGGGACATGATTTTTTCCACATTAGCCACGAGAGGGCAGGGAACGATGCCATTCCCAGCCTGCTCATGCCTGTGAGCTCAGGAAAGTTCCCTTTCAGAGCCGTCCAACCCTCTGCTCCTCTGCATCCAGGAAAGAGGGGGACAGCGCTGTGTGTGCAGCCTGTCCCCTCCTTGTCCCAAGACTGCTGAAAGGTCACAATAAGGTCTCCTTGGAGCCTTCTCTTCTCCAGGCTGAGCAAGCCCAGCTGTGCCAGCCTTCACAGGGAGACGTGTTTCAGCCCTGTGATCATCTTTGTGGCCTCCTCTGGACTTGCTCCAACAGGTCCACAGCTCTCCTGTGCTGAGAGCTCCAGAGCTGGACACAGAACCCCAGGAGGGGTCTCTCACTCTGCCACAACAAAGTTCCTGAGTGAGAGACGTGCCAATCCTGAGCTTCAGCAGCCTCAGGTGAAACAGTCCTACTGCCACCTGAGCTGTTAAAAAGTCTGGGGGATTAAGGAATCTTCTCCACAAGAGATTTTAAAGAGCAGGCCAGGTTGACATCTATTAGAGGAGACTGAGGTTCTTTGGATCCTGCTTTAATGGAGGAATGGGGACTATCCCTATTTCTGCTGTGATCACAGGAGTCTGTGCAGCAGTGATTGTATCATTGATGAAGATTTACTAAGGCAATTCCTGTGAACTTTTACAGTGCAATTCTCCATGGCTTCAATTCTAAAATGCCAGTAATAACTACTAAAGGGCAGAGCACTGAAATTGCTTAAGCTAATCTCCCAAAAAGCCAAACACTGAGATGTGCACAACAGGAAAAGCTCCTTTTGCTACAGGAGACAGAAAGAAGGAATAGCAGGCTTCTTGCAGTGCCTGGTTCTCACTTTTTTTTCCTAGGGGAAGATTTTCTGTGTTCACATTAACTCAAGGATTTTTTCCATTTCATTCTCACGGACATTTCATATTACTCTATTGGCAAAGGTTTGTAATTTAGCATTAATTAATGTCAATTAATGTATGCAGTTGCTAAGCTCTGGAATTAATTTCATTAGTTTTCCCACACAGATGTTTTCCCTGCCATAGGTAATTAGGACATTATGCTTTTCATTTCCAGAACCCTAACCTCCAACAACAGCTGCTGTTTTTAATATCCAACAACAAAGTCACACTGTGCCTGGAGAGAAGAACATAGCAACTCCCAGCTCTTACACCCCCAGATGAGTTCATTTTTGACAGGTTTAGACACCCAGAGTAGGAATCTTCTCAGGGAATGGCAGCTATTTCTAAAGAGGAAGCAAGAAAAGTCACAGAACACAGCAGAGGGGACATCTTGTAAGGGAAACCTCTGACAAAATTAATCTGTTTCAGTTGTGAAAGAGAATTGCAAAAGCTAACACAAAAAAAAGTTAAGAGCCAGAGGGACCCTGCATCATGAAATATTTTAGTTTTTTCCATTTAGCTTGAGCACCATTCTCATATGTTTTCAATACAAATGGATCCAACCTGTCTCAGAGACATTTCTTGGCTCACTGGTGGAGAAGGAAGGTTATTGGTGGTTACTGGAGGCTGGCTGGCCTCTGAAAAAGTAAACAGGAGAGTTTTACATCCCTTCCTATAGCAATGGGACTTCAGGATATTTTGTTGACAAGTGTTTTTTTTTTTAATTAAATATCCAACCCTAATATCCACTGCTTCCTAGCGTGAGCTTGCATGTATATCTTCTCAAAACCTTATTAGATCACAGGGAGAGTCAGAGAAAATGGTCATTGTACTCTGAAAATATAATTTACATTTTTCCTATCTTTAGTTCATTGAGAAATGTATATTTTCCCCTATCAATTAAGCCACTGGGGACAAATCAGGCATTTTATACAATGTAGTCAATGACCTGTCTCTCTCACAGATTTTCTGTGGAGCATCCCAGTTCATTACTGAGCAACTTAGACATCAGGGACAGTTTCTGCTTTTGAAGCATGACTGGCATCCTGTAACTAATGACCCATAAGAACATGGTAGTGACACAATTCACTGAAAGACCCAGGCCTGTAACCCCTCTCCCTCAGAGACTAATAAAACAAGTCTAGATTGCCTTAGCAGTGCAGGTACATCTTCAGCATTCACAACCTCCCATGGCAATGAATTCCACAGTTTAAATAAATGTTCTCCCATACTTTAATCTTTTTTTTTTTTTTTTTTTTTTTTTTTTGAGAAACACACAAAATGACTGTTCTTTATACATTTCCATCTGGTCTGAATGTTGATTTGTGAAACATGCATGGTGTGGGAATATGCTGACAACTCTCCAGGACTCAGCAACTGCAAAGCAATTAACCAGTAATGAAGATCAGTGAAATGAAACCATCCCATTTACTAACTACTTACAAATCTAGTTTTATCCTGCTGCTACTCTTCATTGCATGTTAGCATCAGAAATCTTTCTTTACATAGGGAAGTATATCCTCCACCAGGTCTGGAATAAAGCTATAATGAGAGAAACTAACAGATGTCATTCTCCAGGACAAATACTAATCATGATCAGGAAAAAAACTAATCACAATCAGGAAAAGAAAAAGAAAAAAAAATCACTGCACAGGTTTAGGGAACTACAGGAATTAATTCACCACTGTAACTACGTTAGGAAAAGACTGCCAGGCTAGGCTGCCTACTCATTTTTTCCACAACAGTGATTGTTTTATTCTTCCCAGCAATTTCCTGTGAAAACAGAAATTAAAGTTCTAGTGCAATTCTGTGATTCAGGCACTATTGGCCAGATGCTCAGTCCCTGTGGATCAGCAAGCAGAACATGTCTGCTGGCCCCAGGTGAGACTTTGGTCTTACCTGCATCACAGCAGCACCTAAATTATCTTTCAGTAGCAAAAGCTGCTATGTAAATCAAGACAGCAGAAGAAAAGCAAAGGAAACAAAACTACTTCTTAAATATCAAGAGCTCTCTACATTTTTGCCAGCACATTAGAAAATCCCTTAGCTTCTTTTATCCACATTTAAAAAAAATTAAAAACTTTAAATAAATTGGTCTCTTATCTACAAAAGCAAATGCATGGCTCATAAATGTAATAGTTGTTTTACTGACTATAGAAACTGTCATTTAGACATCCTCTGAGTCAGTTTTACCTTTCTCTGGAGGGCCAGTGGGTACCCAGTTAGTCTCCAAATACCTTGTAGGAATCCATCTTTCTAATTTTCACCAACAGTCTGGATTCCTCTGTAGGCACCACTTGAATAAAAAATTACTTCCCATTTAATTAGCTTGAATCAGACCTTACTGGGATAACCCTACCAAGCTCAAATCAGATAAGCCTGTTAATTTTAGGATATTGTGTATTCTTCAGAAACCTGAACCCCATGTGTCATTAAGTTTATACCTTCTGAAAGCACTTTAGGTTGCATTTGAGCAAACCTAGATTTAACTTCCACCATCACCCTGCCTGCTGGCTGTGGTGGTGAATGTAACAAAGAGAAGCTTATTGTGTGATTAAGAACCATAGGGGATTAATTGTCTTACTGGGGTGTTGCCCTGAAGCCAGACCCAAAAAAAAAAAAAGAAAAAAAAGAAAAAATAAATAAAAGAATCACAATTCCTGCTGACTTTGCTGGCTTGCCTTTAATCCTGTTCCAAAATCAAAGCGAAACACCAGGGACACCCAAGTGTACAAATGGAAATGTGAGATAACATTCATAGGAACTTCTTCCAACCAGAAAAAACAGTTTTACCACCATGCTCTCAGCCCCAGATTGATATGGATTGGGCCTGGAGCCTTTGAAAAATAAACAAAAGCATCACATTCCACAAGATGAAAATTTGTGTGGTGCTCTCGGAAACTTACACAACAGGATGAAAGCCATAAAAGGCAGCAATTAGCCCTGCAAATCTGTCTCCACCAACAGACCTAAACTGAGCAGGCTGTACTCAGCTTGCTCATCACTACCTGCACCCTACTTTGATTAGACACAGTTTGTTCAGGAGTCCACGTTTTTTCTGGATCCCAAGGGAAAAAAAAAAAAAAAAAAAAAGAAAAACGTAGGGAGAACGTGCACTCAAGAGCAATATTGCTAGCCAGATCCTCAGCAGGTGTAATTCAACGCCACTGAAGTTAAACTGATTTATGCCTGCTGAGGAACTCTTGTTTTGGTCCTTGCAAACATTTTACATTATGTACATAAGCACAATAAATTAAGTGCACAGACAGACCATAATCAAAAAGCAGAGACAGAGAGTTACTGGTGTTTAGCAAGGAGAGCCCAGTACTAAGGTTGTTCTATGCCCACTGGGAAATGAATATCCCTCAAATGCATCACCAGAATACAGCTCCCTAAACATCATGTGTAGTACTTCATCTCAATGACCTCAAGTTTTTAATGACTTCTAACAGTAGTATTTTGTGCTAAAATAGACACTGTCCTGTTAGAAGCTTTTACTTTTAGCATGTCCCAAGAAATAGAAAGCCTCATGTTCCCAGCCTTGCTGCCACATCAAGTAAGTGAAATTGAGGGGAGAAATAATAATCACAGATCACAAATTATAAGAAATAGAGATAATACATTCTTTCACTGTCACTAATCCTACATATCTTGAAATGAAAAGACCTTTAAAACTTTATGGTTTCTATCGCAACTGTTTCTTTTCAAAATTCATATTCCAAAAAGTTCTCTTTCAAGTTAAATTTCCTAAGTTAATAACCAGAATACCTTACAATTAGCTTTTCAGATATTTTTTAATTTTCCAATGACAAAATGCACATTTTAAGTAGCACCATGGCATTTGAGCGTATAATTCAAGGGGGAATTTATCAATTTAAAAAATAATTAATTGAAGGCATCATTAAAACTTCTGTACTGCAAATGGTAAAAACTTTCCTGGTATGTTGCAGGAAAACTGCTATTTACTGAGGAAACAATATGGAATTAAAATGAATGGATCTCTGGCAGCTGATGAGCATTCCTGCCTGCCTGAGGCAATCCAATGTTGTGGAAAAGAAATCCATGGAGAAAGATCTGCAAAGGCAGTGGAGCTCACAGATAAACCTTGAGAAAGCCTGGATGAGAGGAGAAAAAGCCAGTGGGTGGTTGAGGGTGCCTGAGAGAATTGACAGCCAATTAGGAATATATTTTGGAGTTGCAGGTAAAGGAGGCTCCTGGAATAGGAAAAAAAAAAAAAAAAGAAAAAACCACCTCAAGAGGCAAAGCAGAGAGGGAGGGAGGGAAAGAAGCTGATGAAAGTGAAGGACAAGGACAGGACATGCGGTAACAGTGAAGAATACACTCAGACTGGTCATTAAAAGGTTTCTAATTGGGTATTTTCAAAGGTAGTACCTTAGGCAGAGTATCCAGGTCTGCTAAAACTATGAAGCTATGAACAAGGTGATGTTATGTACTGTGTGAACAAACAGCAGCTAGACTTTGTGACCCAGGAACTTCTCTTCAGTGTCAATGTTCCCATCAACAAAAATCATGTAAGAAGAAATAAAAGTGGTGTGTGTAGTAAGCCAAGTTACTGCTTATCACCTATTCTTCCTTACCATATCCTCAGCTCCTTTCACAGCCTGGTTCCTTTTTGCCTTGCTGGAAAGGCTTCTCTTCTGACAGACCTAAACTGGAACAGCCAAACTCCTCATACTACATGACTGAATCACTAAAATAAGTGAAATTTCTATTGTTGTATTGTATAGTTACAAGAATATGAGGAGAGCCCAGTATTACACAATATTTGGAAGCTGATGTACTTACGACCATCCAGTGTCCTTGCCTCCAGGTGCACAAGGTCAGGCTCTCTTCCATTCCCCATCATAGACCTGTAAAAGGAAGATTGAGACAAGGGCATTAAAAACAACATATGAATGGCTGAGAAATTGCTTTCAAAGGATATCCTGTTTAGCTGAACATAAACTCATACTCACAAATAAGAACTGATAATTTTGAAAGAATTTTGGAGTTTTCCCTAAAATGAACTTGAATATTTAAAAAAAAAATCTACCATTTTATCTAATAAATGTCATTGTACTTATGAGTTCTTTATTTCTCATCCCTTCACTTCTTTCTACCTGGAGACCTGTTCCTGTTCTTGTTGGCACATGAAATTGTGATGTTTCTCCTGGTTTGGTCAGAAGGATGCATTTCAGTTCAGGGTGGAATACAGAAGATTTTAATTGATGGGATAATAGCATTTGCCAGCATACTAATTATAGCTGTTCCTTTATATTGGACATTTTATGCACATTTGCTTAATTGACACTCTTAATGATCAATGTTCCCTCATTAATTAAGAAGTTTTAAAAATTCATTTTATCCTGAGACATTTTATCACTTCTGATCTAATAAAAACAGTATTCCATTAATAAAAGATGTGTCACATTGAAAATGACTGTTTGTTCCCTCTGAATTAACAAGTAACAAAGTAAAGGCATTGAGCACTGCAAATAAGGAGTTTATGGAATTAAACTTTGCTTCCATTGTTGAGTTTCCCCTGGCCTGGCACTGGTGGCCTCATCAATTCCCTGGAAGAGTCCAAATGGCCAGTGGTTTGATGGACAGGCTGATGATACATGACTGCTCTGTGTGCCAATCCCACTGTACAGCTGCCTCAGCAGCATCTCTGACAATCAGCCTTGTTTCTGGTCTTCATCCTATCAAACCAGTCATAACCCTGGATTAAAGCTAAGGGTTAAACAACCAGTTCCTTGTTAGTTGCCTCACCTCCTGGTTAATGGCAGCATGAGGGAAGACACCCATTCATTTCCAGTGACAGAAAAATTAGGTGTTCTCTTCAAACCCTCATTATTTTTCAGGAAATCAGAAGAGAGATTCAAACAGTGATTTAGACCCTAATTCAGTTCCCACTGACTGCAATCAGAGGCACCTCCAGTGCTTAATCATAATGTGCATTAACTAATAACTATTATAAAAATGTTAACAAGACTGTGTCCTGATTAATCCTTACCTTTGCTTGACAAAATATATAGCAATTCACTACCTAGAAAAGGTTTTGTTCTCCTTTGTTGGGGACTGAAGTTCAGAAAATACTCTGAACCAGCATTGCTTTTACATCTTCTCCATTTTTAATAAAGTCTGTGGCAAGGTGTTCCTTAAACATTCAGCTTCCACTTCAAATCTCTGCTTCCTGGTAATAGACACCAAGTGAGGGGGGAAGGAAGCACTTTCCTAGGGCATTTTTATGATGCCTGCTATGATCAGCAGATTTGGGGCCAAAATGCTGGGCCTGGTCATTACAATTCAGTTCAAGATAGACAGATGCCAGTGACAAAAAACACTAAAAAAAAAACTGCAGAAGGACAAAGCTAGCATATTTATTCTTGTTTATTTAAGTGGGATTTAAATACTGGAACTGGAATACTGGAATAGCCCACCTGGGCTATTGCAGAAGACATAGTACAGCTTTGTCAGTTCATTCCTCCTCCTGACCTCACACACCTCCATGGGGATGTGAACTTTCCAAAGAAACGAGGAATAGATTCCACAAATTTGAATATTTTTAAGAGCGCAACAATCATGCTCATCCAGCAAAGCAAGTGAGTCTACACTCAGGTGTTTTGTGAATTTCCTCCTCAAAGTGCTATTCTGACCCCAAGAGAAACATCTTTTGCACCTTCTCAGGAAAAGAGAGCCACTTTTATGAGCCATAATTTACTTTTAGGTGCCTTAAGAGCAGCATACAAAGATCTGGACCCCTCAAGCCCTGAAAGTAGTCAGTCACCTGCATATTAGTCTCATACTACACCAGCCAGTATTGGGACTGTAGCAGCTTCAATTCAAGGTAGAATTAAGCCATCAACCGTCCCAAGGGGTACAGAACAAGGACAGCTGAAACACAGCTGATAAACACAGGTGACAAACCTCCAGGACTTCCTTTCTTTTGATGTCTCCTAACCCCTGCAACTTAGAAATGTGATGACAAGGATGAAAAGTAAGGTCCAGAGGAGGAAATTCCTGAAGTCAAATAGGACATCTGAGGTATAGTCAAGAGCCATATCCATGACTTCCTATCTGCCAGATCTTTCTCCCTACATTAGAAAATACACATTTCACTGCTTTGATATACAATTGGCTTATTTATTTGTGACAGCACAAAGTCATGGTCAGGCCCATATTATTAAATGCCAACATGAAAAATCAGTTGTAAAGAGCAAGCAAAATACAAATACACATCTGCTCAAATCATTATTAACTGTACAGAGCTGACAGCCATAAACATATCACTTCCATCTGGATTCTGCTGAGAGCTTACTGACCAGCATTTTTGTAATGGCACATTTTTTTGGATCATGCTGTCTTGTTCCATGGTAGCCCTAGGATATTTCTTTATACATCTCTCCATACCACCTGAAAAGCCACATAAAGTAATACTCATCTTACCCAGATCACAGATATTTAACTCTGAACTAATCACACTCAACTCTCTTTGCAGGCAGAGAGATGAAACAGGCAGTTTTGCATTATGGATCAGCTGAACAGTGTTAGATACGACTTTATGAGAATTTATCATAAATTCTCATGAATTTATGATAAATTCATATTATTTATCTACTAGAAAGGCCTGTTTCTCTCCACTGAATTTAAGATGTCTGGACACCCACACGACAGACACCCACATGTGATCACATAAAGGTCCCAAAGTAGGAAACACAACAGACCTGAAATATGTTTATTACCTAATTTTAAAAACACAAATTACAGATGAGTTATGGATTGCAATTAAAGGAGTAATTGAATGTCCTGAGCAGTCCTTTTCTTTTTGAGAAATGTTTTATATAGCTTACATCAGCCTAATTTTTAACTCTATAAAAGTCTAAGAGACATTCAGAAATGCAATTTTGACCACAGTGAGCATATACAGGAGATAAATATTGTGCTTTTGGTTGTACAGCCCCTGAGAACATGCTCTCTCTAGGAAGACAGACATATCCTTTCACATGTATAGGACAATCTGTTCCTAAAACATCTACTGGAAAAAAAGGTGTTAGGAACTGTAGGATATATATCAGAGTTCTTGAATTTTTAGTATGTCAACCAAATCAATCACAACACTACCAAGCATCCAGCTATTCTATCAGTGGGTTTTCTTGTCTCCTTCATTTGGCTGGGAAAAAAACAAACAAAAAAAAAGCATTATCCTTAGAAGTTGAGAAACTTCTATGCCTGAGTATTATTAAGTAAAAGTTTTAAACCCATGGGGTCAATATGAAAAAGAATGAATAAATGATTACAAAGAAATTCCATTCCCAACCAGACTGGAAGGTTCTTAAACCAAAACTAAAATAATAAAAAAAAAAAAAAAAAAAAAAAAAAACAACCAAGCTTCACAGTGGAAGAAGGAAATTACATGCTGGATTGGCCCAAGAGAGCACCAAAGCCTCCAACTCATGTTTCTAACTTAATACAAGTGCCCACTGTGCTTCATTATCTTTTGTGCACATAGTCAATGCAACATGGACAATACAAGGCAGATGAGGAAGAGTGCTGTGTGCTCAACAACTGATAAATCAAGCACCCTACAAACAACAGGGGGACAGATGAACATTCTGGGACCCACTTAGCTACTGACTTCTCTCAGAAATCTAAAAATAAACAATAGTCCTAAATTTGCCATTCCCTTTTCTGAGCAACTTCTGTTCGCTATGCTGGCAGTGCTTTCTTCTCATATTTCTCAAATCCATTCTTACCTTTCAGCATCTCTTCTCAAAGACCAAACAATCATATACCCACTAACTTTTCTTCTTGCCTCAGTCTATGTTTTCACTTTGTGGTAAAATGCCAGCATGTCCTTTGTCCATCCCTTTAATCTCAGGCTTTCTGTAATACTCCCAGAAACTTAAGGACACCAGGGATATCCATGCAATGCTTTCTGTTGAATGGTACCTATTGTATTTCTGTGATTAACTTTAAGTGTTTTGTTGGAATAATTGTCTGGATGTTTTGAAAAAAGAAAAAGGAAAAGAAAAAAATCTTTTGGGAAAAGGAGGATTTAGAAAGCCAAAGGGAGTGCAAGGCAGTGACTCCACTGCCTTTACACTGAAGATGCTTACATTTTGAAAAATTTAGGACCCCCATGGTCCTATTATAAAGTTGCTTCCTAAAATTTTAATCAGTATCAAGCCTGCTAAGTAGTTATCTGCACTTGAGAGCCTCACAAATCGATACCACTGGCTGCAGCACAGTAATTGCTCTGAATGCAGATTCCACATCCACCGTGAGAAGCAGCACAGGGAAAAGACCCCAAATCATCCCCTGGTTTGGAACTAGGCTGAACTAAACAAAAGCAGCTTGGCACTGCCCATTGCACAGTAAATGCTAGTTGGCATATTTCTGTAGTGACCAACCCCTTGCCATCTTCTCTGTCTGAAACATTTCTAAAACCTTGGCTTCCTTGGCCCGTCAGCTCCTCTGAGCCAAGAAAATTCAATAGAGACCCTGTTATCCTGGGGTTTCCACCTCTTCTATCTTTTTTCACTTCCAGGGACAAAAGCAATTGTTTATGGATGCTGGGAACTGATGAGGCTTGCAAGGCAGTCAGACCACTCAGAACTGCAAAAAGGCATCATTGTGAAGAAAGCAAAAGCTTCTACTTGCTGCACCTAATTTCAAACTACCATTTTTTCATAAACAATGAACACAAAACACCAGACAATAAGGACTGCATCTCAAGGATTTGCGCATTCTAGAAAGCAGCTTTGGGTGACTTTGGTTTTGGATGCTTGACTTCAGACACAGACACACTGTATCTGAGACTATATGCACAAGAAACTCAATTACAATCTTTTCATATGTATTTCTTGTATCATACATGCTCACAGCAGCAAAGAACAAACATCTTTTAAGACAGGTAGTAGAAGACATTGTTATTTTATAGACTTTGATGCAAATGGCCCAGAATGCCTAATGCTGCCATGTCCTTTTCACAGACAGAACAAGTGTGAATGTCCCTCCTTCTTTATATGGACATAGAGGCCTTATGCAGATTTTCTGTGTCTCAGAGGAAGTAACCAAATGCATAATTAGGATTCCTGTGACCATACCTCACCTGCTTTGGGGGTAAACAGGTATGACTTGTTCATGCAGCAAAGGCTGGCAGACAAATGGCATAACAGCATGTCTCTACTAAGGTGGATGGGACAAGATCCACACAGTTCTGGCCATTTTGAGATTATCAGTGCTGACTGGGAGTAGCTCAGAGGTGGCTGCAGTACAGCGCCAAACTGAAAAGTGACATTGCTTGGAAAATCTAGTTTGACTACTCAGCATGAAAAATGCTTATGTGTCTCAGCTGCATTTCGCAGATGGCTTTGTTCTTAACAAGCTATATATTTAAGATGCCTCCTGACCCTCAGCAATCCCTCTTCCTAGTCCCAATTTGAGCAAATCCCCATCTCCACATACACAGAAAGACTAACTAGCTGCAACAGTCATGTGGAAGAGGGAATGTACTCCTAAAGATCCTTATGCCAAAGTTGTCCTATGAGCATAAATATTCTAACAAGCTTTATCCTGTCACAATAAAGCTATAAAGTTGCTTTGTTCAGCACATGATAATGGCTTTGTAATTCAATTATTGTTAGAATTTGCCTTTAGGGATTTATCTTCCTTTAGCCTCAGCACTCATGTGAATCTCTTATCGTAAATCTTGCCAATGCAAAACCAGCTCCTCCACTTCCTCTGGACATATCTGTCACTTCATGTCAAAAAACTGACACCTTCCCCCAGCTCACTGAATGGCAGGTTTTTGGTTTTGTTTTAAAGGACAGAATGAAAACAACAGTGGATGACGCCCATGTTGTCTTCGGTAGCATCAATTTTTTGGTCTCACTGATGTTTCTACAACACTAAATTCTAATTGCCATTCATAAAAATAGTAACATGTAGCACTGAACAGGGAGCTTTTTGTCCAAAGATACAAAAGCACTTGACAATCAACCTTTAAGTAACCTTCTCTGCATGGTACTGATTTGTTCAAGACCTATGGAAAAGTACAAGACAAGCAGACCAAGTTAGAAATAGGGGCTGAGGAAAATTTTTGTTCTCAGCTTTATAGATAAACTTCACTGATTAGTCAAGAGCACAGGGGCCTCATTGATTTGACCAAGATCACACAGTTGCTATGTGGCAGAGACAAAAATAGAGCCTGAGAGTCCTCCAGGCTCCTTTTTCTTTTACTACTATATTGACTCCATGAAGACTTTGCAGATACTCTCTGTTCCTTTTTTTGCTTGCAGAGGTCAGTGAATCTGCCCCAGAGAGCTTAGTGTGGGAGGCAATTCTTCTGGTTTCTTTAGCTCAGTCCCTATTATGTGAAATTTCAGAGATTTTACTATTCCTGGAACATACTTTAAAGACTACTTTCTAGATTTAACATCTCCTAACCACATCCTCCTGACGTGTTTGAGAAACACGGACAGATTCCACATAGGCATAAATCAGCAATTCATTTCTTTACATCTGGCTAATAAATCTCCTCTGACCATAATTTAATTAGTTTTCCCCTGCTCCATCTCTGCACTATTCTGCACAATTTTTTCCCACATTGTCCTATCACATGAAATTATACAGTTTGGTGCAATTCAACTGGCAGCCGCTGGGCCAAATCCATTCTATTCGTTTGCTTTAGTCAGTTTATCACCCTTTCTTTAGAAGTGATAGAAAACAGCAGTGCAGTGAGTAAAGCCCAACTTCTCCTAATTGTGCCACCTCACAGCACTGACCCAGAAAAGCAGGTGGCTGCTGCTGCTAACACTGAAACAGGTGAGTAGGTAACTGGGGGTACTGGTGAGACTTTCAGGCTGTGGGGAGTCACTTTCACTCTCACCATCCCACGACTTTTTAGAGCCCTAGTGCATAATGACCCACACCCTTCCACACTCTGCGGTCTACATACCCCGCAACTTTGAGGGCAGCAGCCAAGGAAGCCTTCTCCCCTGCTGCTGTACCACCACAGCTCTCCGTGGGAAGCTCCAGAGAGGAAACTTAGCTAAAACTCTGAAATAGATGGATGCAAATTCTCAGGAGGTAGCTGTCTATTGCTGGTAACATAGGGTGGGAGGAATGTCTTAAAATGAGGAACTAAACTAAGTGGATAAAATTCAGTTAACCAGGACTAGATCCTGATTTTAAGATAGCCCTTCAATCCTATATCTCTTTTTCTTATATTGCAGGAAACTTAAGACTTCAAGCTGGCTTGAAGAGAAAGGAGGAGGAAAGTACCCTCTTGTTATAGCCTCTGAGCTCCCCTTCTTGACGTCATGAACCAAACCTACTTGATTTACAGTTTCTCTGCTGGTACAGTCTAATAGGATCACAATTTCCTACTGTGTTAAGACCGTGCCTCTCCCATCTTGTAGTGCTGTGGCCCAGTCAGGCAGCTCCAGAGGAGGCCAGCAAGTCACTTAGAGCAGGAGTGGAAAGTAATACAGTATGCTGCTCATCTAACATACCAGAGAACACAGCAACCTTCCTGACACAGATCTAGACAAATCCACAGGTGATTTACCTGTGCACTGCTTCACCTTCTCAAGGTCTGTCCTTTATAGGTGCACACAGAGAAATCTTAGAGAGCTGCTTAGTCCAATGCCTGCTGGAGACTGACACGTTCCAGAGTCCTGCACAGCACTGCGGGCTCCTGTTACTGGCTAGCCCCCAAATCAAGATTTTGAACGTGGTGAATGGATGCCTGACTACTTCTGCAGAACTTTAACGAGGGAAAGTGGATGATGTAGAAAAGCTGAAGCTCATGGGAGTCTGTACTCCTTTATACAGTATCTCTGGATGTTTTTTTTAAGAAATAGCTGCTAAATTGGGAAAACTAAAACACACCAACCTATGCATCAACCAGACTGGGTCCCAAAAGGCCCAATCAGATGAACATTTACTTCATTCACACCTGCTGAAAACTGTCGTGGGTTTCTCTGGCATGTACCCATAAACACCATATTTAAGCTATGAAATAACATTTTAAATGAAATTTCTTCCCTTCAATTCACTGAATAAGGCTTGTGTGTTAGATCAAGTGGATGATTTTCTGGACAGGCTGTCACAATGCACCTTGATTGGCATTTTTCCCATCAGCTTCCAGCAGTTGCCCTGCAGTGATTAAAAGGTCTTGTTCAGCCATACGCAGCATCATTTGTACACAGCCCAGGCACTGAGGCATTTAAATTGCCTCAGCCCACCTGGGTGGGTGTGCAAATCTCACCAAGCCAAGAACTGACAGAAACACTGGGACAGTGCACCCAGCTTGCTCCAAGTGCTTGAATATAATGAAGTTTTTAACAGGGCTTTGACACCTCATCCCCTTGATTTTCAGCTCTTTCAGCTGCTCCAGTGAACACAGTCAGAGCTTTTAAAATACAGTCTCCAGCCTCCTCTGAAAAAGAAAATATATATACTCTATAATTATACTGTGAACATTAACTTTCTTTGCTACTACTCATAAAAGAAACACAAATATAGCCCTATCTACTTATCTGTCCTCCCAACTGCTTACAGGCTTTTCTCCTCTTCAGTGTGTGCACATATTTTTGTATTATTTGATGGAAATTTTGGTTGGCTTACTATTTTACAGTGTTTGCCTCCATTTTCTTCTGCTCATACTCAGAAAAACATAAGACTGAGTGGAGACCTAGCAACATGTCTTACCAAACTGACATATCTCCTTTAATTTCTTCAGGGAATCATTAACATCGTGGACATGTGATGCTACTGGAAATCATGTGGGTTGGAATGGATCCTAAAGATCATCTCTAGTTCCAGTTTTCCTGCCATGGCAAGGACACCCTCCACAAATTAGGTTGCTCAAAGCCCCATCCAACTTGGCCTTCAACATTTCCAACTTCCACAGCTTCTCTGGGCAACCTGTGCCAATGCCCCACCACCCCAAAAGGAAAGAATTTCCTCCCAATATCTAATCTAGACCTGCTCTTTTTCAGCTTGAAGCCATTACCCCTTGTCATATCCCTCCATGTCCTTGGCAAAAGACCCTCTCCAGCTCTCTTGTAGCCCTTTTCAGGCACTGGAAAGTGCTCTAAGGTCTTCCCAGAACCTTCTCTTCTCCAGACTGAACATCTCCAGGTCTCTCAGCCTCACAGGAGAGGTGCTCCAGCCCCCTTGTTATTACAGCCTTCCAATCTTCTTGAAGTATGGAGTACTATTATTTTTGTATTTCTCCTACTTGCTTGTCTGGGTACAACACTCAAGTAAAAAATAAAATCAATACCACTGATAAAGATAATGATTGTAACCTGATGATCGAATTTACTGGTTGGGCTTTTCTATTGATCATTTTATGTTAGTTTTTAAGACACTTCTTTATTTTTGTTTCTTTCCTCCCCCTCCAACTTTCTCAAGATTGTTTTGATTAGAATTAGATGAGAATCTTTTCAGAAAAATGTCTCATTTTGATCAAAAACTATTACATTTTGACAAATTTTAATGATATTTTAAACTTTTTTTTTCTTTTTCTTTTTTTTTTTTTTTTTTTTAGGGCCAGCTCTGATGACTTACTGACTTTAAGGAAATAATTTCTGGTGGAAGGCATGACTTGATCTGAGGACCAGAATAAAAACCTGGCTTTCAATGACCAACAAATGTCTGCATTTATATTATTTTGGCTGTATTGGACTATATGCACTTTGAGCAGTTTTTCTGCAACTACTGGCCATGGATGTTTGGATTTTTAAGTCACAAAGCATCACTATTGAACTTTGACTAGATGACTGAACCACTCTAAAAAAGGAAAGAAAAAACCAACAATTCCCAGTGCAACTGGTTCACCAATTGTGTTCACATTTGTATTCACTACAAACAAGCATCTACACCAGCAAAATTTCACATTAGGAATGTATACCAAAAATCACCAAGTATCACAAAAATAAATGCAGAAGTATTTAAATAAAGCATTTTTATTAATCTCTTTTAACTAGAATCTACTGCATTCTCTTTCCCTAATGCCAACTACATTAGTAAACACTTTGCTATCAGCAATAATACATGTATATTAACTTGTTTCTGTATTACACTGCTGAATTAATATTGCTTAGAATATTCCTTCCTAGTAATTAGGGTATTTTCACAGAGCACACAGTTCCAGAATTACCAAGTACCTTGACAACTTCCATGCATTTTTCTGTCACAGTACATTTAACAGAAAAATCTCAAGAGGCTACTGGAAAAATAATAAAAAAAAACATAAAAATTGTTGATACAGTACAGAACTGCTGTGCCACTGCATACACTGCCTGTATGCAGTGTGGATTCTTCCAAGTCTCCACCTGACACATAATATGTGGTTGACTCTCTGAGGGGAGTACATTTTCCTCAGTACACCACTTCCACACCTCTAGATTATGCAAACAGATATGTGATGATACCCAAATTACAGAAATTATTAGAGGTATCAGTTAGAGCAGCCCATCACTAAAGCCTGACCAGCCACAAGTGTGTCCTAACAATATTTTAATGAGGTAGAAAATTACAGATGTCTTTTTCCAACATTTGTTTTATTTTGTTTTTTGATGGATGTTTTTAAGACAAGAAGTCTCCACTCTATGATATTACATCTCTTTCATCACAACTGTGGATGTCAGGGCATCACTTAGAGCTGCGGGTGGAAGAATGAAAATGGGGAACAGAAGAGCTTTGAATAAAAAATATTCTATTTTCATATTAATGGCTCCTCTTTATGAAACAGGATGCAAGAAGAAAAAGTACATGTGGACTACAAGGAACTGTTTCTACAAAGAGTGTTTTCTCAGAGTTATGTAGCAAGCATCATCAGACTGTTTTTCTTCAGGGGTTTAAATTTCTCTGGAGTGGTAGGAGGAAGAGTTGTTTCACAAAGCAGCCAAAAATAAGCAAATAAAGAAGAAAATTCTCTTGGTAACAGATACAAGAAACAAAGCTGACACTACAGCTTCTCTGACAGTGTTTGCAGGTAGAGCCTTCTCAAGACTAAAACTAGCAAGCTCAGTAGAGTTTATTCACAAGACTTTGAGTGACCCAAAAGCTATTTACAAGACAACATGACAACCTAAAATGGCAATGAAAATATCAGTGAGCAATCAGGAAAATGCATTTTGCTTTCATCAACCATTCAAACCCATGTAAAAGTCTTTAGTCTTCCAGGTGCACCTTCCCTGTCATAACAAGCAGCGTAACTAAAAGCAGCCTCAAGAAGGCCTGATGCCAGAGGCCTTGCTTTGTGTCTTCCAATTTTAGAGAAGTCCTAGTTTAGAGAGTACTGGAAGTAATCTGTATTAAAGCAACTACTCAGCCTTCCTTAGATATCGGAATATTTCCCTCATTTTCTGCCCAGTACAGCTGTGTCCTGGTTGATCCCTTCAAAGTCATTTGATTTAGATAAAGCACCAGGAATAGGAGAGAGTATCCCCACATTCTGCTTTAAGTTGTAACTTCAAGACACTTTACTTAACATTTTACTTCTGCTCTTAAGAATAAGTGAAGTCAGTCTTCTCACTTTTCAGGTCGATTACACTCAGAATATTTACAAGTCAAAATATATAGTAATGAATTTAAAAAACCCAACCAACAACAAATCACAGGGCACTGAGCAAGGCTTTACCCAACTTGCACACCAGCACTGGCTACAGAGATGGTGCTGCAGAAATCTGGATTTCAGCTGTACTTCTGCGCCCTCTTAGGCCCCAGTTCCCTTCTGCTCTTCTTGCAGGGGGAGCCAACTGTGACCACACCTTGAGTGCAAAGGGCTTCCCTTCTGATTCAGCATTTCAGTGCTGCCGTATCCTCAAGCACCTGGCTGCATAGAATGGAAATTAATATTAAAGCCCAGTGCTGTTCTCTGTGATCACACAGGCACAGCTGTTTTCTACTGTGGATGTGCTTGAAGACTGACACTGTCCATAGAATTGCAGCTAAAATTATTCTTTTATCCTAGGGTCATTATGATCATCATAAATATGCCAGAATGAGATGCAACAGTGTCTCCACAAGTTGTATTATTCTCACTTTTAATACCAAAAGTACAGTCTAGCTTACACTGAGGTGTGTTATGCAAGGGGCATTCTGTTCAAGGTGAAAATACAGGGTTGCAGTTTCTGCTTTGTGAATGGCTGTAGGGGGATTGGATGGGTGGTTGGAACATTTTTTCATCTTTTAACTTGCTGTTTGCCTTTGAAGCTCCAAGCCTAAGTTCCCCTATTTGTTAGGTTCTAAGAGGCCTTCAAATTAGAGCTCCACAGAAAGGGAAAATTATAGCTTCATCATTTCTCTTACTGCAGGCATCCATCAGCTCATTTCATAATAAACCAGAACGGTAAGCAATGACAGGAAACTTCAAAAGGCTTGGAGTACTATACAGGACATGGGGGTCCAGGAACAGGGACAGTCTTTTCAGCCCTCTGAGCACCTTCAGCAATTACAGTTTTGTTGGATGTCTCAATGACAGGGTACGCAGATTTCTGTGACTTTCTGCTTTTATTACCCCAGAAAAAAAAACAGAACATGTGTAGAGCTCTGTGTTTGCATCTGACATTTTGAGACCCTGTTAGGAGTCCTGCAGTAAAGAAATAGTGATATAAACATACATGTGACTGTCTATACAGACACTCCCACAGAAATGAGTTTAAGTTAAAAATGGAATTTAGCTTGCAATAGCTTCAGCTAACACAGGTTCTGAGAAAGAATTAAAAAGCAGAAGCAGCAAACAAAATCTCTGGTCTATCCTTTGCAGACCAAATATAAATTCAACTTTAGAAGTAAATTTGACCTAGAGCTCTTCCTTCTTTTATAAATTAAAAGAAAATATTTGACTGAACCACTCATGAATCTTGCTATGTTCAAAACCTGTGGACTTGACATAAATTTATAGTTTAGAAACTACCATGCTGATCTCCTTTTAATCACTGGTTCAGCTCCTCCCAATTTCAAGATGACTATTTTATCAAAAATAGTCTAAAGGCATAGTCATAGGACACAAGCCCACTTCTACTCACAGGAAGACTAATGCTTCCAATAGGAATTGATGAGAAGTCCCACAGATTTACACCAAAACACAAGAAAACCTTATATTTTATTTGGACTACGCAACCATGTTTGCAGGGGAAAAAAAAGTTCAGTGTCTTCTTCATCTCTCAGCTTTCTTCTCCATGTAAGTCAAAGTTACACTTATTTCTGTCTAGTGGAAACATGCTCAATTTCAAGGACTAAGCAGGTCTAACAGTAATTAAAAGAACAACACCAGCCTCTAGAGGCTGTCTCTCTGTGGCAGAAATGCTGGTGTCCTCCAAGACTTCAGGCTTTGTCCCTTAATTGTAGCAGGACCAGACTGAACTCTTCACTCTCCCATCCTAAATCAATGCTTTCTTCAGACTATTATTCAGCATATTTCAGTTCTGCATGACTCTTAGATCAAAGACCCACTATTCCAATGTCATATAAACACATAATGCCCCTTTCGTACCAGTTCTGAATTAATCTCAACAAATCAGCAGTGCAGACTGTATTCAGCCACATTGCCTTCAAGACCTCATTCCAACACCTCTGTATGCCTGGGGAAGTTGTGTCAAGGAAATCAGGAAGAGGGTTTTGCTCTTACCAGTAGAACCTGTTTGGTGTAACTCCCTCATGAAGAAGCAGCCATCTTCTGCCAAACTCCACAGAACTGAATAACTGTGGACAAAAACAAACAGTCATGAATCACAGTAAAACACAAAGATAACAGAGAAATTAACCTGAAAAACCCTCTACCACTTCTAAGACAATGTGGTCTTGGACTTCTATTCATCCCAGTCTCAAAGGGACACAACTGGGGCAGCTGAAACATGTCTGTGGTACCTTTTATTGGCATAGAGAATACTGAGATGTGTGATATGGGACACAACCGGTAGTACCTGAGGGATCATTTTACAGGTAAACCCAGCAACCTGCCCTGAAAGAAAATTCATCATCCAGTTGCCTTCCTCAATATTATGTTCATAACAACATTGTTTTTCCATTAGCAGTGCTATCCTTAGGAAGCTGTGTCAATCTGGCACCAAAAAAATGTTCTAACACGTCTAGACTTCCCTTGCAGGACTGGATGAGTTGAAATAGCATAGTTAACTTGTTCCAAGGAAATGTGTGATCCTCCCTCTGCTCTTGTCCTTCTCCTGCCGACAACGTGACACCTTCTCCTCGTCTGGTTACGCAAACAATATCCAAATACATCAATCATTTCAGAAAATCTTTCCATGATAAATACCAAACCAGCCTGAGAAAGGTCAGCAAAAAGGCATGTTACAGGTATTATAAATCCTCTGACATGTCTTTGTGGAATGATATACAAATGTTACTATTACAGAGCACTTACAAACAGCTGCTCTCCCTAAGTGCTGCCATCAAGTAATTCTCAGAAGGCCAGTAGAGGGAAGGATCACTTGGGTTCTCTTATTTCTTTTGCTTAATTTAGCTTCAAATTTATCACATGGAAGGACTGAGAGGCAGTCAGCCCTACACTTTTCTTGCAGATTCATCCTGTTTCCCTTCCTTTCTTTGCCTGGTAGACTCGGTCAGTCCCCTTTTCTGTCAAGGCAGATGTTGGACATTGTTTTTTGAACTATTATCTCTCTTTTCATGACATCTCTTAAAAGATTTTGCATAAAATGCAGATGACCTGAATCTTTTTGTGCAAATCATGGCATTTTTTTTTTTGGAACATGAAGTGGCAGAGAATTGGTAGGAAAGATGGATGTCTTTGAGAATATCAGAAGAAAAAAATGATGATTTAAAAGCTTTGTGTTCATCAAAAAGATGATTTGAATGTATTTTAAAAATTGGGAGACTGGGATGTAAAAAAACTTTGAGGTCTATTATTTGGATATTGATTCAAAATGCAAAACCCAATATCCATACCTTTCCTATGTTAAAAACTTTTAAGAAAATGGAGAAACTAATTGAAATAGCTTTTTAGCAAAGAGTAGACTGGCATGTGTTAAAATTTACTTTGAAATATTAAAGCTAAAAATGCACCTCTTTCATCTCCCCTTCTCTTGAATACTGTCAAAGAAGAGAGAGGGAAGAAGGTGGAGGGGACAGAAGATAACAAGAGTAAGAAAAGGGAAAAGCAGTTTAGTTCTGTGGCTAGAAGTGCATCCAATTTTAAAACTTCAGTGAGTCTGTTATTTTTCCTTAAGTAGAAGATTATAGATACATTTTTATTTGAAACTTTAGGAAACTATAACAAAGGAACATTTTAATTTTTGGAAATTAAAGAAAATCTCTTGGAACATTGAACAACCACTTTTTGAAGAGATTTAAGGTCATCTATTCAAGGACTTTACCATTACAGGAAGTATTTTCCCTCCTTCACACTCAAAATCCATTTCTAGACCTTTTTTTATAATTGCAGCAAATATAAACATCATAACAATAAGCTATTGCTATTATCTATTATCTCACTGATGTCAAAGTTTTTCTTTTCATGGTAGTTTATTCTCTGCTAAGTACTGTCTTTGACATACAGTAATTTAAGTTTCAATAAAGCTCATGTGATCCTTTAATTAAGAACAGGGAGCAATTCAAACTCAGCAAATATCTCTGTATTTCCAGACAAGGGATAAACAGGATGCAAGCTTTCCAGGGACACTGATGTTCCAACAGCTGAAGTCATCATATTGAATCTTGTTTTCCCACTTTTTATCTCTCACCCTTATCCCTCTCTGGTTTCCCTGAGCACAACTTCCAGCAGGTTATTCCCTCTCTGAATTTTCTGGTGACAGTAACAGTGCCTAGAATTAATTAATCACAGCCTGGAAAGCTTTCTCTGTGCTCGTGTAGCACCCTGCTCCCTGCCTGCATCCCCACTGAGTGCCCAGTGCTGGACAGCCCCGGTGCCACAGCTTCCCTCTGGCTCTTCCAGCACAGCCCTGTTTCCAGAGGGGCCTTGACCTGAAGCATCCTTCAACTCTCCCATGAGGATGGAGGCTGTGATTCTGCAGAGCACCCAGACAGCTCTGCTTTCTCCTAATCTGTGCCCTGAGGAAGACGTGATTCAGGCGAATAACAGGAGAAATGCAAGAGTTTTTAAGTCTGTTTTAAAGGTAGGAATTAGATCCAGCAATTCTACTGTCAGGGCTGGACTGTTAAATTAGAAGCCAGTGCCCAGTGAGCTGGAGACAGCATGTGAGAAAAGGCAACAGCTCTCAAAGGGAAATACCAGCTCCCTGGGAGCCCATATCCAAAGCTCTCATTGTCTTTGATAAGACACTTTCATAAGCAGACATTAGAAGGTTTTTCATCCTCTGCCATTATCTCAGCACCAGCTTTGGCTTTTACTGACTCACAGCAGCACAAGCAGCACTAATGTATCTTTAGCAAAGGAGGATTTCCCCACCTTATGTACGACCACCCTACCTCCCCCCTAAAAAAATTGCAGTAAGGATTTTTTCAGATATTTTATTCTAAGTATCATTAATTTTTAAACCTAGTTAATTCAGTTGGACTGAAAAAAAAAAAAAGAAGTATTTGAAGGCTATGTTTTTGTCAAGTATTGGTTATGATACAGCTGGGATTATTTTTCCCCTTTTAGCAATTGTAGTGCTTGAATGGATATTTTTTAAACCCAGCATGGCATTTTGCTCTTGTTACAAAATCCCTCTCTCTCCAGGGACTTCTTGTGATAGCCTTGTGCGTGCAGTCCCTTCAAAGATGACATTTTGTTTTCTTTGGCAAGCACTGCTGTCTGATGACAATTTGCATTATTGGACTGAAGTTAGAGAATGTTCTTTGCTACACTTATTTTTCAAGCACAGATAGAAAAGGAACCTATTACAATTTTATTGTATGTTTTCATCCGAGGGCCAAGCTGTCATTTCTGTTTTCACGGAGACAAAACTGTTATGAAGTACAAATCTTGTATTGATCTCTCAGATTTGACCCTTGTTCATCAGGGAATAATTCTCTTCTTGCTTCTTCTCTTCTACATTTATTTTTCTGTGTATTATGCAGATTATGTAACAATCATTAAACAGTCTGGGTTTGCTTTGTTTTACTTTTTTAAATCTTAATATTCTGTGAAGTAGAAACCTACCGCCTACCTCATTTATGTAAGAATAAAGAAATGCAAAGGAAAAGAAAAGGCTGTTCTGAGGTTACAAATACCTTCTGAGGCTGAGCAGGGATTCAAATAAACTCTTTGAATGGTGAGACAATTCCCCAGCCCTCTCACAACACGACACCACTGTCTCTGGGAGTAGGGAAAGCTGACATCTGACAACCGAACTTCTTTCCTTATCTACACCAGACATGATATGATACTCCCCCTCCCTCTTTTTTGTCTCCCAGCCTGTATGAGAAGCCCAAGAGCTGCTCATGTTTTTCATAGGGATAGTGTAAGATTCACCTTAAAATGCTCTGGGATATCTAGGTAACAGCAGGATACAGTTGCCATGTATTATTCTTTTCCCCTTCTAATTTCCTGATCTTTCCAGTATCACCTTCAGACTTGACTAATTTTTTCTTTTGCGTTTCACAGTATAAAAAACCCAACTAAATTCTATAAAATATGAGAAGAAAACATGATTTTTTTCCAAAATGTTTCATTAAGAATAACTCGGTTTTATTTGACCCACCCATTCTGATATAATACCACCTGAAGGGTCATTATGCCAGTCAAGACCTACCATTACCCCTTCTGTTTTCAACAGATGACTTTTCCTAGCCAAAGCTGTCATGTGAGGAATGTCTTGTGCCTCCAACTTCACTTTACTGCCTTTATGGATTGCTGCAGATACAACTGACCCTGAGTGTCCATGATGTTTCATCATTCAGTGTTTAAAATAATTGGATTAAATATTTGATTCTGGTGCTTCTCCACATAGAGATCTTGAATCATGTGGCAGTTCCATGTGCTTCCTATGCTGATGAGGATATTAAATTTTATACAATGATTTAATCTCATGCAAGAAAAAATTATGCACATAGAAAAGGGTGATTTAAATTGCATGTTGGAAGTGACATTAGGGAAATACTTTGAGAAAGTTAGTAGCTCCTATTATTTTTTTTTTTTTTTTTACTTTAGAGATTTCTCCTGAGCAAGTTATAATAGAATACATCATGGAGTCTGTGTTGACTGGATTTACCAACTTTGGTCTAACATTCTGGAAAGAAAAGTCTCTCATTTTTTCCTCTCTAGTTTCCATGCACTCTCAACTCATTCTCCCTGGACAGAGATCAGACCAAAATATCAATCTATACGACATTATTGACCTAAAAAAAAAAAAAAAAAAAAAAAAAAAAAAACAACCCCAAAAAAAAAAAAAGCAACACAGATGCAACTGGAAAACTAGCTCAGAACAGCTTTGAAAGCACTGGGTTTGATTCAAATTCACCTCTAATTCCATGAGAAGGTTTCTACTAGTCAGTGCTCCTGGTACTTTCTTCACATATGCTGACTTCTTGACTCTTACACTTCCTCATGTTTCTATGAGATGACTAAAATTAATGCTACTCATGCTGTTTGCCCCTCACGCCTTCACACACCATTTATTCACATAAAAAAATCCTCAAAACATCATTGCGCCTTAGCCACAGATTTTGCACTGGTGAACCATATGAATATTTTGAGAGATCTTTCTTTTCCTCAAATTTCAAATTCACCAGAGAATGCAACATCCCAAAAGCAGTTTAGCTTTAACTATAAACATAACAGAGTCCAACTGGATAATTTTTTTTTTCTGAAGATGCAACAACACAATTTGAAATATATGCCAGCAAGTCCTTCTTCTTCTCATTCATTTATGCAGAATAAATTTATTGCTGATAAATTGTAGTTTACCACTACTACTTTTTCTACTACTACAAATGCAGGTGCATTTGAAGAAATTCTAGTCTTCTACAAGGTTTCAGTCATCATTCTCATTGTTCATAAGAGCATTTTTCAAGTATTATTAAACTGTGAAAGACCATATTTTGAACTGATCTAACGTCTCAGGAAAGCAAAGAGCAGTAGGGAAGGCATCGTGGATTGCTGCAATTTGCTGATGTACTCAATTTAAATCTCTCTTGCATTTATTTTGCTTTCTATGCAGTTCTGTGCAGAAGAAGTGGGGTTAGTGCATCAGAGAAGGACTTCAGATTGAACATGTTTATATAGGCATAGACAATAGAGCCCTGACTCTATCTGTTGGATGAAAAATTATCACAGTGGGAAAGAAGTTTTCACAGTGGCAAAAGAGACATCTCAAAATAGGAATGAAATGGAATGAACAGGGATTTGGATGGACACATGTTCCCCACGTGCATCCAGTGCAGCTTACTTGGGTATCAAACAAAGTACATTACATTTAAAGAAATTGCTGCACAGGGCATTTCTTCTTCAGAGCAGCCAAAGGTTGGGAGGCATGCTGCTATTCCCTAAATCAGACTATAGACCAGGTTTTTCTCTTCTAAACTGTGTTTAAAATATGCATAAAAAAGAACCTGAAATCATGCATGTATTTCTTTCCTAGAATAAAACATACAGAAATGGGCTACAGGGCTGATACTTATTTACTTCTCTGATCTCTGATCTATTTGTAAGTTCCACTGTTAAGAAGCTTAAATATCCATGAAGCAATAAAGTTCACAGGATGCTGCACAGACTTTGAACATTTTAAGTTGCAGGCAACGCATTAATCACGCATGCAGAACCATCAATAAGGTCACCCAATAATTGGTGTTTATTGAATGCTGATGGAAACACATCAGAGTGATAAAGCTTCAGTCAGATACCTGCCTCACAGCCCATTCAAACACCAGTGATGTCTGCAGTTCTGCAGCTGCTTGTCCTGATGACCCCCATGCTACTGCCATGCAGAGTTGTTCGGTATGGTCACAACACAGCAATTGCTTTGTGAATGTTCAGCACACCAAAGCACCCTGAAGATGACCCTCAGCTTTCTTCCCACTATCCCTCAATAACTCCTCACACACTGTCAGCTATGAGCCACATCATCCAGTATTCTGATTTTGTGGCAGTTTGCAAGCAACTGCAATAGGATGATGTCCCCAGTTCATTCAACTCATATGCTAAAAAAGTGACAGGAAACATATTTTTTACCAGGAGGTATTTAAAGGACTATGACTGGCATATATATATTAAAGACAGAAGAAGCCTCTAATATTATCAGTGTGTTCTCCTCCTAACAGATGCTGCACCATCTTTACCAGTAACTCAAGCAGTAGAGAGACTTATTCAGGCCAACAACTGATGGCTGAACTAGATTGTATCATTTGGAAAGACACCCAATCTCAAGTCCAAGGGATGATGAATTTACCACTCCACTTAGTATGCTGTCCTCAAGGCTAATTCCCTTCTCTACTGAAAAAGACTATCTCTGTTACAGGCAACAGGGTAGCCAGCACTGGCTTTCTGCTGTGTTGTAAATTTACTAAGTAGATTCATAATTGCTTAGATAACTGCAATAAATAAGCACATTTTTGTTTAAAAAGTGCACCGTATTTGAATGAGAACAGAAGAGAAAAGGCTTACTATGGCAGAATTTAGGGCAAAGTGTCAGAATTTTCATGCACACATGCACAGCTTTAAATTTAAAAAGAAATTATTGTTCATCATTTGCATTATATTAAAACCTATGGCTTTGAGTGAATGTAGTGTTGACAGGCACTTTGTATAATAAGAAACTGGAGACATTTTGGAGATTGCACTCAGCCAAATGACAGAGACAGAGAAGACAGAGGTGAGTCATGTACAGAAAAGTGACAGGAGTTGCTCAACACCACAGAGGTCAGTAGCACACCCAGCAATATGGAGTACCTATCTTTATTCCTAATTCAGTGAACCACCCAACTCTGATGGAATGGAAAAAGTATTTTTTTTTTTCATGGAAGTAGGAAAAGTGGAGTTATATAGAACACAGAAAATCTTGCAGAAAATTAACAGATCTACCCTTAACTAAAAGTATGTATCCAGGATCCCAAACCAGAAAAAGAACAAGTTCTCTAAGGGTACAGAGGGCTGATGTTTATACAGATGGATAAGCAAGGATATATTGATTTGCCTAAAGATGAGTGAGTCAGTGGTAAAGAGCACAGTGATTACTGCTTGAAAGTCTTTCTTTCTGATTCACTGATCACACTCCTGGCCCATAAATCTATCTTCCACTGGGCTCTGCTAGTTGATTTTTTTCTTTTTCCTCTTTATTATTAGAGTAGGAAACAACATTAGAGATTCCTATCACTTTTAATTCCATTCTTTATTTTAAATTGTTATCCCAGCATGTTATGCTTAGTGAGATCTGTAAAAGACTGATGGGTACTCTAGGAAACTATATTTTTCAACACACTTTCTACACTGGCTTATTGCCAATTTAAAAAGGAAAGAAAAAAAATAAAAGAAGATACAATCTGGCATCATTAATCTTCTTTTGATGTCCCTTCCTTGTTTATTTTCAGAATGCTAGCTGCCACCAAACTTATCAATTTGCCTAGAGATAGCAAGGGATATTTGCAAAGGGTTGTGTGCAAGATGTGTTATCACCCATGGTGCCTAACAGGTATCTGTGCTTCGAGTCCTCACACACGGCCCTACCTACACAAGAGGGTATTTCTGTGCATCACTTGCTTGAAAACATGGAATGCCTTAAAATCAGGGAGCAGCAGTCACAAGACCTTCCTGAGGAAGGCCCTATGCATCCCTGACACAAGTGCTGGTAACCCAGAAGAGATATCCAAGATAAGCAGAAAGTGCAATGCAGCAAAAGCTGGGACAAACAACTTTTAATATGGAAATGACTTTTTACTTTTTCCATCTTCAGCAATGTGCATCAAAGAGTACCAAGTCTGCTGGAAAACTGGCTTGGATTATTAGTGGTGCCCCAAATATTAACACAAATAGTGCAGACTGTTGCAGGAGTGATGCCACAGGGAAAGGGGGAGTTATTCACACAGGCTAATGTTAGCTTTATGCAAACTAGTTCCCTGGTTGTGTCCACAGTCTGTCAAAAGAGATAGGCTTTTCCAGAGGATGATTCAAAGTGGCTAATGCTTACCACTCTAGAGAAGCTTTTTTCCTCTCCATTAATTTTAGATGGGATTAGCCTCCCTCAGCTAACATTAGCCCAAGTGAATAGTCCTCTGAATTGTTGTCACCACTGCTGTCAGCAGTGTAGCAAAACAAACAAACAAACAAACAAACAAACAAAAAAACCACACTAAAAGGAGGTCACTTGATGATAACTGTTTTTTGGGGTTTTCTGTTGGGTTTTTTGGTTTGGTTTGGTTTTATTTGGTTGGTTTTTTGGGTTTTTTTTTTGTTTGTTTGGTTGGTTGGTTTTTGTTTCTTGTTGTTGTTTTTGTTGTTTCATTTGGTTAGTTTGTTTTGGTTATTTTTTTGCTTTTTTTTTTTCTTTTTACCTATGATGCAATTTATGAGAAAATTAATCTGGATTTTTTTCTCCTGTCTCTGGTCTAAGTAAGAAATGACTGTTACCATTGAAATTGAGAGGGTGTAAATAGAAAAAGAATAATTTATGTTGACAGGAACCCCTGGAGGTTCTGGGTGTGATCCTTTTCCAAGTAGATACACCCTAAAAAGATCCTAATGCAGTGAAATGAAAGGTTTTAAAATTACGGAGTGTAATCAGAATAACCCATCACATCTTGAAGAGTGAATACTGCCTACATCTATGGCAGATACTCTACTGTCTGGCAAAAGTATTAGACCAAAACACATGGATAGATGGGACTAAAGGTACTTTTAAGTGTTGGCCTGCTCTCTCACAGACATCCTGCAGCCATATGACTCTGCATCTCTTCTCTAAGTGGTTTCTCTGTCATCCCAGGTATAAGAATACCTTTCTCTTCCACTTACATGCATGAGGAGTGGACATCCTTTAATGCAGGAAAATGAAGATGATATGGTTTGATGCAAAAAGATATGTTGTCCCAAAAGTATCAGAATCCTGATTTGCCAAATTTCAGCACTTTAGAAATACAGACATGTATTAGTCCCTAACATTCATCTTCAGCATGATACACACAGTAAATAAAGGTAGGCAGATGGAAACAGACATTTGGAAAAGACCAAAATGAATAAACAAAGAAAAAAACCCCAAAACATAAACCTCTTCATTTACTAGTGCTATGTTGACAGGGCTCCTTTATTTTGGGGTGCCTTGCTTTTCAAGAGTTACTTTAAAATGAGAGTGAAGAAGTGACAACAATAACTCCGTTTTGAGCCTGCTTTTCAGCCTCTGTTGCTGCCTTTCAGTACTTGAGGGCCTTTATGCATTTATTCCTCAGCTGGGCAATTACAACTCTGCATTTTGCCTGTCTGACTTGTGTTTCCCAATTTCACCTTTATTTCATCTCCTCAAATAGCTCTGTTATTCCTGGCTGATTACTAACCACTCCTCTGAGTGCCTGACCCATCTGAATAGCAGAAGAAGTCTCCACATGAACTAGAGGCTCTTATATTCCACGGTCTGATTACACAGCAAACCACTTTTGAAGATTACAAAGTAATATATAAGTAATACTCCCATAAAATACAGCCCCTCATTCTACAAGCAAGCTGATTAAACCCACAAGAGCTTACATGTACAAGACCTCTAAAAAGCCTTTGCACTGCTTTACTGTGTCTGGAGTTTCCTTCAGATTTGTAGCTCCTTTATGCAGAAAATGGAGAAGCATGCAGTAGTTCTGCAATTATGTGGTAAGAATCAGCCAAGTAACAAGCGTACTTTCAGCCAGAACAATTAATGCAATCATGAAGTAATTAGTGCAGGCAGCAGATGGTTTGCTGCTCTTTTTTTTCCTCATGACTGGCAGGAAGAAGCCATGACTGAATTAGGGACTGGTCTGTCAGCAGTGGTAATTCAAGTCCACTGCCCAAGGCAGAGACACAGGAGAAAGACATGTGAACAAAAGCAACTGAGTCACTGAAGCTTAATGAGCTATTGTTAGTCAGCTGAACCCCATTAATTAACCACATTCACTCACAATCAACACCCAAGAAACTGGGACATAAAATTACTTCAGCTAAAACAGATTTCCCTGCCATTGAGTAAATCCCTATTCAAACAAACAAGATCTGATCATAGTGATAGACTCAGTGGGCTGTGAAGAGATTGAAGGATGTTTCTGTGTGACCCACGTACTGTTTAGTACAACTGAGGAATGAAAGGCCTTCACTGCTCTTGGCTTTGCCCTCACCAATCCTCAATTGATGGACAACTGCTGAGAACCAAAACAGTCCAGAACCAATGTGATTCCTGTTTCCCCAGCTCTTGCTCTATTCACCACCTGATTTTCCCCATCCCATTTTCTGCAAGGACATGACACAAATGGATGACAACAATCATGTGGCTTGCTAGAAGGATGTAAAAGTGTTTTCTAGTTGATTATCACCTCCCTCCTGTCAACAGCAAAATTAAATGGCTGCACCAATCCTAACTGGTCAAAATACAATTTACTCTTCAAAGTCCTCATCAAGAAAACCCTCACAGCCTCTTCAGTCAGTAGCATCCAAGTTAGTGGCATCAAAATGCAAATTCCTCACCATGCAGATATGTTTCCTTGCCTCCCTGGGTGACTCTCAAGTCAGTATGCACACAGTACCTGGAATCCAAGGAGTAATGGATTCCCTTCCCTCAAATATGGCCTTAGCACAGGATCAGGAAATAGCTGACAGTAGTGTCATTTTTTGCAAAGCACCCCTCAGCTCCCATTGCAATTATCTGAATACCTGCAGGACTTCTTAATTACTCTGAGAAAATTCTGCCTTTGGATACACAAACATGAAACCAATGGGAGTCGTTTACACTTAGCCATAGGCTGAACTTGACCCTTAGTTCGAGTTACATTTAATTTAGTCCAAGCTGATTAATGCTCTTTGCCTGCTGGTTACCCTCTACAATTCTTGGGCAAAGCTTGTTGAAGTCAGAAAATGTATTCATTAGGCTTTAAAGTAGAAACCAAGCCTGTGACTCATACCCATTCAGTGTACTTTTAAAATTCTATTTTGGACTTAATTGGTACAGGTCTACAGACTTTGTGCTACCTGATTTTTGTCTTATAACTACAGTATTGAATTACCAACAGTTATTCAATTTGCTAATCAATTCCATAACAAAAATATATTATAATACAGCCTACATCCTTCCTCTCCAAACACCTCACACACACCCCATACACACAACTCCAACACCAACCCACCAAATCATGTTAACACACAAATGAACCCTCTGTTCTTATATCCAGATTGTCTTTTAAGGATTCTGTGGAAGAGTGGGCATTTCCTATGAAATAGTGATTATATACTTCTTAGTAGCCATCAATCAGAAATTAAATAAGCCTTAGCTGTATGGTCTCTAATTCAGAATTATTTCCTGACCAGACTGAATATCCTAGCAATTGAAATGAATTTTCTACTATATGCTACTTTTATTTGACAAAGCTTCCTCTGAAAGTTTCATTGATCTTCATGTAATAAATTTCCTGTTATTAAACACAGTAAGTTTCATTCCAATGGTCCTAAAAAGACATCAGAGACGAGCTTCTGTTCTGTTTCATATCAGTCCAGAGATCTCAACAGCTACAAGGGAAAGGAAACATTTTGGCCTTGTCTAATTATATACTGAACAGAGAGAAATAATTTAATCTGCACATTCCTCTGAACAGAGTATAACCATAGTACACTCTACAAAGTGCTGTGAGAGGGGTGAGTGAAAAGTATTGCATGCAACTGACTGTACAGAAAGAATTAGGAGGCAAGATGCGTTTCTCAGATGCAAAGGGTATTAAGCTACAGTCCTGGAAGGATTCTGGTTTTGAGTATAAAGTGAAGGAAGAAAATATTCCAAAAATTTCAGTCCAATAATTTTGCAACCTTACCTACTTACTCAGTTTTCTTATGCCTTTGTTTTCTCAGGCTTACTGTAACACCAAGCCTAATTTATGCAAAATGAAAATTAGTAGTTTAATTATTTTACAATTAACTATACAGATAGAAAACATCACAGATTTCAAATTTTTATGTTGATCCTTACATTAATGTATAACCTGAACAATTCAGGCAATAGTTAGGGTATCGATTATATTCACAGATTCTATTCTCACAGACTCATCATACACAAAATAAAAAGGAGACCACTAAATTATTTTGTAGAAAAGTCTATATGCTAAATGTCAAGATATTTCACTCTTTTACCCTTGGGTGGGAGCTCAACAAACTCTTTTGGTCTTTTTCCGGGTTTATTCATAAAACTTTAAAACGTCAGGATGTGAAATCAGCAATTTCCCTGAACAGAGTGCTCCAAAGGCTAGTTACCTTACAGCTGAGTTTATCTGCCACTGACTCCTGACCATCAATTTTTGTCAGAAGTTTTTATCACTAAATTGAAATGGTTTCTCCTATGATTTTTCTTCCCCCATAGAAACATTTATGTGCAACAATATAGTTTTCCTTCAATATGCTTTTTGTTGAACTAAACAGATTGAGGTCTATCAAATCCTTCACCATAAGAAAACTGACTTGTATTGATGTGTCTGATTTTCAAAAAGTTCCAACAATGAGTTGTCCACAAAAAAAGTCCTGTGTTGTTGTGTTAGGTTGGGCAACAAAAAATGAAGGCAAATCTTACAGCATATTTATTTGGCTGATGGATTACCCGTACTGAGGGAACTGGACTTCAAAGGAAATTGATTCAGTGCTACTTTTTCCTCTTAGAAAATCAAAAACTACTTGAAAATATGCCAACCAGAGAGGAACAAGGAGTGTCTTATACTGTTCTTGGAGCTGATACTAAACTGGAGGAAGAGAATTGTCGAATAAGAGGCCAAAAGCCTCATTAGAGGATTGTGAAGGATCCTAGCTGTCTTCTCTTCCCATTGCCTGTCACACAATATTGCCAGAAGGATGGATGAAGAAACACAGACTGCCAGATCAGTAATAGAGGGCTAGGCCCCAGGAACACAGCAGATGCCCACTTGGAAATACCAAACTGGTATTTCCAAAGGCTGTCCTGGTGTCACCCTGAAGTCTGTCCTGAATGCTCTGCAGCGGTTGCACAGACAGATGGAAGCTCTGGGTTCTCCCTAAGCAAACAAATCCACAACTCTTACCTTCTGATCTTGGCTGTAGGCTAAGATCCAATCTTCCTGTTTGGGGTGGAAGAGCAGACTGTGGATGTAGAAGTTCAGACGGTATTTTTGATAGGTGGCTCCTTCATCAGAACTGATTAATAAGCTGCTTTCAACTTCTGGATCAGTCAACAGCATAATCTACATGGAAGGGAGAGTGAAAATACAGTGGTTAAGAGGAGTCAGATAGAAAACTAAGCAAGCAGCTAGGAACTTCAGAGAAGCTTATTATATATGACTATTACAAAATGATTCAATGTAATGTCAAAACTGCTATAGCCAATATTTCAGTAATGAAAACAGTATGTTTCAGCTATGTATATAAACACATAACACATGATCGAATAGGCAGAATGACTTTACCACTAGTTAAACCACATCTAAATGAAGCTTATTTGAAAAATTAAACCTGAAATTTTTAATACTAGAGCACAGAAGTTACCAAGCAGGCACAGTGGGCTGCTAAGGTTTTCATGAATGATCTATTGGAGTGACAGACAAAAAGTGAGGCATAAGAAAAGAAACCCAAAACACAGAGAGAGGAGAAAGCTGATCTCTAATGGTGGGTTTTGTTAGATTCTGGCAGAAATTTCAGAGAAGGCAGTTTGACTACCTAAAGTATTACCTGGCTGTCTGCAACAAGCATTCTTGCTTTGGCATGAGAACACATTAGATAACCTGCTGGGTTCTTTCCACCTCCAGTTTCTATGGTGCTTTGAATTGTAGATTTGGTAGAGTATCAAAAATAATCTCTGCATAGTAAATTTGCTTTCTAGCTTTGTCCAGGAGTGTTAGTTTAGGAGTGACAAAAGATACACAACTGAGAGTTGTAGTAGCTACTTCACCCCATTAGCTGTGCTATTAATTGGTCTGCATTGCTGATGAATGGGTGGCAATAATGAGTTACTCCTCTCATGTATCTCTGCATGAGGGAATATATAGGTCTGAGCAGTAAATAGAGATTGTTCCAGTATTTCAGCAAGGAACAGAGTAATATCCCTAAGGAATGGGAATGAGGCATCATGACTGAAAAACATGGAAAGTTTTAAAGAATATTTGCCTTGGAAAGGTATTAAAGGCTTGAATCATTAGCATTTTTATTTTATTTTTTCTAAGTTGCTTTGCAAATGGCAAACACTGATCTGTTTTTAGACAAGCCTGAAATGAAAATATTCACACCTGGCATTTCTCAGAAAAAATTTCCTATCTGGGTTTGAGCACTGCAAAAATCACACACTCAATCTCCTTCTCTTCTCCAATTTAGGCAGGCAGAGTTAGACACAACTTAAGTCGCTACCTAGGAATTATAAGGAAGTATAGCATCTGGTGTCTGTGAGACACCAGATGCTAAAGAACTATTGTATGTGAAGGTGTAAATACACATATAATCTATGCAGAATATGTCTTTCATTATTGAGCAGCTGCCAAATCTTTTTTTCTGTCTCTAGAAACATCCTTGGTAGCATAACTATTTGGCCTCTAACCTAAAAGTTTGGGGTTCTGCAAAACCCCTGAACTTTCAGATCCTGAATAATCTCAGACCAGTTACACAACTCCATTGTATCTCTACCATAAAATAGAGTAATGTTTCCATCGTAGCATAAAGGTAGACTCTCCTATTATTACTTTAGAAATTAATAATGAAAATGTGCATTTTTAAACATTTTTATTTTCATTTAACACATTCAAATATTCTAAGCATATAATTAATATGATTTCCAAATGAAAGATTGAGACATGATAGAAGTTACACAGAAAAGATTAATAATCACACTATCAATATACAGAAATATAAAATACTGTCATTAAGTAGCCTATCCAACTTCTGAAGCCAAAAATTGTGATGTTTATCAGTTGGTTCCTTTTTCTTATCACACTAATTTCTAGGACCAGGTTCCTATGTTTAATGTTTATTGATTTAGTACTGTGATTCAAGCATTATGATTTTCCCATTTTTATGACTACCTTCTTGAGTGGATTTTGTTTATGTTGGTATTTGGAAATATCACAGCACAGCATTAATTTGGACTAGAGCAACTAGAGCAGAAATAAGCACAAATCAATGGGCTTGATCCCAGCTCCCTGAAGTTAATAAGAGTCTTGTCACTGACTGGATTGTGCCTCTAAGGCAAGTTGTTAATCAAGACCCACTCTAGTCTCACACACTTCCTTCTACCTGAGCAAGGAACTCATCTGACCTCATCACTGTCACATCCAAGCACATCACTGCCTTAACACATTTTCTGTCAGGCCACTCCTCTGAAGTGTAAAAGTGCTCTTATCTGCATTTCTTAAAAAGGAAATGGAGGGAGAAACTGCTGAGGCACTGAAGCACCTAATACTACACCTAATCAATAAAAGTTAAGTGCCTAAACAGACTTTCAGACACAGCTGACTTTGGCTTTAATCTGCTAACTACCACTCTGGGCTATTAGCACTTTGTTTTCTCTGGTCTCCAAAAGCCTCGGCTTTGCATTGTAATAACCAGCCATTCTGTAGGTAAAAGTACCAAAACCGGATACACCAGTTGTTTTTTTTTTCATATGCCAATAGCACCTGAGATGTGGCAGAGCTGTGCCAAACCAGTGAATTTATGCAAGGGCACACAGAGAGTGGGAGACAGGGCAGGGAGTTGATGGATGACTCTCTCCAGAGTAGATTGCTGGAGACCAGCAATGAGTCCAGCTTTCAGCATTATCTGCTCCACTGTTGTACCTTGTATTGCTAATAACCCTGCACAGGTGTCATGAAGCAAAACAAGTTAGAGCCGACTATCAGTCACTACTCGCATCACAGCGCAGCACCATGTTTCTTAGAAGATAAGAAAAGCAAATTTCATTACAACATATCTGTGCGTAAATAATCAGAGTTACAAGCCCAAAAGATAGCATTTATTGGATAAGTAGAATAAATTGATACCTGTTTGAAACGTAAGTCAAAACAAGAGGGAAAGGCTGTGTGTATTTGTATAAACCTTTCAGAGCACACCAGGAGTGTGCTTCTGAAATTAGCCCTACAAAATTTTGGGGAAACCTATGTAGCAAGTCCTTGTGCTCTGACTCAAGCCACAGTGATCTCAGAGCACAGGAAATGCACTCCTTTTCAAGTTCAAACTGAACCAGAACATCCCTTACCCATGGCACGAGGTTGGAACTAAGTGATTTTTAAGGTCCTTTCCAACATAAACCATTTCATGACTGTGAGACACCTCAGGAGTGCTTCTGATGTTTTCCAATCACTGTTCAGAGCATTCAGATCACAGTATCATATTAGCACTATTCTGAAGTCAGACCCTCTACCTCCAAAATGCCCATAATGCAGATGTCATCTCAACATCAACCATTTCATTCCACAAACACACTTTCACTGAGCTGCTCTACATGCTCATGTAGTTGCAGTCACATTAGTTTAGTTTTATTGCCTAAGTTGCCTGGAATATAAATGTAAAAGGAGGGAAAGTACAATTCATTTTATTGCTTTTTTTTTGTTATTGCAGCATATGAAATACAGAGTAAGTACTCTTTAAAATTTCCTTTTAAATAAATTAACCCAATTTCTGTTTTGAAGTAGTCTATTAACCATTGACTTTATGCAGCTGCTTATACAGAAAATACAACTGGACACAAATTAGTTGAACAAGAAAAGCATGAAAACCAAAACCAGAAACAATAAAAAAAATTAATCTAAGTTTAGATGCCATAAACTTTAATAGCTAAGAATACCTAAGACAAAGAGATTAGAAAGAAACTATTTTTATCATTTTGGGCTTCACTGTAGAAAGCATGCTGGATTTCCTGAAATGTGAGCTACTCCATCAAACACCTTGCTCTGCTTTTACAGTGCCAAATACAGCAGATTAATGCTTTCCTGGCTAACACTGTTTTTTGGATGAGTTTATTCCAAACACCACAGAGAAATCAACATGACTTTTGCATATGAAAATCACATCTTAAATTTATCCAGGTCCTTAATTCTTGTAGGGAAAGGCAACCTAGCTCATTAAGTCAAATAAGATTTTTGAGGTGTTCCCTTACCAAAGGATGTGAAATTGCTAAGGGATAAAAGGCTGGAAAATACTTCTAAGTTCAGCCATTAGTCTAACACTACCAAGTCAGCTCCTAAACCACATCTACACACTTTTCAAACACTTCCAGAGATGGTGACTCCACCACTTCCCTGGGCAACCTGTTCCAATGGTTGACCACCCTTTCAGTGAATAAATTTTTCCTAGTATGTAATCTAAACCTCCTCTGCTGCAACTTGAGGCCATTTTCCCTTGTCCTATTGCTTGTTACCTAAGAGAAATTATCAACCACATCGACATGCACAATGTTAACATTATCAGCTTGCTTGGGCTGTATGTGAAAACTTGGGCCCATGATTTTCATGTTGACAGTTTTTAAACTACCTCTGATTCCACCGTTACAAAATTAAGTTATTAACAGAGGAATAAGAAGAGCTATATTGATCTGCCTCTCACTTCCACTAAAAGCCCTTTGTGGTGGGAGAACAACCTTAGAGTGCCTCTGGTCTGGTTTATTGTTGTCTTAAACAAAAGTGAAGAGTGAGCAGGAGCAAAGACTACTTCTCTCCAGCAAGAGCAATTACTCTCTGTTCAGATCAGTGTTCAGCAATGATCAGAATCTGCTTATTCACACCAGGCAGAGCAAGCACACACTGCACTTCCTATTGCTCCAGAGTCAATACAGTTGACACAAGCTTTTGCAACCAAATGCAAGTCATCCATTAATCATCTCCCTCTAAAAAGGGAGAAATGTGATTTGCTTTTCACAGAAATGACAAATGGAAACCAAACATAATTTATAGACCTTGAGACAGTCCACACTTTCTTCACCCCTTTTTCAGTGCTAACTCTGCTGATGACATTGCCATTGAAAATTACATGTATTATTGCTGTCATCACAAAGAAACCCAGGAATTCTTAGCAAGGGGACTCTGATTTTGCTTCCAGAGACAGAATTGTGAGCCCTATAAATCTGCTGTGAATGCTAGATTTAGTGGCTTAGTAAAAAAAGTCCAGAATTGCTCTCAGTCTTTTATTTTGGCCACTCATATCTCTACTTGGACCAGTTTTTTTGCTAATACTTCTTAGGAAAGAGCATAGTATAAGTGAAATAGCACAACATGAAAAACCCCCAACAAATCTATTTCATGGAGTCACATGTTTTTTCATTCACTTGTGATGTATCAATTGACCAGAAATGGGGATAAATTGCAAATCAGGTCAAATCCTTCACGTTCCTTACCTATCACAACTTCATGCATAGACCCAGCCTTGATGACCCACACAGAACAAGTAATATTTCTCACAAGACACAGCAAAACAGGAAATCAGCAACAAAACCCAGAAATGTCTTACTCCTAACAAAAGCAGGGCATTCCCTACTTAAGTTCTCTAAAGAGCTTCATTTTTTCTCAGCTTTTCTGAATGTCAGTTGCATAACTTTAGAGGGTTGTGGGGTTTGGATTTTTTCACATGGTGACTGATAGCAGGAGAATCAGTGTTGTAGAATCCCAACATAATGAAATGTCATTTCTGCCACTTTACATATCACTTCTGAATTTGGATTGCCTTTTTCAAGGGAGTGTGAGTGTGCATGAGTAAGAGTGTGCAAACATGTGCAGGAGTGTGGGAGTGTGAAAGTTTGTCTGTGTGATAACTGTGTGTGAGTGTGAGTGAGTAAAGAGAGAATCTGGTCCTCCAGATTCAGCACTCCACATAGGCATTCAAAGAAAAGTTCTCTGCTTTAAAAATTAATTGAACTCATTCATTGCTTAAGCACTCTTAAGACCTAGAATAAGATATAAAGTGAAACAATCCAAAGGAAGGAACTGCTTTGCTTGTGAAATTCTGAACTAAATGCAGCGCTACTGTAAAGCAAATTTTTTTACAGGACTGAGTTGCTGGATGCAGTACATATTTGCAAGAGCAAACAAATTAGAGACGAAACTACAGAAGAAATAAAACAAGCATTTAGTTGGATATTAATAGGAAAAGAGGAGACTGAAACCTCTGTGAAATTTTAAAAATCTTTTCTCATGGAACATCAGCTACCATCAGCTGCTGTAGAACTGTGCACATGAATAATGCCACTAAAATTCGACCCAAGTTTCTGCTGCAAATAAATTGGGTAACAATATGAGCACCTAAATGAAAACATGAAATGAGCTAAAGCTGACAGTTTTGAAGCTGTCTCTAATGCCAGCTAAAAGACAAGGTTAGTTGCTGAGCAATTTCATTAAGACACCATTAAAATAATACACTAATAATTCAATAGAGGCATTTTGGAGTATTTCATTGCCAGAAGTTCTTGTTAACTCAGAAAGTGCAGCAATTTTGCAAGGAAAGAAAAGACTTCAGTGACAGAATTACACTTCTAACGCTGAAGAAAAGAAGAATATTGGCTTTGAATGATGACCTGGATCAGAACGGCCTCAGAAGTAGAAATGACCTCTTTAATACAAGGAAAAGGTCTGGAATGAGTTGGTTTGCAACTGTTACTCAGTGACTTAAGAAGAAAGAAGTTCTTATTCATACAAAGACGCATAACCCAATCTCATTAAATCAGCTTGCACTTTTCTGATATGGAGGGTAACATACTTCAAACTGCCCTGAAAGAAAACCATAGACAGTGTAATTCAGATTCAGACTGAATCCAGATCCAGAGAGTGGAAACTATCATCACTTCCCCTGAAAACCCACAGAAGGTCCATAAATGGTAGGATACAATCATCTTCCTCAAATCTTGGCTGTTTAAATGTAAGAGAAATGATGTGGTGAAAGGTTCAGACTGTGAATTCATCCTGTTTGCACCCATGAAAGACTTAGTGCTCATTGAGTGATAAGACAATCTCTTGTCATGAGAATACTTGATGACAAAGGACTATCTTTTAAGAAAGAAAAATTATCATATGCCAATATTTTTGAAAGCTGAGATTGCACAGTATTCCTAATAAAAGAATTGTTGAGAATTGCATTTGGCATCTTGATGAATGTTGTTTGACATAAAAGCTGGCTACTGGATGGCAAAAAAAATCCATTTATCTGTATTATTCAAGATATTCATAACAGGACAAAAGAGACTGCAGAATAAAGCAGCATAAAAGCTGTAATTTTTATTATCTGTGGGAATCATCTGTGGTTGCTTTACTAGATAGAAAGAGTGAGTGTATGTATGAATAATAACTTACAAATATTTTATGTGGTGGTGTGTACTGTATATCACTGAAGTCCCAGGTACAGGGTTGGGTCAGTGCAATAAAGACTCAAGAAAAGCAAACATGAGGCTGAGACACCTGTGCAGATGTGATTCAGTTGTTCTCTCCGTTAATCCTACTTGATATGAATGGGGGTACACAGAAAGTCCAGAGGCGCAGGGAGAAGATTTTTCCTGAGACAACAGCGTACAAAACCAATCCCTCCTTACTCTGAACGCCACCTCAGCAAACCTCTGAAAGCACCAATCGGGATGGGAGTGTTCCTGTTCCTACCAAAATCCAAGAGAGGGCAGTGCACCCCCACAAGCCCTTCTCATTACTCAGATCGGGACGTCCATCCAGGGGCAGGTTCCCACCTACAGCCTCTCCTCTTGGTAGCTGAGCTCTGGCAGAAGCCCCGTTATCAAAAGTGCCTCACCTTGGACCCGACACAAACAAATTCAGCTACTTCTTTTTTTTTCCATTAAAGCTGAAGAAGTTGCAGCATCTCAGGGTTTTTGAGAGCTGCTGAGTCACTGCTTGTGGGCTGGGCTGTGCACTGAGAGAAACATCGACCTTCACCTTCTCACGAGTAACCTGCAATCCCAGCAGCCAGCGTGAATTATCAAAATATATACTTTTGCTTTCAGGTAATAATTAATCAAAGGATGAAAAGAGATGAGATGGGGGAGAAAGGAGTCACTGAAGATTAGTGTCACTTTTTAAATCTCAGGTTTTTAAAGTCCAGCTTCCATTTCCATTAAGCCAGAATGAAATTAAAATAAAGATTCCACATTTTGTCCTTACCTGACTTAGTGCACCATAGTGTTTTAATGAGGACTGTAAAAAAGGACACAAGCTCTTCTTTACATCATCCTTACAAAAAAATAGAAATGTAATGCTAAAAACAATAAAGAAATCCACTCATTAATATAACTTAATCAATTACTGCAGGATGTTTCTGAGTTACTTTTGCCTTATCTAGAACTATACAGTGATTTATAATTTAAATTATTTAATTCAGGTATGCAAAGACATCTAGAGGTCATTTATTTCAAACTCCTGCTTCACACTGAGCCACCTTCAAAGGTACAGTTAAGTTTTCAGGACCTTGTCCTGTCAATATTTAAATACCTTCAAGGATGGAGATTCCACAAACTCTTTGGGCTTATCCTATCTGATACTATTTAGTTTTCATTCAGTGTTAATTTTAAATACCTGGGATTATATTATGTCAGTTCTAGAATAAACAAAAACACCTTCAATTTTACATTCCTTTTATTTTAAAAGTCTATCTTAACTTAGCAAGAGCTTTGGAAGCTGGAAGTGCAGTTTGAGTCCAAAGCACCAAGGTTAGTTTCACCCCTGGGATCCCGCAGCAGTGCTGAAAATAGAACTCGTCAGGCTCAGCTCCTAATCACAGGCATAAACATGAGCTCTGGAGCAATCAGTTCTGGGGGAAGGAACATGGAAAGATTAGGCTTCTTGTTTTCCAAATCTCCCTCAAATCAAATTCTAGATTTTTATCTCTTCATTCCACAGAATGGGTCTAATTTAGTAACCTGACATGAAATGAAAATTTATTTTTTCTGTTTCTTTATTATTACACTCTGCCTTCTCTTCCTTTACATTTGACATAAAAAGCTTTATCACCATAACCAGCTTGAAAATATATTACTCAAAACTTAAGTAAAACACAATAGACACTTCCATTCTGAAATAAAATCTAATTCATAACAATGATTGATTATTATACTTTGAGAAGAAATAAAGAGACAAAGGCAAAAAACTCAGGAAATCTACAAGTACTACAGGCACTTTATTTTGGACAGTGCAATCTAGTTTCAATTATTAATTATCCGTTCTTTTGCAACAGATGTTCTGCATTGTACTGAACAGAGAAAAAAAAAAAAAAAGCTGAGACATTCTTACAGTCTTACTTGCTTAGGGGAGAAAAAGATCCTCAGCTTTGTAGACATCTAGAATGAGCTGTGTTCATATATATTGCCCTTACTTTGTTCTGTTGCTCAGTAAGGCATTCCTTTCACTAAAGAATCTCATGAGATTAATTAGTTAATCTTCACACCAACTTTGTGCTAGAGAAGTAAAGCGCACATATCAAGAGGGAAAATTATTTGGACAAACTCCACTAATCAATCAATGGCACAAAAAGAAAGGAGCCACTTGCACTGTAAGCATATTATAAACAATAGCATTTCCCAGCCCCAAATACTGGGCCCTAAGGGTTGTTAATCCTGATGAAAGCAAGAGGAAACTTTTGGCCTAAAAGTGTGGTAACCCAAGCAGAGCAACCAAAGGGATAGGGAAAAGAGGGTCACCAAGGGAGCAATTTTTCCCTGGAGGGGAAGTGATAAATGCACAATTCACATGCTGAGCCCTGGCAGGGCTCCAGTCCAGGTTGGATGGGTGCTGAGCTACCTGGTATGCTGAGCTACCTGGTGTGGATGGGTGCTGAGCTACCTGGTGTGGTGGAAGGTGTCCCTGGTCATGGCAGGGGAGTTGGAATGAGATGATCATTAAGGTCCTTTCCAACCCAAACCGTTCTGTGATTCTGTTTGACAGCTATGCCTGGGCAGATGGTCAATTCACTGAACACTTGGTTTCATAGCCAACTGTTTCAAGCCATGCCACTTGCCTCTGGCCAGCCCTGGCACCTGTGTGCCACTGTGCTGTTTAATATTTCAGGGTTCTTACTCTTGCCTATGCTTTATAGCACACCCAAAGTGAAGAAACAAAGGGGAGGGAACATCACAAAGCAAATGCACCTCAGACTGGACTGAGGTGACCTGCTGGTCCCAAGGGCATTAATATCCATACCTGCTCACTTCCATCTCTCTGCACAATGTTCTTATCCCACCATTTCCTACAGATGTTGTCATCTTATTTCACTTAAAACCCACCAGCTGAAACTGTTCATTGAACATGGCTGATTTTATCCAAAGCACTTAAACTAGTCCATCAGTTCTCAGGTGAGGACTGATGCTCCCAGCAAGAAAAGTCCTCATAAACCCCCTGGAAACCAGTAATAACTTTGAATAGAAGCTGCTTCAACCAGGTAGGGTTAGTAAGAAACTGCAAATTTTCCTTCATCTGTTTTCCCTTTACTGGCAAAATGCCTGGGACTGACTTCATTGCAGCTGGTGGCACTGTACCTGTTTGAAGCAAATATCAGATCCTTTAGCATCTGCTGCTTTTGTGCTCTGAAAGTAAGAATCTTAACTGAAAGTGCAACAAGACAGAAAGCAGAGTATTCAGTTGCTATCCAAAATAAATGCTCTGGGTGGTAGAAATGGGAGGAAAAGTAAAAATACAGTTTTTTCAGGATAATTATCACAGTTTTGGAAAAAAGAGTTATTCGCATTCCAGACTTTTCTTTTTTTCTTGAAATTGTATAGAATCTATGTGAAAGAAAATGAACACTTATACACAGCAAAAAAAGAGCAGGAAGTTTACTAAATTGTCTGTAATAATACTTGCTATTTTTCACTTAGTGGAAGAACTTTTTTCCATTTACTTTGCTCACATGTTTTCTAAAAACTTAGTATTTTAAAACTTAACTACCTGAAAAATAAGGATCCAGTTTCAAAGAGTCATTAATGTAGGATCCTCATTTCATGTAGGATTTTTGTTTACCTTTTAGTAGTTTTAGGGTGAGGAAAGGAGATTATTAGTTACTGTTTAGTCCTTAAAAGCTTTTCTGTGGACATATCAAGTCTAGAAGCTTTATTTTGATATTTTAACAAATATTTAAATTCTATCCAATTAAAACTGATTCTACCAGCCGACAACTGTAGAAAAGATACATATTATAAGACTCCCAACATAACTGTCAGAGTTACCACCACAATTTCCACACTGAGTTACAGTTCTTTTCTCTTGGGAGATGGCTATACAATAGTTTTTAGTGGTATTTTCTTATTAGATTTAAATGGAATGGCTTTCAAGTAATTATCTACCACCACACATCTACACAACAGATGATGATAACAGCTGAGCATACATCACTGGATCAATATCAACTTTGTCATGGTACACCTTGATCTGCTACTTCTTGATTTTTAAACATGAAGATGGGAACAAAATGAGTGCAGGGACCAGAACGGAACATGAAGGAAGTCTCTTTCTTGCAGGTGTGAATCAGGTCAATTTTCCTACCCTATGACATTCATGAAAACAATCATGGACTTAGAGGAGAAAGCGGCAAACACAGCACAGAGTCTTCTGGCCTGATCTGTTAATTTTCCACTTCTCACCATACAGTATAAGGTCTCTTCAGATTCATGGCACACAGTTCTGTTCTACCATCGACCTGCTTCCAGGCTTTGAGTCATCTTTAACCAGGATACGTGCCCATACAGCTGGAAATTCTTCCTTACACAAGTAACTGTGCCTTTCTCAAATAGATGACATGACACTTCTTGTACCTTTTCATTCCAAAGCATGGGTCTATGTGTTAGCTTTGCTGAAGCTCCATGTTTTATTTCATTTTAGCTTCTTACATGCTAATTCTCAAATGTTCTCTAAAATTTCCACTTAGTTTAGTTTTAATTTTTCCCTCTGACTGTGAATAAAGCACAGCTTCACTAATTATGTCTACAGCTAATTCTTTTATGCACATTTATCTGATTTGCTTCTCTCCAAAGCATTTTTTGTATTAATGCATTAATTTCATAATCACTTCGAATTATGTTCCATGTTGCATGAACAATTGGGGAATTAGCATCTGCTTGCAAATTGTTAGCTTGGATTTTCATTTTTGTTGTTGCTGTGGATGAACTCAAATTATCCATACTGAACATGCCTGAAAAGAATTCCACCTCCAACAATAAATAATTCTCTCTACTTTCTGTATTGGTTCTTGTTAAGGGAATTCAGTGCAGTTATGCAACAGAATAAAACAGTGTTTTTCCTCATCAGTTTTGGTGTAACAATTGATTACTATGTAGAGTCACTGACACAGGCACTGACATGGTCTTTCACAGATGCTCCTAGATGCTACTGCATTGAGTTTTTCAATTCTGTAATCATTCTGTGGTTGCCACAATTCAGGCTCTCAAATAGAACAGTCCACAGACCACCCTGACATCTAAGCAAGGTCAATGTGAGCACTGAGCTCATGTTAAGCAAGGGCAGCGTTGCTCAGACCCGGTACAGCTGTTTTTCACAGAGGTGACCTCCTGAGCCTATTTAGACACATGGACATGGAAGCTATTCTGGGTCACATTGAGATGTTGCAAGAGCATGAGGGCTAAAATATTCATGAAGAAATGATGCCCCATGCCTCATTTCCCTCCTTGCACATACCATGTGGCACCCAAGGAGGACGGCAGTGTAGAAAGCAAAGTGCTCTTATCCTTGTACTGCTCCATTTCAGAATTGTCAGTGCTTCTTCTCCTTGACCTCTCATTTTTCCCTTTCTTTCCATTAAAAATCAGTCATTTCACCCAAATTTTAAAATAAGGGTGGCAAAAAGAGAATGATACATCAATCTGCTCAGATTTTGTTACTACCACACCTTCAGTTCATGATCTGATCTACCTTTACAGTGCCTAAAGCAAAGGATCAGCATTCTTGGTTTCTCTTCATATACCATCACAGCAGGCATGATCAATTAGTTCAATACCCACAGAAAACCAATTTTTAAAACAGAACCTCACTTGGTGCAAAAGCCTACTGAAGTTAACAGAGCGTGATTAGAAGTTAATGGCATTATTAAAGGTTGAACCAACTGAAGCTATACCTTTCTGTCTTCATCACCCAGCGCATAGTTTCACCAACGAAGAGAAATCCACTTTTTTTTCAAGAACACCGGTTTTACAAAAATACTACAGCAAGGTGTATGTTTTCATGTTATCCTCTCCAAATAGAGCCTTCTTTAAGGCTGAATGCCACCTGTCTGTGACATGCTGATGGAAAGTTAAATCCATAATCCTCCTTGGCTTTTTAATAAGGTGACTAAAGCTTTCAGCAGTCACACAGGGGTGGAACTTGCAAGAAGGCTTTCTTGCACAATAGACATTTTAGTTATTAAAATCAAACCAGGACAAAGCATTGCTGGATTTTTGTATGAATATTGCTGTAACAGAACTTATCTTTCTGCTTAAAATGGAGCATAAAAGGAGGAGCATTAAAACCTAATCTCATTTTAGGTTTTTTATTTTTATTTTTATTTTTTTTTAAGGAATAAAAGATGGTGGGTACTTTAAAGTGACCTTCCTAGCTGTGAAGCTGATCTTGCCAAATCAGAATCCTACTCATTATTAGACTAATTGCCAAAACTGCACAGAAGCAATCCTCTAGTGAAGAAATAGAGGAATCATATTTAGCAGCAGTTTTAAGACTATAGAATTTATGGTATTTTTAGTGACTTAATGCCACAGAGCCAAAGATGTGCTTCTACCCTTAGCAACGTTCTGTGAGAGCATGAACTGTCCTTCTGTGTCATACTTCATGTCAGGTATTTGGGTGTCTGCTCACCAAACTTCAATGAATGTTTGAGAGGCTGAGGCACTAACGACTTCAAGCAGTGCTATTCCTCATGAGATGACAAAGGAAACTTGGACTAAGCCTGTAATGCTTTAATGGCTTCTCAGAGATAGATGTTAAACCCTTTGATAACTCACTCCTAATTATGGAGAGTATGGAAGCAATTTAACTCAATCAACTAGTTGGCTTCAAAGACAGAGTTTTATTTCTTTATCTGGAGCCAGTGATCAGTATCAGCTTCAGCAGCACTGATAACACATGCAACAATGGCTGTTGAGTGCCAATGACTGCTAATGAGAACTTGATCAATAGCATTTCTAATGATGCAATTCCAATTGTAATGGGGCTGCTTCTGATGAAAAGGAAAGTCAGTTAGGAATGATCATACAGTCAGCCAAGGCAAATTCCAGTGCTGCCTATTTCTTGCTATTCCACATCCTGCTTAATGTTCACTAAATATTTCTCCAGTTGTTTCTGCATTATCCAACCCATCATTAAAGACTCCAAGGGTCACAATATCTAAGTATTTATAGCTACTATGCTGTAGAACTCCTGAGTTACCTACTAATGGTTTGTTTTTTCTATTAATGCCTAGTGGATACAAGGTGAGAGCAAAGCTACCATTTTTTACCATTCAGGCAGTGTCAAACAGGATCATCCATCACCAGCATTTCCTCACACAACTTCCTGGAGGGTGCACTCCATATACAGACAGGTATTAATGTCCAGGTCTGTCTGTTGCTCAGTGATACAGATGAGGCTGTTTGATTGGATGCTCCCAGCAGTATTTCTACATTTGCACTCAACATCTCTGGTTTAAGATTTCTCTCCAGCCATGTTCACCTCACAAGCAAAAACCAAATAACAGACCATTTTGGCTCCTGGGAAAACTATCCCTGCTGCCATAGGGGTCAACTGCATAATACAGTGCAACTGATTTCTCTAAGCTCTTTTGTGCATAAATTTAAACAGTGCCCCCAGCATATCATTTCGGGTGGCAGCTCATTTCATACATAAATAAACCAAGATATGGTAAGCTAGTGATTGAAGGAACAAGCTCTAGACACATTGCAGAGAAATCACACAAGCTTGGCAAAAAATGGAAAGCTGAGGAAATAGATTCTAACTTTGCTACAGAAAGGGTTTAGTTAAGTCAGAAGCGGGAGAGGAGGACTGCATTTTGAAGTGAAATTTCAGAATATTCTCAGTTCAAATGTATCAAAATTATATGCAGTGAAAAACCTTTCACAACAAATATGATTGGTATGAAAAACAGAGAGAACAGAGGTGAAGCCAAAGAACAACGTGAAGTCCCTACTATTCTGGATCTTTGCTGTCATAGTCAGCTAGTCATAAAAGAGTCAATTATATTTTGTTTGTTACTGCAAGTATTAACAACCCCAAAACATAGGGATCACACCAGTGAAAGTCACCCGTTTAATTTCACTGCACATGTGTGGGTGAATGAAAAAACTGTATGTAATGAGAAGGCTAGAAAAGAAAAAACTGTGGCTATATAAGTCAATTCCCACAGGCAATATAACTGTCTTATTTATCGTACATTAGGTGCCCCTCACTCTCACAAAGGCTTAAGCACCATCAAATTTATCACACTGTTGGAGGGAGCATGTGGACAGTTACTAGGCAGTAGTTAACATGCTAGAAATCAACAGCCCAAGGTGCCTGACAGTCATTTGTTATGGAGACATAACCAGAAGCAGAAAACAATCAAGGACTGGCAGACAGAAAAAAAAAACACAGAGCCAAAAAAATCAAGAGTGTTAGTGGTCTTGGCACAAATTCTAACCATAACCCTGCTTATGAATATGTTATAAAGCCCAGTCATTACAGATAAATGGAGCATTCAAAACAAAAATGTATCCTTGTCTAGATGATGCACTAACCCTGCTAAAAGAATACTTTGGCTGTGAATAAGACCAAATCACACAGAGAGACAGAGTTCCTGCTGAATTTTCTGCTTCCCTCAGTCTACGAGCACGAGAAACCTCCTCTTGAGGCCACATATGTTCTAGGGGAGTAAAATCTGTGAGGAACCAGGGGCGTATGCTTAACACCCAGGTCCAAGGAAGAGAGGATGGATTGATATTGTCACGTCAATAAACTTAAAGATGTTCTTCCTGACTACAGTGGGTCATCAAATGGTGCTTAGGATTACAAGTGGTGTGATTTTGTAATAATTATTGAATGTGGTGAAGACATTCTTTTTCACATAATTACTTAATCTTCTTGAGTCTTTCAAGGTATTTGCCATTCTCACTGGCTGAACTGTCACTTTATAAACAGAATTCACTAAATTAGAGCTAGGAACATGACAAATATTAGACTTTGCTAGGACTTTTTATTGAAAAATTATTTGGAAATTATTTCCTTAATAAGTTCTCATTATATTATTCTATTGTACCTGTTCCATCAAAAAAATGTCAGAGACGTATTTTTCCTCATTTCCCCAAATTCTAATGGATAATGATGTACTCAATTGTTAACATTCAAAAGCAGAGAAATTATTAACATTTGTATAAATGAATTGTGAATTTTAGGGGTTTTTTACTTTAGAAATAATTGGCATCAAATTTACATCAATCTCATAATGATAATTACATTTATCTAACATTGATTTCTGTGGGGCAAATGATCCTCAGAAAATTTGATTATCTCACATGTATTCATTGAATTATCCTTTGAATATCAAAAGTACAGCAGAAATTCTCACCTTCACTTTTAATCATGGAAAGATAAGGCACAAAGCACGTTCATTAAAAGACTTAAGAAAGCCTGTGTCAAGGCTCAAATGTGCAAAAGCAGTATCTCTAACAGAAGACTTTCCTTCTTCCTATCACATATTTCTGGGCCAAGCTTCCTCTCTGGGAGACAATCAGGCTATAGACACACTGCCAACAAAGGAAAGTGTTGTTGTCAAACACGAACTTTGTGACATTGCAGTCCCAGTCTCTGAATAGCTTTGAATACAGTGATTCTCTCCTTTTAGAAATAAAGTTAAAATCCATCCAGCTGAATGAGTCAGTCTGAGAAAATATCTGAGGCAGAGATTACATTACTGGAAGTTGGAGGTGGAAGGGTTCCTTCCAGGTCACCAGCTGCGCTGCTATATTTTTTAAGAATATTTAATATATTTTGTATATTTTTTCCTTTTTTGTTAACTTCCAAAGTTCCTGAATAAGAGGGATGTTTACCGCAACTTTTTATACACTGTCACTGAGAAATAGCTTTCTAAACTGACTGGCACAAAGTCTTTATGAACTGCTTTATGAAAAACTGCCAAACACTGCTGCACCTTCTCTGATGTTTGTTCCAAAGCTCCCTGGAGTCAAGAGAAGCCTCTCCTGAGGATTCAAGCTGCTGGAAGCCTGAAGTTTTTTTATTAATTCACAGTACACAAAGCAGTAAATGGGTATCTCCTCTCCTCAGTTCAAGTGCCTGATATATGGATACAGACAGGCTGAATTTCAGCCATGAATGTGCTGGCACAATCATGCACAGGGAGGTTTCCCAAACTGGGGGAACCTGAAGGGAGTGCACAGAGACAGTTAAGGGATGGGGCGACTGGGACAAGTTCCTGCTCCACACAGCACATGAATCTCCTCTGTGACTGCCCCACCTCCCCAGGAGTGATGACTAATACTCAGAAAAATTTCACCACCAGCAGGGTTGTCAAGCATTGGAAAAGGAGGCTGAGGAAGTGGCTGAACCACCACCCCTGGAGATAGCTAAATGACACAGATGTGGCCCTTAGGGACAAGGTTTCTGTTGACTTGGACTAAGTCAACAGTTGAACTCAAGGACCTTAAAGGTCTTTTCCAACCAAGATGATTCTATAATTTTAAGCTAAGACCACTGACCAATGCATGCAAATTTTTATGAATAATGACATTTGTCCCTCTAGAGCTGGCTGGCTTACTCTGCATAGCTAGGATGTAACACACAGTATGTCCTATTCTTGGTATGCTGGCCATCCCTCTTCTTTAGTGAGATTCCCTCCACAGCCTAGACCAAATGTCATGGAAACCAATGAAATCTCATTACTATGTGATAACAATTAACGGCTTTTCTTAATAAGCCAACATTTTTTTTTCCACATATCCTGATTTCTTTATTAACCTTGAATAGAAGTTGCATTCAGAAACCGTTATCAATGACTCAGACAAAAAGTCAGTAAAAAAAAATGATATTGCCCAGAGCATCCTTTCAGCTTTAGTTTCTTCTTTGGTTTATGGGTCATTTGCAAATCTGTTCTGACAGGAATATTAGGCTGCTATATAGCTATAGCAGAAAATTCACCAGAGATTTAAACTCCAGTGAATGTTCACATTCCCATGGGCCATGAATGAGAGAGTTTTTATATCAGCACTCGGTTCTGAAACGTCAGCCAGATTTTCTCACCCATTAAAATGAATTTTAAAAACCTTTATAAAGGAAGGCCAATTTGTGTGCTAACCAGCTCTCTTAGAAGTTTTCTATGTGATTACATACCCTCTCTCTAACAAATATTTAAGTTATAAACATTTGTTCAGCAGTTGTGAGCATGTAGATTCTCCCCCAGCTGCAGAGCACTTGCACAGAAAATGCAAAGCTTATAGTTTTCCAGCTTTGCAATCCTACTAAAACATTTGCAATTTTTTGAAGGCATGTATCTCAGCTAATCGCATTTTTTTTTTTTTACCTGACAAGCGAAACAGATGTCAGATGACTAAATTCATTGATTCAGGTGCTGATTTGGCACAGCTTTCCCCTTTTTATTATACTCAGATCTGACTTGTCCATGTTCTCCTGCATAATAAAGTCACTGGAACAATTTAGATAGCAAGTAAAATGGCAGAGCTCCAGAAAATTCACTGATTTCAACCTTCTAATACTCTGCAAACAACTCTGCAAACAACTTCTTTTACTCTGAGTAGTATATACTTCCATACTTTGAGAAGAGCCAGAACAAAATCCAAGCATGAGAATGGTGCCAGTTTCCACAATTAGTTGTGGATTTTCTAAGAGGACTGAAAAATGGCACTGGACTCTACGAATATAAGTCGCTAGACATGTTCTTCCCCCCAGGGTCTTTCATGGAGTTGGCAGAAGGTTAATTAAGGAGACTACAGCTCAGTGTATCCTGTCCATATTGACATACTGCTTCCCCTCACAGCACTGTCATCAACTAACAAGACAAAACAAGTATGGAAGAATAAAGACTCTTGAGTTCTCAGTTTATTATCACCTGTTTCTCAGATGGGAGATGAGGGAGAGAAGAGAACATTGCCTCTCATCAGACATGTCATACACACAGCTCTGGACCCTCTGGGCCAGAAGAGAGAAACAGGTTTTTAAAGGTACTCTTCAGGGAATCAAGTTCCACAGCAGAAATAAGGATCCCAGGTCACAGGTGTTAAGATCCTCCTGATTCCTGCACTTCCAGCTGCAGATTTTCTTGCCCTTCTTCTTGTGTTATCACTGGCACTCATTCAACTCAATCTGCCAGCTGGTTCAGTGACCTGACCATTGCAGGGGCACACAGCCCTGAATCAACTGGGAAACATAACTACTGACAAGGGTGTGAAGGGGTGTCGGAGTCCAGAACATCCCTCTGGCTGCCCTGGCTGTCTCGAGACCCTGGCAGGGGTTCGGGGACCTTGGCAAGAAGTCAAAAACACCTGTGGCTTCAATTCTAGCCCATGGGAGCGGCTGCCAACTCTATATGAGGAATTACAAGCCAAAAGGGTTTGAGTAGTGTAATAGGGGAATTGACACAGGGTGGAAAAGTAGAATTTTGATGTTTTTCAGAATGTAATTCAGGGGTACAAGATGGAGGAATCTGGGCATGTCCTAGCCTTCTTTCCCTTCTTCTTGTCCTCCATGTCTTGGTGTGATGGTGACACTTTTCTATTGGTTTAGGATAGGGACACACTGTCCAACATAGATGTTAGGTATTGGTATGGGAACTGTAAACATGGTAGATGTAGTTTTGAGTATATAATGTGGGAGACACCTGGGACTCGGCAGATACTGCTATGGCTTCTGTACTAGGCAGACCTCGGCAGGTCAGAGAGAAAAGGTTTTAGATAAGAAAAAATAAACAACCTTGAAAACTCCACTTCACGCATTCCAGACCTCTTCTTCGGCTGCCGGGCTAGGGGAACAAGGACTTTCACACTGTTGGGGTCATTCCAAGCAGGCAAACCCTGACAAAGGGGGACACAGGAGACTTAATCCTGACACCGACTCTTGCAGTGGAACAAGTTTGATTTTTTTTATTTGACTGCTGCACTCTCCTCCTGACAAATCCATGATCTTGATGACAAGAACAAGTCAAGAATGAGAACCTCATGGCTTTGCAATCTTAATAACAGGCCTACACAAGACAAGGTGAACATCTTTGTAAGACTGTTTTGTCCCTTACTTGGAAGGTTAATGGCTGACTTGATTTGTATCAGAATAAGGTTTTATTTGGAAGCAAATCATCATGCCAGGTTGTGTCAATACTGCCTAATCTCCCCAAATTCTTTTTCAGACACAGAAGAATTAGCTCTTCTGCAGATCAGAATTAGGGGCTTTAAAATCTAACCTTTTCCTTTTCCACTCAAACTCTTACTCTTGACACAAAAGATGAGAGTCTTTAATATCAGAAAGCCTAGAAATTAAGCTCTTGAACAGTGCCAAAAAAGAAGAGCTGATCAAAGGGCTAGTGGCAGATATAGGACTTGATACCTCAAAGGGCATCCAGTCTACAAGTACATTTTGTATCTTTGAAGGCATGGAATTCTCTTACTTTCCAGTCAGAGCACTATTTATACAGCCTCAGAGACACTGCAATTACAAATAGGATGGGAGGTACTTGTCCCAGAGATCTTAAATTATTTCTACAACAGATAACAACAAAGAGACCAATGATGCCTTGCAAGAGTCAAGACTGCAGAAGTGAGAAACTGTCAGATATTCTGTTACATACTCTTTAATATTATATTCAGGCCTATTTCTCATCCAGCTTCAGTTTCCACACCATGCCCTACAGATCACAAGATGCGAGATCTAAAATTCTGCTACCCCGAAATGGAAAAATTTTATATTCTACCTCATTTTAGAGGTCCATTCTCAAGGATAACTAGTTACTCTAAAAATCAATACTTCACAAAATCTAGTCACATTTTCATGGTGTTTTTAAGACTCATCACCCAGTTTTGATCTTGGTTACACTAGGAAAAGTCAGAAGCAAATCTCCAGCCAATTCATCTCCACTTAACAATCTACTGTGTGTTACCTGAGGCATTTCCCTTTCTGTGAACATACTTTTATCCCCAATACCTTCGACTTTATTTTTTTTTTTATTTTGACCTAAGCTTAGCCACTTTGCATTGCCAAGCAAAGAGCACATACATGGATATTGATGCCAATCAATCTATTAGCACCTATCAGCCTGGTAAACTCTTTATTTAACTGAGATCTTAATGTCTGTCTGAGACTACAGTTCTATACTGTTACTCATGGATAAAATCAGTGTAAAGAAATTTAAAGGCAGCAGGTAAAGGAGAGGCACAGGTTACAGGCATTGTGGAAGTTATTTCACTGTATCTGTGACTATGTATTAGAAGTCACACAGGTGATGATCTGACCCCCTTCTCTTTCTAGGATATACTATATGAGTTTTGCTAACTTAAAACTTTGCTGGGAGGAAGCCACATTGACCTTATGTCCTAATAATCCTGTTCCATAAAAACCAAAAAAGCTAATATAACAACAAAAAAAAAAAGTTAAAATCATTTTAACCTATTTCACATAATGGATATTCCCATATTTAGAAAAACATATGTGTGTAAATACACACATAAATATTTGTGTGCAAACACAGCATTTTAAGAAGGAAAGGTTTGTTTTACAAATTGGTCAACACTTTAATATGTCTTACTAGATGGTCTTACTTGATTTACCCGAGTACATTTCCAATCAGTATAAATGGCTTCAGGGCACATGCATTTTTTTTTAAGGGGAAAAATACATGATTTTCAGTGTTAATGAAAAGAAACCCTCCAAAAGCAGACATTATTTGCAGCACCAAGCCATTGCCCTGAGGACTCAGCGACTGAAGAAACAGTTAATCGTTATAAGTAATATTCAAAGATATTAAATAAAATTCCTCTGACAAATTCCTCCAACACTGCCTAAAAATGCGCAAGACCAGCACTATACAGACCATTGAATGATGAAGCTACATTTTAGAAGTTGTTTTTCCTCCAATACAACTTCAGCAGATTTCATCTGTATCCTCAGAGAAATCCTACACACCCTGTACAGGTTTGGAAGGCCATGTCCAGACATATTAATGAACCAGTAAACAGAATAGATTGCCTATATCCCTAAATAGGCTGGAATTAGGAAGAGCAGGTGCAGGATTAGCAGAGAATCCAGAGAAAGAATTACACAGACAGGATTTGAAATACCCAGCAATAATCAGCTCTAGGACAGAATTTAGAGCTGCTTTGGCTTAGCAGATAATGTTTCATAGGGTTTTCCCTGGAGTTCCTTTTAAGAACATTTGAGGGAGTTGCAAGTTTTGTTTGTGTTCGCTTCTCTTATCTTTTCACACAAAAACCAGCTGGATGTGGATGAAACCAGCATGGATATATGGGAGATGAGAAGCTGAGAGTGCACAAACCTCCTGAGACAAGAAAAATCCTGTGTCACTTGACACGATGAACCAGATATGGGCCTTCAACTACAGCAAGGCCCTGACTGCTCCTACAGATAATAACAGGTATACAAGCAATGACAGATGGAAAACAAAACAAAAAAAATATTAAATACTACAGTGGTAAGAGAGATTTTATTCAGACTGGCCTCTTGACTCGCTAGTTTTATAGTAAGTTCCCTATTTTCCCTATTGTAAAAATTGCTCACTAAACAGGGATAAAGCCACATATCTAAATCAAAAACAGGAAGAAAAGAGGTGAAGTGACAGATTCTTAAAAAGTTATATGCATGGCACAGTTTGTTGAGAAGAACCAAGGAAAAGCCCACATTTTATGACTGTGCTGGCTGATAAAGAGTTCCAGTTTCTAACAAGCAGAAATATGTATTTTTGTTGCAAATATTTTGTGGGTTTCAGGAGAACCACTGTTAAGTCACATATCTTTGAAATCTCAGAAACACCAGTTTAATCTGAAACATCTTCAGGGAAAAAAAAAAAAAAAGGAAAAAAAAAAACCATGAGGAAAGCCTAAACATTTTATCTACTTCAAAATGAATTGTTTAAAGATGTGTCACAAAACATTGCTTTGTTTTGCAAATTTTGGCAGTTTAATAAAAATTTATGGTAAAATGTTTGAGTCTCAACACAACTGACATATAGGAGGAAATCAAACAAATTTTTGACCCTAAGTTAACAGGAGGAAACATTCCTCCATCTCTTTTATTTCAGAAAAATGAAATATCAAGCTTTCATACATAAAATAAAAAATAATAAAGTCCTTGCTATACAGAAGGCTAAATAATTAAGTCCTAATTAGGTGTGCACCTCCCAGCATAGTGAAAAGAAGAAAAGAAAGGGTACTAACCCTCCTTGTAGACTTGGCCCTGAATTCTTCAGAGAATTTAATGCCCCTCAAAGAAAGGATGGTTCAGAAATGTAAATCTAAGCTGGAGGTCCTGGGAATGTAATGCAAATGTTTTAAGGCATTGTACACCCATCAAAGAAAGAAAATAATCAACTTGATTTGCAAAAAACCCCTACCTATGATTCTGAAAAGTCCCTCCTCTTAATCCTCTCAATTCCTCTCCACCTTGACTCCATCCTTTCTTTTCTTTAGCTCTGATTCCACCTCTTTCATTTTTTTCTCTCTTTTTTACTCCAGCAGGCAGGTAACTGCCTGCTCCCCCTCGGGTTCATTATTTTTCACACCTCTTTCCAACTACTTAATTATTACTTGTGTTAACTCAGCATCACAACAGTCCAATCATAGTCCAGGAGTCTGTTGCTCCCACTCGTACAAATATCAATAAAGCAGTTGCTGCAGAGAACCACAAAGTATAGTATCTGCAAAGGCATAAAGTAAAGGCAGCCAAAAGTAAGCTGAAACCCAACTATGATCAAGGGTTTCTTTTTGTCATAAATGACAGAAGGGAAGGGAAGGGAAGGGAAGGGAAGGGAAGGGAAGGGAAGGGAAGGGAAGGGAAGGGAAGGGAAGGGAAGGGAAGGGAAGGGAAGGGAAGGGAAGGGAAGGGAAGGGAAGGGAAGGGAAGGGAAGGGAAGGGAAGGGAAGGGAAGGGAAGGGAAGGGAAGGGAAGGGAAGGGAAGGGAAGGGAAGGGAAGGGAAGGGAAGGGAAGGGAAGGGAAGGGAAGGGAAGGGAAGGGAAGGGAAGGGAAGGGAAGGGAAGGGAAGGGAAGGGAAGGGAAGGGAAGGGAAGGGAAGGGAAGGGAAGGGAAGGGAAGGGAAGGGAAGGGAAGGGAAGGGAAGGGAAGGGAAGGGAAGGGAAGGGAAGGGAAGGGAAGGGAAGGGAAGGGAAGGGAAGGGAAGGGAAGGGAAGGGAAGGGAAGGGAAGGGAAGGGAAGGGAAGGGAAGGGAAGGGAAGGGAGAAAAAAAAGAGAAAACTGGAAAAACCTTGAATTCTTTAAGTATTGGCATATGGCAGTGGATGTTCCTTAGAAACCATCTCCTCCCACGCATGATGGGCACATTGAGAAAGATACATAGGCACTTAATTGAAAAGGCTGCAAGCAGAAGTGGGGTCTAGAGCCACAGGTTAATGGGAGGCAGCAGCTGACCTCCTAATAAGCAGTGAGGTATGGCAAAGATAGCAAAGCCTGGAAAGTGAAGACCTGCAGCTCTACTCTTAGTGTAAAAAGCTGGGGAGCATTCCAAAGAGGTGCATCCTGTGGCTGCAGCAGAAATCGAGGTGTCTGATTTCTGCAGCCACATTCTGTGTGAATCAGAGATGGCCACATTTGTCAGGGCATTGTAACAGCTCAGACATGAGGTGCTGAAGGCCTGAACAGAAGCCATAGTAGCCAGCTAGAAAATGTGGCATGTTAGAAACAGGAGTGCAAAAAAAAAAAAAAATTACTGGGCTTTGACACAACTTGCATAGAAAACCTGGCCTGATATAAACCAGCTTTATGGCTCCCTACAGCTGGAGCCATAGGATGGATGGAGTTGTTCCTCCTTCCTAATGGCCACCACCTACAGAGCCAGTCATCTGGATCAAAGAGGACTTGCCATGCTGCCCTTTAGTAGTCTCTTAATCCACAGCAACACACTAAAATAGCATATTTAAGGCAGCTCAGGAAGACATCTCCTTCTTCTCATCTCTAGCATTAACATTTCAAAAGCAAATAAATCCTGATTCACAGAAAAGGACTCAATGTCCCCACAGACAGGCTCATGCAGTGACTTATTTGGAAGTGAGCAAGGCAGACACTGAGTTTTGCTGGTTCAAAACATCCAGATGGATGTGTTTCACTCCACAGCAATGAAGGGAAAGCTAGAAGGAAGCAGGATCCAGTGCATACCTAAGTGTGGGTGAGTTCAGGCAAACCCCTACTAAATCTGTAGTAAAGAATACAGTATCTATAAATAAACCTATTCATAGCAGTACCTAAGTAACTACTGTAGCTGTAGTGAGTAGCTATATTTAGCTACACAGCTCTGATGAGGAAAGTTACAGTTCCCAAACTCTGACAAGGGATAAGAAATGAGAAGACCATCAGAGCATCCACCATCTGTGTCTCCCCACTTGTCAGAAATTTAGGCCAGCAGACTTTGGCTCAGTTAGTAAAGAAGGAACCCATCTCCTGTTTAACTCTTGGAAGCTAGACATGTATAAACCTCACAGATCCTGACATCAGGGACTTCAGAAAAAACCCAGATGAAGTCAATGATAAAGCAAAGTAGTATTGGGCAGGATCAGACAGCTGGATCTCTTCATCTGCAGGTTAGAACGTCACCCAGTAGACCTGAGATACCCAAACTGTGACACGCAATTCAACTGCAACAAGTCCTATGGCACGCAGCCAAAAAGGATGTTACACTGCTTCATGGTCCAGTGGGCAGCCTAAACCCTGACTAGGAGGAAATAAGCAAGAAGAGACTTCTCTAAAAACATATCTGTGCTGTTTATAGAGCCTGTCAGCTCTATCTTGCAATGCCTGGGAGCCATCAGCAAACTCCCAACTGAAAATCCATGTCAGGGTTTCCCTGTCCTCTACTGTGCAATGTCTGTGGGATGAACGCTCCAGGAGTTGGGACAGTTGGTCATCAGCATCTACAAGCCCATCCTTCCTTCTTTGGTCTATCTCTATCTGTAATATGTATGATTACACACATGTGTGTGTATTCTATCAGTATCACACTGCACTAACATCTCTAGAATGCACTGGCTAAATTATTTATGTTAAAAACTCATGTTACCATTGTTGCAAGACATGCCAATAACTGTTCAAAGACATCATTCAGAAATAGTCCCTCCAGCTGAGTTTGATAAAGGATAATTTATCATTTTTAATGATTGAAAAATCAAGCACCAGGAATCACAGTCATATGTGATTCAATCTTATCACAAGTGATGCTCTGCTTTGTTTGGCCCCCATAAATCTTGCATATTCTGCTGACCTTCCACTGATTTAGCAAGTGCACATGTTCTCAGTAGCATTTTAACTAAGTTTAGAACCTTCTGAGGAAAAAGCATTGTCAAATTCACAGGACAAAATTTACACTGGGATTCAGATTCTCATTTCACCAGTGTTTGTAGAGATGTAGACAAATTATTTAATGGTTTTAGACCTTTTCTGTCTTCCCATCAGTTTTCTGGTCTTGAAGTACTGTTTTCCCAATGTGTGTACGTAGCTGTCTACAAAACTACCAGTAAGATTTTGTATCTATTTCTTTTAATTGTCTTGAATACAGTAGAACATACACCAGTAGTGTATGTAGGAAAACCCTAATGACATCTGAGTAGCATATGAAACCAATAAATGTTAATCATGTGGGCTTATATATGGGGCTTGAGTACAAATATGTAAGAAATACAAAAAAATATATTTATCAAGGTAACTTCTGTAACACCTCAAAGGTATACAGGTTCTAACACTTACTGAAATGATACATTAGAAGATCTGAAGGCCAGTATGTTGCCTGTGAGACCAGGCTCATCCACAAGCTTAGAAAGAAACTTCTACCTTGCCAAATATTTTACTCTGGTTTTCTGTGCTGCAATGGCAGGAGTCTGCAAGAGGAAGCTCTTCTGACATGCTAAGAAGAATAATTTAATTTTGCATTCAAAATGAGCCTTTTCATTGACTTCAGTGGAATTTGGATCAAGATCTGAGACTAGTAAAATGAATGTTAACCAAGTGAGAGCCTGTGTGGCTGATTTTCAAACCATGGAATACTGATTAAAAATGAGATCCATGACTTACAAAAAGATTTGATAAATTTGCATTTAAAAGCTTGTAAACCATTCCCAAGACAGGCTTGGATTCTTTTTTTCCCAAGTTTTCCTTCTAATTCACTTAGTAGTCTTCTTTGTACATCCATATTTTTAATTTATAATGGACCTTGTTCTTATTTTCACCAAAGACTGCAATAATGTACTACGTTAGTAACTGCAATTTAAGAAGGGTAAAAAAATTTTGTTTAACATGATAATCAAATATTTATTTTTCAAATTACTCCAGCTATAATCACAATTAAAATCAGAGCAAAACATATTAATTATTCTGATTATTACTCAGCTTAACAAGGCTACAGTCTAATAATCAGATTTTATTGCATAGAAAACTTTTGGGTTTCTGCTTTGCTATCATTTATTGTAGCTATTTTAACTTACACTACTACACAGAACAGGTAGATTTCAGAGACATGCAACAGGTTTTAAATGGGCATATCCTCAACACTGCAAAAAGCAATGTCACCTCAGGGTGGTGGGGTAGCAGAGATGAAGCCTCCCCTTCCTTTATGTTCCTGAATCTGAACATTGGTTGCCACATGAAAGTAGTTTCTCTCTCAAATGTAAAGTCTTGTCTAAATGCAGCTTTTAAGAGTCAATAAATGCTTTTACTAACTGAACACTGAAGTGTAAGCAAATTTGCCTTTTAATGACCATAATATATACTTACCCTTTCCAAATATCCTTGCTATGGATTAGACATTTATGACAAATACTAACAGAACTAAGTTAAGTATCCTCTTGAAAAAAGTACTTCTAATTTTGCTGTAGTTATTGGGTCTGCTTCTTGTGGTTTTCTACTGCAGACCTCCAGACTACACTTAAAATTACTCTGCTGATCACTTGCATTTATTGAAGTTCTCAAAACTGTGCAGGAACAATGATGGCAATTTCTGTTCTCCCAGGCATGTTTTAGTTAGCTAATTACATTCTCTCTGCCTAAATTTTCCCTGTAGCTTCAGAAAGAGATGGTTTCCTTCTAACTTTCCTCACAAATACTTACTGCAGCTTCACCACCTGCTGTTAGAGAGGTCCAAATACATTCTGACCTAGAAGAATAGATATTTCAGGTACAATAGAGAAAGGAAATGGAGATTTTTTTTTTGTTTGTTTATTTCAGTGCTTCTTAAAAATGTTAGTTTATGCCATCTGAGACAGGCTACCAGGTGTTTTTGTATTTGTGTGTGTTTGTTTGCAGAGCCCTTCCATGTACTCAACCAAGGGACAAACTTATCTTTCCTACTCTCCACAAATCAGTGAGGTGGAAAATTTTTTCTGGATTGAAACACATTAAGAAGGAGACTTTCACTTCAAGAAAAATTCACTGAAGGTCCTGGCTGAGAGCTGGGCACCTGCCTGACCCTCTGTGAAAATCACTCCTTTCATCACACACTCACCACCACTAACGCTGCCTGTGGTCACAGCCACCCTGTCCCTGGAGAACCCCAGCAAAGAACCCACCTGGCATGAAAGTCTGACCCAGAAGGGAGAAAGGTGGACTTATTTCACTTTAGATTAAACTCAAGCTGGACCACAGCAGCCTGCAGTGTGAATGATTTGACAGGTTACCGAGTAGTATTTTATGACATTTAGGCATGGATTTTTCAGAAGGATGAGGCATTTATTTTTTCTGAGGTTTTCCATTTTAAGGAGAGAACAGCCTTTCCACTGCTTGGATTTTGAAAGCAGATAAACTTTGAGAGAGAGAAGGTGTTGATTTTTGGTTTTAAACTCTCTCTCTCCCCTGTTTTCTTTTGATTAATCTTCTTCACTTATTCACAATTTCATTAAGTATTGGTGCAGCAGGCATAGGAAGTATCTTTTTACTGAAAGACATGTTTTTTCCATCTCAAGTGGTAGAGACCATATATCTCTCACACAGCAATAATACACAAGTGAGTATAGTATAATGTAGCACCTATTCATATAATTCCAAAGAGAACATATACACATAGCTTTAGTATGGCTGTAATGTAGATATATTGAACAATATTAACCTTCTTTATAGTGGGATCATACTTTTTATTATGCACATGAATGGACTATTAATAAAAACTGTTTGCACTTATACAGCACCTCACCCCAAAAAACTCAGTGAGATTGTTTCAGTGAAATACATTTCTGTTTTGCTGAAGTCAGGAGCTACCTCTTTCAAGTGTAAAGCTTCAATGCAGCTTTTCCAGTTATGTGTTAAATGAGAAAGCAGGTAAAAAAATAAGAAGTTATAGATTATTTTTTTTTTACATTTGTTAAAGTCACCTCTCCACTCCTACAGGTAAGAAAATAACTCGGTTAACTTGAATACTGATGTCTGTGGAGACACAGTGACACAGGTTGTAGTCACACAAGGAGCACTCCAAGTTCCTGACAGGCTGTTGTAACCAACATTGAAGTCTGTGCCCCTTTTGGTGGTAGCTGAATTAGCTGAAGGACAGCCTGGGCTGTGCCAGCCTATCACTTGTAGGAGTCAGCTGCAAGAGAGCCAGACTCCAAGGCTAAACTTTAATCACTCTGGGATCCTCCTCCTCTGTCCAGGGGTGGTTTTGTCATGGAAGTGCCCTAGCAAAATAAAACTATATACAGATTTGGCTGTATCTACAGTGCCTTCAGGGACCTAGCTATAGAAAGAATTTAAACTTCAGTTCCTCCTGACTTAGCTCCAAAAGGCTACATTGCTAAACATGCAAACTTGTTATGGTACGTCTGTTGTCCAAATGGTGGAAAAACCAATGAAACTCAGACTGCCTGCAGGTCCTGCCTGGTTGCAAACACCAGAAACACCCTCAAAGAGCCACTTCATGGCTGACTTGTCTGATCCACATCAACCATTTGGTGAGTATCAATCATGTACTTTTAGCTTAGATTATCCTCACTGAAAGTAAGGGAATCCCAAAGCACCAAGAAGTGTGGGTTTGTTTTTTTTTCCTCCCTGAATTTCCTTTTAGCACAGGCTTGGCATGTTTGCAAATCTCACCTTCAGGGTAGGCTTATATTCACTCTTGAAAGACACTGAGGTGGCAGCCACACTTACATAAGAGCAGCTGTACATAGCATGATTTTAGTGGTTCTAACGTCACAGGAGCAGGCTGTGACAAGCACAGCACTTGCTGATAGACTGCTCGATCATTATCAACCACCAGGAGAGAAAAATGCTTTTATCGATATTATTTTACATTTTATTTAGAGATGTGAGCTGCAGACATACTCTAGGAAGAAAGGTACATCTATCCAGTGTATTGGCATACAAGAAAGCACAGGCCCTGAGGCTCAAGAGAGTTGTCAGGTACACAGCTCTTGCTCCTCTCAACTTTCAGAGCACTGTATTCTTACTAGCAAGGCTCACAGCATGTTTGTCCTACAGTTGCTGGAAAACCTTTTCTTTAAAATAATTGGGGCACATTAACTGAAGGAAGAGAGCAAAAAAGAGGAAGGCAATAAGTCATATCATCATATGAAACATATCTATTCTTTCACTTGGATGTTTCTTATATTCCTGATGACAAGTGAGAGAGAGATTAAATTAAAAGTCTCATTAAAATGTTGTTGTTGTCCCCAAGGTATATACATATGTGGTTTGGAATTTTCACTCTTGCTTTTAGAAGAGTTTCAGTAATAATGAAAAGGAGAGGAAAACCCAACAAGTTCTACCAGGCAAAGAGCCAGAGCTCCAATTACAGCAAGTACGATGGGAAAAGAGTAATAGATTTTAATTGGTGCCCAAGGGGGGAAGGTCAGTCTCTTTGCAACAATGGGAGTCTTTGGTGGTAATTTACTGAATGCTCCTGTGAGAGCTTGCAAATGGCAGCAACGCACTTGAAACAGCAGCAACAAGAAAGGTTTGGCATCCTGGAGCACATGGAAAAGTTTTGCTGGTAGAGGTAGTACAGAAAGAGAACAGTGAAACACTTTAACAAGGAGTGTGACTTGGGAGACAGCTCTCAGCTCCAAGGTTTGAAATGTCAAGACATATTTTCATCAGAGAAATTAGAGAACAAGTTTAAAAAGGAATATTGCCACTGCTGTTAGGCACACAGGGGTCTGGAGCAGCAATGATTTGTTCAGTGCTACACTGAATCATTGAATGCTGAATTAAGCTTCCTAGCTTCCTCCATTCCTCCCTGATAACCTACTGCTACACTGCCAAACAGGCTCAAATGATTGATGCTTTCCTTTCTGCACCTTTTTTTTTTTTTTTTTTTTTTTTTTTTTGTGATAGGGTTTGTTTATATTGTTAAGCAATACAAATGAAGGGCACAAACTTGCACAGATGAACTTCAGTTTGCGATTCCCTCTCAGAAAGAAATGGCATAAAAGGAGATCTGGAAGATTGTGATCTTCCAGAATCACAAGAATTAGGAGAAAAGATGATTTTGTGGCTAGGATTTCAACCAAAATCCTGTGTTCAGTTTCTGTCTGCAGCCGATTATTTTTTGACCTTAGAAAAACATAGATTTGATCTCATTCATAAACTAGGACTGACAATATTTCTCCTGAACTACCTATTAACAACAAAAACCCAAAAATAAATAAGCAAAGGACTCAAGTAGAAGCAGAGAAACAGAGAAACTGCCATACTTTCTTCCCCAGTTGATACTACTGGGTTCATCTGCAATTGTTCTTTACTTTCTGGGAGCTGAGTAACATGGCATTAGGGAGGACATATGGATGTGTTTGTGTTTCTCCCTTCACTGCCAAAAGCTAAGCACAAACTGCTGTCATTCAGATTTGCTAAGCTATTACACTGATTATTTACCATTAGTAATAAATGGAAGACAACTTGTTCACCAGAACCCAAAGGAACAGATTCTGTTCAAACACAGAGAAAAAAAAAATCTCTTCCTATAAATTCTTAAATTATAATTAGGACAGAAGACTCTTCGTCTTGACGCAGAAGGGTGAGTCACAATAATATGATTTTGTGTTTTCAGAGCTGCATAATGTCCAGGAACAGCTGTAAGCCCATTGCCATGCTTATTATTAAGGAATACTTCTAATGGATTGTCTTCACCAGAAAGCTACATCCAGAGCACACAACATGCTCAAGAGTTCACAGAAATTGCCTATGAGGAAACAAAGAGAGAGCAGCAACCAGACCACATACACAAGGCTAAATCCTCTAAAATATTTTCTGTCTAAAAAAAAAACAACACAGAAAAATAATATTCAAACCCTGTGCAATGTGCTGTGCAAAGGAGCCCTAAACCAGGGGAACATGATTTTTTTTTTAACCACATCTGATGAAGATACATCTTCTAATTCTGCATTAAGATTAGGCATCATAAATTAAGGCTTTGTTGGTAACTGTGCAGTTGCATGGAGAACTTATTCCACAGCTTTCTGTCTGTCTTTGCTCTGTGTGGAAAAAGATACTGAACAAACACATAAGCATCTCATCACTCCACAAGAGAGACAAAACCCTGAGAAACACCTGCACACAGAGAATTTGTAATGCAAGGACCAGATCACAGTTCCCTTCTAATTTTCCTTATTACCTCTAATGAAGGAATTAGGTACATGGGACTGGAGACTGAAGAGATTTTATATTTACACAGAGTCAAAGAGAGACCTAAATGCATATCTGCAGTGGAGAATTCAGTGTTTTGAATTGAAGCTGTTCAGAGCAGACTTTTAACAACAATAGAATCAGCAAAGTGATTAAAAATGTAATTTACGTACCATTATTATGTTCCACTGTTTTCAGTAAAATTTATCTTGGTAAATCTCTAAAGAATGTTAAAAGGAAACATTTCGAAACAAAATGGCTTCAGCTTTTCACACCAAAAACATTGTTATTCTAACATCAATCTCTTCAAGACAGAAAAGTCTTAGATGACCTCAGCAGAAAAAAATAGTGTTTTGACTAGGAATAAGTGCTTTCAAACAATATGATCTTTTTTCTTTCTCTAAATAACAAAATCCATTATTCATAATATTCTATATGCAATAGAAAACTGCAAATTTGATTTTTGCTTGTCAAATACTGTGTTAATTTAAATGCTTCTGTAAAACATTATCTTTTGAAAATATTTCACCAGCTTTTTAACTGCAGTGTCAGTTTAAGAAAAAGCAACAAAAGTGTGTTGGCTGACAGATTTATGGTAACAGTTGGCCACACTCAAAATTTACTACCAAGTATTTCTCTCAAATCCTCACGTATTCTTCTTAGCAAATGTGCACAGAAAAACACTGTGAAGGTACAAGTGTGCCCTGAACATTCACCATGGTCTGATTTCCCTCCCCTATGCATGAAAAAATGCTTAGGAACAGTGGTCTAGGGTTTGATCCACTAAATCAGAATACACAGCAAGAACTCCTCTGATAGACCTTTGTGAATGTATTTTGGTCTACTTGGTTAATGTCACCCTCAACACCACCCTCAGCACTGCCTCCAATTATTGCCATTGTCATTGCTCTGCTCAACAGCTTTCTCTCCTTTGCTCTCACTTATCCCTAAAATATTTACCTTTACAGGAACATTAACCACAATTCAGTACTTCTGAGCATGGTAGAAGAGATTCCTCCACAGAAAAACTGAGTTTGTGCAAATTTGTGGGAGACCCATGCCCATCTGAAAGCCACGTCATGGCAGACTGAAATAGAATTAATTCTGTTTATTCCCACCCACAGCCTCCCTATGCCATTGCTCTCACAGCTGTGTGATAAGCATTGTATTTTCCTTGCTCCATAAGTTATATGCCTTTCTTAAATGATTTAATTCCTTTTTTGACTGCTGTTGAGAAAGAGGTGGAGAGATGGAAATCAAAAGACACAATAGAAAAGATACAGATTACAGTGTCTTATTTTCAGTCAGTTTTGACCCTTGAATTCTCTGTTTTGTGTTAAATTTGGCTGGGTTTTATTATCATCATTATTATTCTGGCTCTGGAAAACTTCTCTTTGTCCTTGCAACAAGAAACCTAAGCCTTTCACTTAGTAGCACCAAAAGGAAAAGGACATTCATGGTTTTTGCAATATCTTTCTCATATCAGACATTTAATTATACCCATTTTCTCCACGAAGCTTGGCTGCTTCCTCAAGGACCTCTTACTCTCAATTTGATATATGAGTCATCATTTGTTGGTCTCTAGTTCTCATGCTATTTGCATACAAGTCAAATTCCACATTTTCTTAGCAGTAGATGGCTTTCTAATTACATCCATTAATCTTTGCCATCACTCCCCTCTCTCTGCATTTACTAGCACTTATCAATCAGAAGTTTCATAATCAAGAATATTTTTCTTGTTTATTTTCTTCACTTTCTTCTCCCTGTACTTCAAGCACAGCTAGACAGAAGGCAAAACCCTCGAGTATCCTGTCATTTCATCATTTATTTCTGCATAACAACATATCTAGACTGCAGAAGGAGTGAGCAGTTGCAATAATCTCCTGGCAAACATACCCTACAGATTACACTATCTGCTAATGAACAGGTAGTACTCTGCTACAGGCCTAGCAAGGGAGGGTTGAGTGGTCAGCATTCAAACAACATTTTGGGTTTTTTTTACATTATCATTTCCAAAGTGCCACAAAACAACAATTTTAGGGTTATGTCACAGTATCATGTTCTTTTTCCCTTGAAGGTGAACTTCTGAAGATACAGAGTATGAAGACAACTTCCAAATTTCATGACCAAAAAAAGTATGTTCCTACCACAACAAGACAGGGAAAGGAGATAAAAGAGATTTAATAATGTATCTTTAATACCTCAAAACCCAGAAGGTAACTGAAAAAAACCCTGCTGTACATATTTTTAGCCCAACTTTATGGGACACTGAACAAACTGATTTTCAACCACTTGGGACCAGTTTTTCATAGCGAAAAAAAGAATCAATATTATGGCATCTGGCTTTCTTCCTGGTTTAAACAGCCTGTCTTACTTATGGAAATGGATGGAGCTACAAGTTTGAAAGTAAGACAGGTCTGTTCTTGCTCTGCCATCAATCCCAGCTGCCTGTATACAGCCTGCAACTAACAACATATTGCTTCTGTGCTCTCTAAACTGCTGGCATGTATCCTTCCTTGCCAAAAGGGATATCATCTGTTCCAGAGTATTTGGTAAATCACAGTGGAATTAAAAAGGGATGAAAGAATTGAAGGACATTCAACAAGAGATTATCTTGCATAAATTTTAATTGTCCAGTTTGCAGAAAGCAGGGAACAGACTCAGAAGGGAAAGAACACTTTTGAAACTCTAAAGTTGAATTCTGTGGCTTATACACTCCTACCATTAGTTTCAACACCCAGTGTGCCCTTGGAGACTTCTGTGAGATACAAAGGCATGCTGTAGTGCTACTTTGAGTGAGGAAATGTCAAAACTGCCACTATATTTGATAGGCTTACAAGAGCAGAAGTGGAATAAATGAGCTTTGATTTCACTTTATATCCAAGAAGAGATATGGATATAGAGTAATGGCAAGGGCTTTGTGTGTAATGGCTGTTGTGAGAGCTGTCATGTACTGCAGCCATGAATCAGAAAGTTTGGTAGCAGATGCTGCCAGACACTTCAAAAGTAAAAATATTCACTTTGAAAGATGAGGCTCTGCCTTCAGTTTGTTAATATGGACCAAATGATTGATAATTATTTGTTTCCCCACGAACTCTGTATTAAAGACAGCACCAGCTTTACAGTGACACATCTTCACTGACTCCAGAGAAACTACCCAACTGCCAGATCATATCCAACAGATGTGAGCAACAGTCCACCTTCCTAGTAAAAAGTTATTCTTGTTTGCATGTGAGATGGGAGGCAGAAAAGACAGTCTTCTGAAATGGAAATAAAGTCTATACTTGTTTATCTGGTTCACAGCTAGAATTACTCTTGAATCTAAAGGTATTACAAGCAAAAGTGAAAACTGTAATTGCATTAACCCAAGGACATCCCAAGATTATCAGATTTTCCAGCTACCACCACCAGAGGCTTGTAAAGCAGTCAACTTAATCCATCATTATTGCTGAACTGCAGAAAATTAAAGACTTCTTAATTCTCAGTGTGACACATCCCTCTTCCCATGGGTGGTGAACTGTTTGCATGTGTACAGTGTTATCCATTGAACCACCCCTGCTGTCCAAGATAATCTCTTGTAGGTTCAGGATTTCAACCCTTTTAAGATAAGGTGGAATCTTTAGCTCAAACTGCTGGATGAAACAGATTTAGGCCACTGTATTTAGAGAAAAAATAATCTCTCTGAAGCAAATTATGAGGCTATAAAGAATCATTAATTGTGGTCACAACATAGGAGATGTTTCATGCACCATCCTGTGTTATACAGCATTTAATCCAAACAGAAGTTTCTGTTTGAACAAATTTATGTTTTGATCTCCAAAACGCTGCAGGACAAGGTGGTTCTTCCCTTTAAAAAGGTATGAAAACATTCTCAATAAACACCTCCTTGAAATCTGCTGCTCACTATAACATTAAAAAAAAAGAAAGCAAGAAAAAGAAAAAGAAAAAAAAAAAAAAAACCACACCACACAAACCCAAATGCAATAAAACACCGACCAAAAAACCCCAAACAATTCCAACCATTCACAGATGCCTTTTTGGTCTCTTATGACTGTCTCTTTGAAGGCTGGACTCACAGCCTGCAGCTAACAAGGACCTTTCCTTCCAAATATAAAGAGGAGAACAAGAAAATAATTGCTTTTATCTCAGCAATAGTGGACTGCAATCACACAATGTGCTACTGGTATGACTGACAGAGGCTGGTTTCCCACTGTGCCTAATTTGCTAAGGATGCCATCCCTTGACCACCACAGGATTGACTTAGTCCACAGTGAGGTTTGCCCAGAGCTCTGCTGAGCTCTAACCTCTCCACTACAAACTGACAGCCTTCACACCAAGATTTACGGAGGCTACAAGGAGGACACGGCTGGAAATAACTGTTTTATCTTGACTGAAAAAATCAACACCTGCCCTCACATCAGAGTTCTGAAAGTTTCCATAGTGAAGCAGGTCAGAAATAGAATTTTTAGAAGTGTTCCCAAACTGTTTTTAGCAACTGAAAATAAGCAGGCTCCTGAGAAACAGCAATGCCAGGTGGAACTGTTCCCCTCTGTGGACATTTTCCACACCCCTTAGAAGAGTGGGTACAAAGGCAAATGTAAAAGCACACAGCTCCAGGTGTTACCCTTTATACAAGAGGGGCAGTTTACATTTCAGAAACAGAATTTCCCTAAAGCAAATCAACTCGCCTAATACCACAGGATAGAAAGTAGCAATCAATCATTCCCATTTCAGCTAATAAGAGTAAATTTTCCTACTGTCTTGACTAATAGAAACTTCTGCCAACAATTCTGTGCAGAACTATCAGCCAGTGCTAGAAAGAACAGAAGGCTAGGCTGCCATTCCTTTAATTTTCTTTCATTTAAATCTCATTAATATAAATAAATTTGAAGTAGTTGGGGATCTAGCCAGTACTGAAACCCAAGCAATTTTATTTACAATAAATATCTGCTATCTTGGTGGTACACACTCAACAGGACAATACTTAGCACACTGTGATAAAGGTGATAAACACAAGCAGTGAATATTAATGAAGATGAAGGCATCTGTAATCCATTCATCTTTAAAGAGAGGAAAAAAAAAAGGTAACACTTTTCCACAGAGCAATTAAAAGCTGAACAGTTGGAGCAATAAAGCAAAAAAAAAAAAAAAAAAAAAAAAAAAAAAAAAAAAAAAAAAAATCAAGGCAGGCCTGTGGAAAGGGAGAGAAAAAGTAAAACAAACAAACAAACACTACCACAAAAATGCAAGCCCACAGGAAACATCTGATGGACTATTAATAGCATAAAAGTCACTGGCAGATCCTATCACCCAGCATTTGTTAATTAACTGAAGATACACAGATACAAGGGGCTCCAAAGTACAAAGAACGAATGGGCTGCATAAACTGGCTCTTTGCAGAGAACACAGTGTGCTTCCTACAAGGATACAGCATCTAAATCAGCCCGCAGCCCTTCCTGAGTCAGAGAAAACCTCCAGTTAAACAAATTCTGGAGTCCCCACCATGACCCATTCACTTTTTACGTGTGTATGCCTATGATTTTCCATGGAATGAGTAAAAAAAACCTATCTGAAAGGCTTTTATAGAGAAAGACTGCAAAGCTTAGTGCATGTGAGTTTCTAGGAAAATGAACAACATGCTTCTGTGAAAACAGAATTTCAAGGTATCCACCTGGATTTATATTTTAGTTTAGTTTGTAACCCATCAGCATTATTCCCTAACAGTATTTCTTCATGTAGAAGCATTCAAATAATTTTCTTTCTCATCACAGAAGGCTCTATGAACCTAACAAATAAACCAATGTTGACATATCTAAGGCTAGGGATTTATTGCACATTGCACATATCTCTTCTGGAGACTTGTTGACGAATACTCAAACAGGCTCTGTGTCTTTGGCAAGATCCATGTGGTACATTTTTTACCCCCTGATCTGTGTCATCTGTCATACAACCAGGTAGCACAGTAATTCAGTAAAAGGAAAGAAAACTAAAAAATATTTCCACTTCTCTTTGCCAGGACTTATACATCACTATGTTAGTAACCACTTTTGTCATTTCCTTTGGAAAATATTGTAATTCAGAAAAATGCTAAACAACAGCAATAGGTCATCAGTTTAAATTGTAAACAATGATTGACTTTGTTCTAATTTTTTTTTCCCAAGCATCCTTTTGCAATATGACATTGCCTGCGATGTCTGGTTAAAGGATTTAATTTTGTTCAATAAAGAGACATGAATTGGAAGTCAAAAGCTTTTAGAAATAAATTGGCATGCATGGGCTGTGGGAAGCTCTGCAAATACTGCGTATTTATAGACCCATTTTTTTTCTAGATGGAGAAGAGCAAATAAATTACAACAAACAATTTATTCAACATGATGTTGTTTGTTCATTTCCAGAATGTGAAAATAATCAGAAATTCATGAACAAATCTATCAATTATTTTAATAAATCCAATTATATGCATTCTACTGTTCACTGTTCTAACTGCTCCGCTTTGCAGAGACAAGACTTACATAAATGGTACACTTGCTTTTTTTCATTACAAGCAATCAGTCCTGAGTCAGCTAAGTTCAAAATTTACCTTCTGTTTCAATGGAACTACTCCTAAAAGTTAAATATGTACTATTTTTTTTTTTTTTTTCAAAACAAGGCAACTTCAGTAAGTTAAGTATATGCTGACCCCCCTTACAGATCACTGCTGTAGCAAGGTTTCTCATCTAATAACTTCAAGATGAAAAATGCACCATTTTCTTTTCCACTACTGAAGAAGCCTTTTCTCTCTGCTAAGGAAGGCCTTGTGGAACAAATGACATTGAAGGCTGCAGGTCTAGTCTGAGAAATCACCACATACAATAATATTTAGGAAAAACACACTGTTCGCATTTGCCCAACACTAACTGCAGCAGTGTATAAACCCTTCACATGAAGGGCACAAGTTTTATAAAACTCATGGAGTTTAGAGGATTTGAGTCCTAAATTTTAAAAGTATTTCTGCAGCTATCCACCCAGCCCACATTAGTGAAACAAGATGCAACTTTCAATGTGATCAGAGTTTCTGAAAGGGTTATGAGAGTTTCAGGAGAGGAGAGGGGATCAGGTCTTTAGGAGCCATAGATTCTTCCTTGGTGGCAAAACTTTGAAATATGTTTTCTTCAGCTTTTCATTCCACAGCAGGTATAATAAAGACCTTGAGCTTCAGTATTTTTGTTTTCCATGTAGAAGTATTCTTAGTGTGGACACATCCCATGCCCTCTTAGCCACAGGGGACTACTTAGGTGTCTAAAATTAAATGTTATTGATGGAATGGCCTGATGTTCTACCAAAACAGACAGCACAAGGAGGGCCTCCTGAAGTTCTCCCTGTGAGTCTAATTCTGCTCTGCTAAAATAAACTTTGAAAAATTCAATCTTTCCACCAGACCTAGGTCCTCTCAACCCAGGTGTTGCAGTTTTCCTCTGGCACTGGATCATATTGACTACAGGCCAACTTTACAGCAGACTTCTGCTAGAAAAGATAGTTCCACACTTCTGCCTGAAAGCCTTTTCCTTCCATCTATGTAGTTGTTGAGCTGGAAAGGGATTAGTTTTCAGGCAGGTCAGTCCTGGATCCAGCTCACCAGATGGCTACACAAACAAGAGTGGCAGAGAAGGGCAGGGAGTGGGAGGGTGCAGGATGCAGCCAGAGGTGATGAAGGCTCTCAATGCCAGCCTGCATGTTGGTTGACTTGCTGAAGGACATTTAAGTGATCTGATAATTTCATTCTTCAGCTCCTAGAGAATAGCTTCACATCTTCTTAAGAGTCAGTATCAATGAGATGACATCTCTCCACTAATTTGGGGCCATTTAATTGCAATTTAAACTGCTAAGCATTATCCTCTCTGGTTAGGACAGCTCCCTCTTCCTTTCACAGTCTGTTTTAAAGAACACATAATTGTTTCAGTATAGTGAGAACAGCATTATAGTGACCTCAGCTACCTAAATACACCCAGCCTCCTTTAGAGCTGAGTCTAGTAATATTTTCTGCCAATGCAATTCAGTTTTGCTTGTAGTGACTCAAGGACTAAGAAACAAGGAGTAGAAAATGAAGAAATTTTGTCAAAAAGGTATCTCAAAGAAGGCCTCCAGATTCCTTTCATGAATGTGTCAGCATTATAAATTCATAGTAAAGTGTTAGTCATTAGGGTGTCTGAATGATTAAAACCTTCTGGGCTTTGAAGGCATTTTCTTTGCAGGAATTTGTCAAATCCTGTTCAGTTCACCTTTGGGAGCACTTAAAAGACCAATAATGTTACATACAATCTGGTCACTGTAGATGCATTTCTGCCATTTTAACAAGTCTCTCTCTCTTCCAGAGAACAAAAGCAACACCATCCAGAAGGTAAGCAAACAATCACATGTATGGTACCTGTCCATGGCCATCCTTCCCTCGAGTATTACTGCTAAGTGGTATAGGTGGTACAATTTTAATAAATAACACATTTTTTTTCAAGGCAAGAGTGACAGAGAGATTCCTGCTACTTAAACAGTAACAGTTTTTGAGGAAATTAGAAGAGCTCTCCAGGGCAGAAATAGCATCATAAAGGTAAAATGAGCCAACACATTGTCACCTACCTTACGTTTGTTTGTTGGGCAAACATACAAGTAGCTCAAAATAGTCTTCAGACCAACTTTATCATTCAGTTTCTCATATGTTGTCCCATAATCTGTTGACCTACAATTCAAGAGAGATTCTTATAAGTACAAACACTTAATCACAAAACCACAAGTCACTTGGCAGCTTTTCAATATAAGTCATGCTTTAAATAGCAGAATGGCTCTCCAGAGCTTTTTCAATGATTCATGTAGTATATAATGATACTTAATTATATACACACAGCATCATGTGCGTGTTTATAATTTGCATTTAAATTAGATTAGGAAAAATTCAACCAGCATCTTCCCAAAGCATCTTAAACATGCACAATAAGAAATGCTACATTCTGCATTCAGAAGATAATGATTGTCAGAAATGCCAAACAGCAGACAGCAAGAGACTAAGGTTATCAATTCATCAAATACTCCAAGCTTGGACTGATATTTTTAAGATGGCTCATCTCAGAGTATTCCAAAGTACCTTCTCTGACACTGACTAGCAGAAAGGATGGACACATTTTTCTTGCTTTAAAAGCCACCATTCAGTTGAGAAAGTAAAATATTTCTGAAATGAGGCTTGCCCATAAAAACACTGACTACATGTCTTGGGGTAGAACAAAAACTGCGAACAAATAAGACTGTCCAGTGTTCCTGTAGGAGTTACTCTTTAACACGTGACTGGAACCAAGATCAATCATCAGCAGAGGTTTTGTTCATTATGCAGCTCATGCTTGCCTGAATTCTGTCCCAGTATCCCAGGGATTTAGATAATCAGCCCAGCCCAGTAGGGTTGACATCCATAAATTGCAGAAAGGAGCACGTATCTGGGTAACAGACATTCAAAAGGATAACATATTCCTGTATCTCATCTGTAACATGCACAAATGTTCACTTGTAAGCAGTAACATGAATTTTCCCTTTTGCTAAGCACTCCAAGGCCAGACATTATGAAATAAAGTCTTGGCACTCATTATTTTCAGGTTCTCTCCTATCAGGGCAACAGTGGTTAAATTCACAAAGGCATTTAAGACCTTTAATGCTGACTCTTTTTTTTTTTTTTTTTTTTTTTTTTTTTTTTTTTTTTTTTTTTGTGGAATATGGAGGGTGGAACAATTCTGAACCAAGCATCATACCTACATTCATATTATAGTTTCTGAGATTTCAGATTTTGCATGAATAAAACAAGAAAGCAGCCGCTGAGGGTTTTATCCATGAAAGATGAATTGCAGTAAAATATGAATCTGCATTAAAGTTGAGTCTTTCTATATAGGAACTTTATAGAAGCCTTCGCACTATCTGCCTGCTCATATAACAACTGCCCTATGATTTATGTCTAGAGATTTCTCCTTCCCTCCAATAAACACACGCCCTCCTGTGTGCATGTATGACCTTTGCTGTTTAGAACATTAATGTCAAATTCTCAGCTGCTGACTGATCTTTCCCTTTATAAGGTCATCTCTCTCAGGAGCACATATAAACTAACTGAGCTATTTCCTCAGAGGATTGAGGAGTAAGATACTGTGCTGGTTGTTACTGTTACCAAATATTTCAGAGATGGTCCAGCATCTGGGTGAGGGGATCCACAGAAGGATTCTGAACACAGCCTGGCCAAGGACTGCAGCTTCCCTTTGTTACCTTGCCCCACCTCACCACCCAGTCTTATCAGAAATGAGTATTTCTGCTGCTCTCTGTCTAAACCCCAAAAGCTACACTTTGTGAAGTTCAAGCTGACAAAGACATGCAAAGATAGTAAGGACTAAATCTGACCTGCTGAGTTTGGAAAAATATATCAACAAAATAATACTGCTTTTTCTTATACCAGTGACAATGAATTCAAAATGGGATCCTTCAAAAGGGGATAGGAGCAAAGAAAATCTGAGACATAAAATGTGCTTTGAAAGTGTTCAAGAAACGCAGCCAGTACCCCTGCCACAACACAGGCAAAGTTATGTCAACAGCCTATTGCAAATGGTAATCTCAGAATTGCCAGCCACTTCTTACTTCAAATCTCTAGGCAATTGTTTTGCATTCACAGCTTTATTTACAGGTAACACTCCATACAGATGGAAGCGTGTGCTTCTGTCAACATCCATAAAAGAAACTGAAAGATTTAAAAGCTTAGAAAAACATCATTTTTTTTGCAGATGAACGAATTCACAAGCAATCAAAGGAGCTACTATTAGATCTTACTCTCATTATTGTGTTCTAAACTGACAATAGCTGTTCCTTCTACCTTCCCATTTACCAGCTTTTTCTTTTGTTCCACGTTACAATTACCCTTAATTTTAACAGGGGCGGGGGGTAGAGGGGGAAAATGTTATATATACAAGAGCAGATAGGCATCCATAAGTGTTTTAACACAAAGAAATGGTAATATAAACATTTGCAGAAAAAAAATGGGGAAAAAGAATTATAACAAAGAAAACACTGCATACATGGGAAGTCTCTGTTGGGATCTAACCCAGGCATACCACCAACCTGCATTTGTCTTATTTCTTATATATATATATGTGTGTGTGTGTGTGTGTGTGTGTGTGTGTGTGTGTGTGTGTGTATACAAGCAGGCACTGATTACCAGCTTAGATAAGAAGCTTTGTTTGTCTTATTAAATGGGTGTATAAAGCAGCATGAGACTCCTAACCCATAAAAACACATTAGCCATTGGATGGCCCAGGAAGCCAACGTAACCTGGAAGAGCTGCAAAAGACAGATGCACCTCAGCAGGGTGTAGGCATTAATGACAGAGTAGGATCAACAAATTCAATCCCAGTTATCTGAAGGGGAAAGGATATGTAGCAACCAACATCTCCACATTTTGTGTGTAAGGCTGCAACTCTGAAGTTCTGCAGAGAAAAATCAGTTTTAGTCCATCTGTATAAGCATGAGCAAGCAAATGCCTGGAGAAATCATTGTAAAGCACTAAACCCAGGACCTGCAGAGCTGAAAACACAAAAATAAACTATGCCCTCTAAATAGCTACAGCTAATGGAATAACCATACGTAAATAAGTGAACAGTAAGCCCTATTTTATTGTGTCTTGTGTAGACACGTGTGTTGCAATGGTGTCTCAAATTGTTTGAGGGGAGAAGGGGGATGGGAGTGGTACGTTGTGGATGTCACTGAAATGAAGATGACAGTAGAATAACATTCAGAAAATAAAAGTATTTAGATTCAATTCTGAACTTCATGCCTGTCCCAACATATTAGTTGTAATTGCTACCATTAAATCCCAAATTTTACCAGTAGCTGTTTAAAACCAACTGCCTATTTTTTCAGAAAAGCGGAAGACAATACAAGAAGATAAACATTTTCATGATTACTAGCTCATTTCACAGTATAAAAATGTACCAGAATTATGGGATCGAAGCTCTGGCCTGCCCAGTAATAAATTAAAACAAAACTAGAAACAGGTAGAATAATTTCTGTTTTGCAAACTATTTGCAAGAAAGCTGACATTTAAATAACTTCATTATTATTCATTGACAGGGCTTTTCCCTCTCCTCCCGTCAGGGTAAATGACATTTCTATTACAGTATTATAATAAACTCCTGCACATTTTAAATAAAGTCACTGAATTCCATTAGTCCACCTACTGTCATGAATATATCTCAATCCATTCCTACCAATATTTCATAATTATAAAAGGCATTCTGAATCAACCAACAACATGAACCCTATGGAAATTTTCTTCTTTCTCAAGAAGCACAGACTGACATTCAGAGTACTGTCAGTTTGAATATATAGATTAATAATAAATTCCCTAGCAAGTTGCTGTTTTCTCCTTTGTTACAAATTTAAGGTTGCTCGTAGTTATTTTACATAAAATGCTGAAGACTTGAAGAATTGAACAGTTGATCATTTGGTCAGGAGGGCTTTTTTTTTTTTTTTTTTTTTTGCATCAAGATCTTTCTGGAATACTCCATGAGAACAAAAGAAAACCATTACTTGCAGACTTTAAGCTGTCTCATGTCTCCTGCTTATTGAGCTTTCTTCCCATGTTAACAGATTAAGTTACTTGTTTTAACACACATCATTAAGAAGCAATCACTTTAATTGGCACCATTTACTTTTTTTTTCCTCTTCCCACAAGTTATGCCTGGTTTTCACATATTCACTTGACTGCTTCTCCCAGGTCCACCATGAGAACACTGAATTTCATGTCCTTATCCCCCTCCTCCCTCCACAGTTTAATTTGCTGCTCTAACCGTGGTCCAAGTGGCACCAGGACCAGAAGCACCTGTAATGTGGTCTGTGAGCAGCAGAGCAGGGAAGCCTGTCCTGACCAGGAGCAGTGTGAGAGATGGGCTCTGGCCTTTTGCTCCTTCTGCACATGAATTTACCCCTGGCACAAGCCAGGCATTTTTAAGTTAAGCAATGACTATTAGATTTTATGTTCCAAACTCACACATAACTGAGTTTGCCACCTGGTTTGCCTCCAAAGGGAATGGCCAGGTGAGCACAAGATTTGCCAGTTGCTATCGTATTAATCTCTCCAAGAGCAGATTTTTGGAAAGAAGCCTTTCAGATCACAGAAGGCAGAACTGCAGAGCCACAGGCTGCACTTATAAAAGGCTTTCAAATGAACATGTTTTTAATAAAGGAATAATTAAGACATTAAAAATGATCTTTCATGTCTGAATGCAAAAAATACTGGAGCTGGTAGTTCTGGAGCAAATTTGTAGTCCTGAATGCAATGGTTTAGGCCAGTTTGTAATCTATACTGTAGAGTTGTTGATTTTTGCATTCTTTTTTTCTGGGGAGACTTTGAGGTAAAGGTGCTATTCCTTCATCCCTTAAACTGAAACTCTTTACTTTGGTTTCATAGCCAGGTAGTAAAGCTTCCCATTGATTTTTGCCACACCACCATATTTCACAAAAGCTAGTAATGTCAAAGTCTTCTTCAACAGCTGGCCATTTATGTTCACATGTTCCTCCTGTTAAGCCCTTCACAAGGCATTGATAGATATCACTTCTGGTCTAATGCTTCTTTTGATTTAACTCCTTCATGTGCAACCCCACTATTTTTTTCCATAAAGTAATAATGCCTGATCTCAGTTTCTCAGGGTGAATTTTTTTTTTTTTCAATTTAATTCCTTATTTTCATAGAAAGTTACTTGTGCTTTGCAAATTACCTTGCTTCACCCAGACACTTCTCACCACTGTCTGTCATTGTAATTTATTGTATAAATAATTCCCCAAGGCTTTTCACATTTCTAATGGGATCTGTTTGCTTAGCTCATGGAGACTGACACATTTTGAGTAGAGTTATACAATTTCACCTGGAAGAGCAATTGCAAGATGTAAACACAGTAAGTCCTGTGTCCTTGGACAAAATTTTCATGTAGAAAAGGGTTGCATAAGAGTATTGTAAGACTTTGGCTCAAGAGGGCAATGGTCTGACAGCAGTGCCAAGCCAAACAATTGATCGGCATTTTTTAAAATATCTGTAACAGCACTGCACATGTCACAACATTAAAACACTCCAAATTTATCCAGGAAGGTTGAAATTAAATTTTTTGACATCTCCAGCATAAAGAAAAATAAGGTATTTCAAAACTCAAGGGACCCACTTGCCTCACTCCGTAAGTGAACACATTTCTGATTATTTTTTTTCTCATGAGGCCCTCAGCAGGCTGGCAAATAGTACTCTTCCCACTGCCTAGGTGGGTAAACAGAGGGAAAGACTAGATAACTAATCCTACATTCGAAGGAAGTCTGTGACAGAGCCAAATTCAAGTCCCCTCAGGCTCCACCATCTTCCCATTCCATCCTGACAGTTTAAAATTTTCTGGAGTTTTGTGAGTGTAAATAAGGATTGGAAGAAGTCTTGCTATCAATGGCAAAATGAAGAAATACAAAATTAAGAACAGTTTAAACAGGGATTTTAGAACAGATTCAAACCTCCATTTTGAAAATATTTTCTTCCAGTCTGAGCTGTGACTGTAGGTTTTATATGAAATTAGACCATAAATTTCTATGACTTTAATGCAATGTGTATTTTTTTTTCCATTCATGGGAAGAATTTTCTACTCATGGGAGGAATTCCACTTATTTTTTCCACTAATGGGAAGAATTTCCTCATCATAAAATAGTTTCCCACCTGCAGAAGCCACCAAAAAGACTTGGAGAGAGAGTATAAAAATTACAAAGAAACAATAGGAAACTATTAAATTGACATTTCTCTGCATAATCAGTTAAAGTAATTCAATTCTCTTCTTTTCAATTTCAATCAACTTTTATTTGGTGTAATCTAAATGAGCAGAAACACACTCGAATTTCTTGTAATTTTTGGCTTAATACAGTTCAGCTGATTATTGCTATAAATAATTTAAAGATGTGACAAGCAGGAAAAGCAGCTCATATGTTATCATCCAATCCCCATTCTAAATATCGCATTGGATAATTTTTCAAAATATTACCCAGTTCAGGCAGAAAGAATACAGGGGAATGAGAGGGCCATGAGATGTCATTTGTAAGTGACACAGATGAGCTTCTTGTCTCTCCAAGTAATGGTTCAAGAAAAGTAAATTTGCTTAATTTGCTTTCCAGTCTGTTTCAGTGGAGAGTTCATAACTCAGGTCACCAACTCATGGAAGCAGAGAATACTTGTTCCTCTGTCAAGGTCAACAAGAATTTGGTCAATTGCTTCAGAAGTCATGGGATGAGGATGGTGGGAATATTCCAACAGGAGACAAGACAGGTCGTATGGGATGAAAGGAAATCATGCAATCAGGGTGAGGTTATTTCTTACTCTTATCTGTGTCAGATGAAAGGTGAAGGAAATGGTCAGTTATGATGAACATGCAAGAATTCCCAACTGGACAAGACAGAACAGGAAATCCACTCATACCATAATGCAGAGCATTAGACAGCAGCAAGACTTATGACTGTTAAATGCAAGGACAGGGAAAAGAAGAATTCTCCTAATAATCAGGGTAGCACACAAATGAGAACCATTATCCTGGTTTTGGCTGGAACAGAGCTCATTTCTCCTTAGCAGCTGTTCCAGTGTTCTGTTTTGAATTCAGTATGAGAAAAAAATTGGTAACACACAAACACTTTGGTTATTGCTGTGTGGGGTTTATGCTAAGTCAAGGACTAGTTAGTAAGAAAGTGCAAAAAGCTGGGAGGAAGCACAGGCAGGACAGCAGACCCAAACTGGCCAAAGGGATATTTTAACCATCGTGCCAGGTTTATATCAGCAGGGGGAATTACCTGGAAGAAAGGCCGATTGCAGCTTGGGAACAATTTGGTCTCTGTAAGCAGGTGGTGATCAATGGTATTGTGCATCACTTGTTTTTCCTGGGGGTTACCGCTCTCTTTCCCCCTCCCCTATTTGTTACATTTTACTTTGTTTCAATAACTTTTCTTGTATCAAGGGATGAGTTTGAGGATTTTATTTCTGATTCTCCTCCCTGTCCTACTGGGGGGGGGGGGGGAGTGAGAGAGCAGCTGGGTGGTGCTTTGCTGCCAGCTGGGGTTAAACCTCACCACCTGGCTGGCAGGACTGAAAGTTGACATAAAGTCCCTGCAATTGCCCAAGCATGAGGTTCTAAGTCTTGTAAGTGCTTTTTTATCACCTGAAAGCTTGGACAATGGTGCTGAATAGGCTTAAGCACTCTTGTCCTGAGATCAGAATTATCCACCTGAATTGATCTGCACTGCCCTTGCTGTGATGCAAAGCTTGTCTCTCTGGACTGCTCAAGACTGGCTGATATCTATTCTGCTAAAGCACAGCATTCTTTGCAGAGATCAATCACACCTGTACAAGCCATGGTGAACAACCCTTAGAACAAACTAATCTGTGTTGTTCACTCAGCTTCTTCTTGGAGACACATGGTAAATTCAATGGAAAATAAAACTAGAGAAGAAATAGTCTGTGGTACACAAAATCAATAGTACAGAATCAAAAAAATAATGAGGTAAAGCTAAAACACCAATGTAGATGTATCTGTTTTAGCTCTGGTGACATGTGTTTTTCCATTGCATAATTCCTCTTCACATCCTCCTATCTTACCAAACTAGCCATGGAACAGCATAACTCAGAACAAACTTCCATGTGAAAAAATACAGAGACATTCTATGCTTGTAAGATGTCATTAAACGACTTTTTAAACATCAATTTCTGATGTCACTGCCTTTTATAGCAGAAGTAACATTCCACTCTATTGTGGAGAAGGGCTTTTTATCTTCAGGCTTCAGAGACATTGCTGCATAAAGGTTGGATACCCAAAGAAAAGAGCAACATCAAATATTTTAGCCTGAAAAAAGATCAAATTTGGATTATATGGGAATGATGCACTTTTCCCCTCCTCCCTTTTACAGCTTCTCTAATTTTAGATGTCCATCTCATCCTGTTAGATCAGTAAACCCCCTGTAACTGCACAGTGTAATGGTTTCTCATGTCAGCAGGCTAAGAAACAGAAGATTCTGGCAGCTGATAAAATCCATACTCAGATTCCCCACTCCTCTGCCTGCTGATCAGAGATCAGATCCTGATCACACTCTCATGTAAATCTGAACTATTTACAGTGTAGATGCACCATCATAAACATGGAACTGGATAGCTTCAATTATCAATTTGCCCTTGCTTGGAAACAATTGCTTCCAGGAAATCAGAAGGATCTTTGCTGTCAGAATGCAAGACATGAAGATTTTTATTTCAAGTGTACAATTATTGAGCTTTTGTGTGAAAAATAATGCACTGAGATTTGGCTGGACTCTGTTCTGGAAGTGCTTCCAAGGCACTGTTTCGCCGGAGTGGACTGTAAATTCACTATTTGCTATGGGCAACCCCATTTTGGGGGTCAGCTACATTCTGGAACCCTTCTCTGCTGTGCTAAGTGACCACTTGCATGATTAGCTCTGGAAAAGGGGACAGGATGTCAAGAGCAGAAGACTTTGGAAAAATAACTGTGCAGTTACCACCTATTTTGCCTGGTTACCAGACTCCCAGCAAGGCTGGCGTTTGCCACTGAGTAAGGGGAAGGAACTGGGTGTTTCCTCTCCATTGCCTGAGCAGCAGAGAGGGTGACTTTCCAGAACTTTCCCTCTCAAACTCTCTTTCAGCTTCTCACCTCCCTGTGGCCTCAAAGATTCATCTCCAGTCCCTCACTGACTGAAGCAGCAGAAGTCAAGAGCAGCACAGGGAAGCTGGCAATCACAACCCCTTTAGCTGTTCTAATCCCATGCCGGGTGAAAGCCAGCAGTGAGAAACAAAACAGTAGCCATCAAAGCAAGAATTCCACTTGACCCTTTCAGTGAAAGGCTCAAGAGGCTGGCTTAAGTGGTGCTCTGGCTGAAACATCTCCTGCTCTACTTATGAGTCATTTTGTGCCACATCCACATCCACAGCAACTGGATGCATGTGGGAAGGACCAGTAACTCCACTAATTTTTGGCAGCTAATTAATACATACCAAAAATAGAATACCAAACACATACCAAAAGCTGACAGGTTATTGATGCTCACTCATCTGATGGTGTGTGTGATCCAAGCATTTTCTCTGTCTCTAAGTCCATAGCAGTGGTTTTCAACATTCTTCCACTTGCCATTACAACATTATTTTCAGTGAGAGACCCAGAAGAAAGGAATGAAAGTTTACTGACAACAGGCTTTTTCCTTTTTACCTTAAGGGAATTTTGGGGGATCAGTGGAATATAAGTGGAAGAGCACCAGTCTGGAAGATCTTGTCCACCTGACTCATTTATCAAAACAAAAAAGCAAGATAGGATGCAAATTGCTGCCCTTCCTTCATCAGGGTGGTGAACACTCTGCAACACTGCAACTCAGAATGCAGCCATTCCCACAGGCCCAGCCTCACTCAAGGCTTATGGTCATCAACAAAACAAATCTCAGCCTAGCTGTGCTGGTTATTAAAGTCATTCTTCCATATGTTTAAATCAAAAGCTGCCTTTTAAATTAGGATTGAGAATGACTTATGATTCTTCTTGCCATATGTTTACAGAGGCATACTGACATCAGCACACCCTTAATGCCAAATTCTTGCTCATAAAGTGGTTCCTTGAGTGTTGATTCTTCCCATTTTCACCCCAGTCTGGTGTAAATCACACAAATAGCTAGGACTGGAGCCCAGCAATCATCACGCTATTAACTTTCTAATTGATGGTAATGGCCAGAATAAATTTCAGGCACCCCAAGGGGTGGTTAATGGATTTTGTAGCTTGAGGGCAGAGCAACAGGAAGCTTTTCCATTAATCAGGGAGATGAGACAACCACACATGTCCTACACTTCCCACCCCATCATAACACTGAGGTCATTGCAGCTCCGCTAAAAAAACCCTCACAGCAGGCTGGGCTCAGTTAGAAAGTTTAATACACTTGTTCAGCAGAGCTGCCTTAGCATCCACAGCCACATTATATATCCAGAAAGCCACTTTATCCCACCTCCAATTAAGAGTAAGAAGCAGTTTTACTGTGCCATAAATGCATTGCAGGTCTTCTGCAGGGTATGTACTAAAAGCCAGAGAAAAGATTTTCTGGCTAGCACCATCCAAGCATTTGCAACACAATATGCAATCTTCATTCTATCCTGCCAGTGCAAATCAACAGCTAGAAAGCTTAAAAGATTCAGATAGCACAAGACATTATTGTCAAAATCACTGTCCGAGCCCTTTAGTTCTTATAATGGAGTAACTCCCAAGGACCTGTAGCATTTTAAGACCAGCTAAAAATGTGCTTCATGCATTAATTCATACAAAAGTTAGTTGGAAGATATAATTCTCATCCCTTAGGCAATACTAATTTTTTCCCCTTGCTTTAAAATATCATTATTCCCAAAAACTGGATGGAGTAAGAATACAAGAGGGAAAGAGATTAAATTTTAAAAATAGTAATTCAGAGTGTTTCATTTCACTTGTACCAGTGTTATCATTATCCATTCAATTGAATATTTTGTAACACAGTCTGGCTGACACCCTACAGGAAAAAAAAAGCTATAATGAAACAAGAAGAAAAATCAAAATGAAACACACTTTCAGTTTCAGATTATTCCTACATTTTCTGTCAAGATTTCATTTTTAAAATATTGCAGAAGATTTATCTGAATAATGCTGCATTTCCCAAAAGAAAACTGTTCTACTGGAAAGGTTTTCAATTCATTCTCTGAGTCCAAGCAGTGAACACACTAAGCTGTTAGCTCGACTCTTAGCACACCACAGGACCTAAGAAAGAATTTGTTGTTGCTGGATGTAAAAGCTGTGCTACTGGACCACTCTACTCAAGAATCACTAATTAATTCTTTTAAGCAGACATATACAATGAGTGTTACTGTTTTTAAAGCATTTTGAGTGATGCAGCTTTACCATTTGTCTCAACTGCAAATAATAGGCAACACCCAGAGCCACGCAGCTTTACTTTTTTCCTCTTGGTTGGTAGAAGCATATTTATCACAATGTATCTCAAGGATCAGTGGGGTTATAAAGCTTGCTATTTATAGCTACTCTTGGGGTATGGAGCAGGTGACAGCAATTTGTTCCTCTGACATCTAACCTTAGGTCAACTCCAGTAGCAGAAGATGGATTTTTACAGGAAATGAAATGAAAGAACACAGCAGAAGATTAATACTGTTTTCCAGGCCTGTGGAGAATGCATGCTTCCTATCACTCTGCAGAAAAAATGGTCAGGAGCTTGTGCTGTGTGTTTAGAATAGAGCAAGCTGTGGTCAAGGTGAGGTATTCAAACAGTCTATTAGCAAACTGATACACTGGCATCTGGGCAGAGAGGAATTGCAGGCTGACAGTCTAGAAATGAGCTCAGCTCTTTGGGTTCTTTGATTTTGAAAGTCATCTTTAAGTCAGCACCAGCTACAGATAAAAATGGGATTTACTTTTATATTAGTGGTAAAAGATAAAAGTAAGTTAAAGGATAAAAGTAAGTTAAAGCTTGGCTGTAAATTCCATATAAGAAACATCCTGGACAAGATCAGGTTACTATTTTGCCCTGCATTGCAACAACATCTTATTTTAAATAAATTTTCTGTTTGTGAGAATATAAGGACTGCAGATTGAAACATCTTTAAAAGAGTCCCTGACACTAAAATCCTTACTGATGGGCCATATTAATCCACTACTCACAACCCACATTCCTAAACAACCTAAAAAAAAAAAAACTCGACCAGAAGATTTATTTACCCCAAAAGCCATCTGTTTTTAATTTATTTGGAATTAAAATGATATAGAAGGTTTTTCCAAAGATGTGGGTGTATAAAGACATTAATTATACAATCTAGTCATTAAAATAATGCTACCAACAGGAACTCAGCCAAGTACCTGAAAATTTTCCACCTTCTTATATTAAACCTGTCATCCTCAGCCACCACCAACACCCTTAATAAAGGTGTTCCTTCTAACAGGCTCAAAAAAGTTCAGCTTTGCTAACCAAACTCCACCCTTGACCACAAAAGCCCTATAAATCCCCAATGTCCCAAAACAGCTGGAAAAAGCCATGCTAATTTCACCTGTGTGAAAGCCAAGGCTGGTAGAAGAAGAGTTATTAATTACAAAAGGTTCGATTTGCACTTGGAATGGCCAAGGTCACACAGCTACATAAAGATTATACCCTCAAAAAGGACCTTCATAAGTCCCTGGACATTTCTCTGGGAGATGGTTGCCAAGTCCTACCCTGCTGTGTGATAGAAAGTCACTGAAAAATGACTGTAAGTGGAAGGTCTTCAATTCAGTTTTGATTTATTAGTGCCCAATTAGAACAGACACTTCAAGTAACAATTGCTAGGGTAGCCAAACACCAGAGCTGTGACTCGGTGGTGGGGAAGGGAAGGAGGCAAGAACAGGTACAAGACTTAAATGTGCAGTTCAAGTGGGAGCAGACATTCATGGATCACAGGCATGCCCCAATCCCCCTTTCAGCACTATCTAAACACACACACACCTTCACCACCTGCCACGCTGTCAGAAATCTCATCATTTGTTGGGTAAAGGTCCTGTGGCAGGTGAAACAAGACCAGACAACTGTGACCGATCCTTCTACGTCTTCACAGGTTAAATTCCTGCCAAAAATGCACTGAATTTCCCTTTTCAATAGATGGGAATTGGAGGACTGTAAATACATGAAAAAAGCATCTATGATTTTTCACTGCTTCAGAATAAAGTTCCCTGCTCAGCTTATCTAATTTTTGGGTGAATAAGGCACCTTAACCTTCACATCATGTATAGGTTTTTCTGTCTCCGTCCTCTTCCCCCTGTTTTAAAATTTATGGCTACCATTTAGACTGATTTCAATTTCCATTAATAATATGTGCAACTGATGTACATTTAAGTGATTTTAATCACATTGTAGTGACAGGTTTAGCTTAAAGCAGGGCTTCACTTAGAACTATCAAGTAAATTTCTCTTGAAAAGGTCAGTTTAACATTTAACAGGAGGGCCCATTCCAGACAAATTAGAATTTGCTCCACTTGCTTCAACTGCAAACACTTTCCAGGCTGGCTTCAAGAGAGGCATGTCAAGCAGGAGAGAAGTGTCAGGCACCCAAAAGAGAAGGTTCACTGATGCCTCCCCTCACAGCCAGCCCAAGGACTGCTCACACACATGGGTGAAACTGAAATATTCCTGCCCCACTGTTCGAGATCTGGGGCCAGACCATCCCCTAGAAAGTAGGGAAGGCAGAGCTGGGGCAGTTTGGCCAAGCCCTTGACAAGTCAGATTTCTTATTTCTAATTGCTGCAGTAACAGGAATGCAGTGAGAGCAGCTTTCTGGGTGACAGGGGTTACTGGGTGTGCATCCCACGAGGATTTGTTATTGTTATTGTTCCTGTGCCTGCCAAAGACATTTGGGCTTTCCAGGGAAGCAGCACAATAAGCAGAGAGGCAATGCCTGTAATGCTGTCTCAGTGGCACTCTCTGCACTAGCCCAGTTCCATACACACTGCAGCTGGTGGCAGCTGGTATCATCACAAATGAAACCCAAGAAATAAGCTTGTGCCTGTAGCATGTGAATCCTTGAACCAGACCCTCTAGAGAACACAGTGACATCAGATCTTGTGGTACCCCACGTTGTTGATGAGCCTTTCACAGGCAACAGTAAAGCACAACCTGTAACCTCCTGTTCCTGTGGCACCCATACAAGAATGTAATACGTTCTAGTAGATCTTTTTCATTGAAAATAAATTTTCCCTAAGGATGTTCTCCATCAGGTGACAGTTTCTGAATAATATCAAAATATCTTCCAGGGACCTGTCCAACCTTTCTAGTACCTGGCTGAACGATATCATCCATTTAGTGACAGGTTTCACAGTCTATTTTACTATCAGGTTTTACTAGTTTCAAAAATGCAAAATTCCTCATAAAACAGAAATTCTGTTTGTCTAGACAGCCAAGTAAGTTTGTCCAGACAGCTAAGTAAGTTCGTTGTGGTATAAATTTCCCCTGACAACTCCCAAGTTCTTCAGGAGTCCTGGAGAAGCCTCGAAGAGTATTTTTGACATTTGTGCTGTCACACTTCCTGAACAATCTTCATTACTTCAAAGGTTTGTGCTTCTGCCTAGAAGGAGTGGTTGGGGAAAAAAAAAAAAACCAACAAAAATAACAAGAACCAGTAAAACCACAATAAAAAACAAAGCCATATACATACAAACACAATGTTTGAAAATTCAGGGATAAAACTGAAATTTAATTCAGTCATTAGCAGCCTCATTTGGAAATGCTTCAGACATGTTTTCACTTTAGAAAATGCCAACCTGCCAAAGCGAACCTTTTCCTGAATGGAATTTCCTTGCAGAACATCAGAAGGAGCATATTTTTTTTAGTTCTGAGATGTGAGAGGTCCAGGTTTTGTTGGAAAGAGAGGACAGTGCTCAGCAGAACAGTCAGCTAAAGCACTGATGCACCTGTAGCTGTCTGAGCATTAGAACAGCTGGAGCTGTTACTGCAGCAACCAACAATACACTGAAATTAATTCCAAGCAAATCCTCCTTTACAGCAAGGATGCAGCCTGAGATGCAGCCATTCTCAAATAATACAAAACTTCAATTTAGGAGTGTCCTCCATCCGAAGAGAGCTCTCTCAGCCACTGTACTACTAATTATTGGGGGGTTGTGCTCTCCTTCAACCCTTTGAACTCTGCTTGTGTGTAGGACAGAGAAAGATGTTTAATAATGCAACCATACTCATGATTATGGAGAAGAGTAATAGATTCACCAGCAATTTGACTAATCAAGCTGACAAAGTGATTGGATTCAAAAAGGGAAGGACTCTCCCAGCAGCAGTTCATTAAAATAAAATTGAAATTCTGTATATTTCCAGTATAGCAGAATTTACTGGTTCAAAAGAGGGAAGAAAAAGCAATAACCTGGATAAGCTCAACTATCAGCAAGAAAAACCAGGTATAGGGTGCAGATGAGACTGGGTTGGCTCTTTTAACTTCATTACAATGAGCAAACAAAATGTGCAAAGAGGAGGTTCTGCAAGGAAAGCCCCTGCACCTGGAACCAGTTAAGTCAGGTGATTGTAAACAATGGTCAAACATGACAAGTATTCTCACAGCAGTGGAGACAACTGTGGCTCTGAGGGAGGACCATGACAAACCTCAGAAAGTCAGAGTTTTTTTAGGAGAATTGTGTGTTTGCAAGAAAAACTAAAGCTGCTGTGAAAATGGAAAGCTGACTCATCCACACACAGCACAGCAGTGGTCCCATGAAATTATCAACACTGTGTGAGGTTGCTGAGAGTCAAGGAACTCAGCCTGGGTGGCAGTGTGAGAATATATGAAAATAAGTGTCTTTTTGTGAGAATGTTTTATTTATGAGAGTAGAGCAGAACTGTTGAAGAGAATGAAATAAAACTCCTTTGATTTTATTAAGCATCTTACTTCATGTTAAAACTTAATGGGAAAAATCCTGAAATTATTAACAGTTAAAAAAACTATGTTTTATTGGATTCCTGAGCTGCTAACACTTTATACAACACATTTCAAAATGGTGTAAAAGATGAGATAGATGGGGGAAGCTGCTCCTGAAGAGAACGGAGGAAACAAGAAAACTTGGCTCAGGAAAAGCTACCTCTTAAATGGCCCTTAAGGACCATTAAGGGACACTGACAGAATGAGGCAGAGGAAGAGCTTTAACCTGCAGGAGAGGAAGCAATTGTGTCTGCAGAAGAAATGTGTTACAACCCAAACTAGTTCAAACCACCCAGAAAATCCATCAGTAAGGCATCCAAGTGGGACAAACAATCCCAAACCCAGTAAACAGGTAACCAGAAAAGAAGGTACTGGTGTTCCAAGACTGGCTTGAATGCTTGGTCACTGATGCAGGACAGTAGAAGAGGGAACCTGAGGGTGGAAGAGAAACTGCACAACCCAAAATTCGTTGTGGCAACATCACACACTCAACCCCTTGCTACCAAAAAAAGAAAATCACCCTGAACTCTTCTACCTTTGCACATGCCAGATACACTTTTCATCCCAGTGGTGTACAGACACCAAAAGAAAAAAGCATGTTACCAAATTTCTTCAGCCCTGTTGAAAAGCATGGAAGAACAGCAACTGCATTTAGGCCCAGACTCTGGAACATAACCAAATCCTGCAGAACAGATGGAACCACCAATGCTGGGAGTTCTTATTGGCCAGGAAGTGGAACTAAGGCTAATCTTGGCACTATGAAACACTTGTATCCCCACTTTCACGTTCCAGGAATTTACAGTTCTTTGGGAAATTTCTGTGGATTAGATCCCAGTTCTTTATTGAGTTTCTGTTCCCAAGGAAGGAGATATTTAACTGAAGCCTCTATTCCCAAATATGATGTTGCTCAACTATCCAAGAAAATAATGGACAGGCAAGGTAAAATGCCTGTTGTCACTTTTTTTGTCTGAGCATGAACTGATGGAGCTCAAATGTATTTTCTGAGGGCTGTGCAAAGGGGAGCAGGTAAAGGAATCTTATTCTACAGGGAAACAGAGAGGGACAAGTGGACAACCCTAGTGATTGTACTGTCACTCCTGAAACATGAGGCCTCTACTGCCTCCATTAATTAAGGCTGTTGAGCTAGATCAGAGGCTGATCAGTCTTCAACCCCTTGTGCATGATAATTAACTCCTAGCTCACCTTAATAAAACCTTGAACCAAACATCTCTTTTGGGTACTCTGAGAAGGAAAAACCTACTCAGCTAATTAGACAGAGTTGTCACAGCAGCTAATCAGCACACCTACATTCAGCCCAGCGATTGGTACCAGCTGGGGATTCATTTCAAAATTTACCAGGGAATTAAGAAAGCACACCTTTGGGACCTGCTGGAATAGAAGTCTTTGGCTGACAGAGCAAAAAAGATGCAGGAGATAAAGCAGCAGTGAAAAGTAAAGTTTGCTTTAGAGAATCAGGAGTGAAGACAGGTAAAAGACACAAGAAGTGATTCTTGTGGCAATTGATAGATCATCTGATCTGCAGCGCTGGTGGGCAACGGAGCAGTAGTAAGAAAGCATCATAAATTAATCCCAGCCAGTCAGCCTAGACTGCAGCAAATGACAGCACTGGAACACAAACAGTAAGTAAATCACATCTACCCCTGCCTGAGGCCTGGCTCTAGATCTCTGTTCTCTACCTCCAGACAAACCCAGTCCTAGTCTATTATTTCAATTAATGGAACGGTCTTTTTATACTGAATGAAGACAATATTACTTGTCTACTCTATGACTCTGACAGAAAGGCAGCAGTAACAGTGGATCTTCCTTACTGTACCACTGGGCATTAACTCAGCTGATAGTGCTGACAAGTCCTGTCCGATTTACAGGCTGGTAAGTTCAGCTCCTTGACTGCAACCACCTCATTTTTGCAGGACTCTGTCAGTAGAAGAGTTATGCTGCCATCCTCTTCCTTTAAAGAATCTAGGCCTCTTGGCAGTTTATCCTTTTTTTTTTTTTTTTCTTTGGCATTTAGACATTACAGAGTGATATTTTCAGATATAGCTGAGGTTGTGAACAGACTGTCCTGTGAGCTCTGTAAATCAGGAGCAGCAAGCTTGGGCCTTCTGGCAGGACTACTGCCAGCTCATGATCTGAGCAGATGAGATTTGTCTGCCACAGCTGTACAGCACTGTTAGAGGCACACACTGAGCACAGCTGGTGCCTACAAAAGAGGGCAACCACCTGCACTCACTCCACAGAACCATAGAGCAGGAGAGGCCTGGCACCCTGCTGCAGAGAAACAGGAGCTGAGCTTGGTCAGGAAGGTCTCACAGCTCCTGTGGAATGCCTAACAGACTTTTTTCCTGTTTTGTCTCCCAAAGAGGGCACAGTGACCCCAATAACACATAACAAGGACAACAGCCTTAGCTGGCCATTGATCAAACTTATCCACCCCCACCCATTTGATCCTCAGACAAATTCTTTCTTAAAATTTATCTCTGCCTTAACATCTCTGATTACACATGGATGATAACCCTGTTCATACTGTTGAGGGAACTGAGTTTGATACTTCATAGAGCCCTCTAAGTTCACTATTCTCTGTTATTAACTTTAGCACCTATTCACACTGCAAATCTCTCCTAGAAATAGGATGCCAACACCACAAGGTGTAAACTCCTCCAAGAATTAGGACAGCAACCTGAAAGTCACTGCCTGATGTGCCAGCAACACTTCCTTCCCTGCTGCACTGGGCTCACCCATGTGCTGTATCCACCCAAATCCCAGGATACTCAGCTGGAACAGCCACAGTGCAAGGACTGTGTTCAAGGGTGGCACTTTTCTGGTTGGTGCCCAAAGAACCAGAAAGGAGCCGTTTTACAAATGCTGACTCAAAATAACTTTGTGTTCTTATGGAGGTAGAGAAAAGACAAAACAAATCAGAAAACAAAAAATTCTGTCTTTTTGGATAGGTAATGAACTGACCCAAAGCTTACTGAAATCTGCACAAGCCTTTCCACAGACTTAATGATAGTTTACAGGAGAGTCTGTGTAATTACCCTCTATAATTACATAAAAGCCTGCTAGAACTTTAGTGATTAAGAAGACACATGTTTATGACATCTGTGTTCAGGGAAGTTCTGGACTGCCATGTGATGTTCCAGAAAAAAATATAAATATATTACTTAGCTTTCAGAGCAAGACTTAAAGCTTCTTGAAACTAACAAAGAAAACACCAGAAGCAGGGAGGCCAGAGAAGTAACATCTTAGAAAGGAAAGGAAGGACAAACCTATGTTGGAGGACAGGATGACAATGCCCAGTGGGAAATTAATGCATGCACATGATCACTGTCAAGTGTAGGCCAAATACACATGTAAATTCAGGCTCTGAGGAATTTGAGATGTTGCTGATTCACTCAGCATCCTCCTTCCTGGGCAAATTTGAACTCATTAGGTGCAGCTGGAGACATCAGTTCCTACGAGAAATAAATTGGGTGCCAAAATGAATGGAATTATGCAGGCAGATTTAGACCATGTGAGTACTTTCTCTATGTGCCAAACTGAGGTATGGCCTCTTTGTAAAGTTTTCCAAATTAAGAAAAAGCTCACTACCAAAAACAGAGCCCAAAGTTGATAACACAGGTGTCAGTGGTCAGTCTTTAAGGGAGAGGGGGAATTTCTATATAAGGGCAGATGGACAGGGCGAGTGTTGGTATGATCCCATGCAAGGCATTACCTGCAGCCACTGAGAACAGTGCTGGCAATAACCACATGATTCCCCTTTCCCCCAGCTTTCCAGCAGTGAAAAGCTCTTTTGCAGCCAGTAGAGGCTGGCTCATCCCATCAGATGGTAAACTTCCAGATCTTACGAACGATAATGCTGCGTTTCAGAGTTCATTCTCGGAACAGAGAAGACACAGCTTACTAGAATTTTCATTTCCTCTGCCTCTTCCTTTCTGACCAAGACTTCTACAGATACTTTTGGAGTGGCTCATTCTATCTTGAAGGCAGATTCAATTCTCTACATCATGTTCAACCAGAGGAAGGCAGAGAAGCCACCAAATTCTTCCAGAAAATTCAGCTAAGAAGCCAATAATACCCCACTGTAGGTTTAGGCCCACAAATTAAATATGAATAACTGATGTGTTTCATCACGTTCCAAGCAACTGGGTGTTAGGAGTCAAGTTTGTTGCCACATCTCCTAAGAGAAAAGTATTTCTGAGGTAGTAGAGACAACCTGTCCAGCCTGCAAGAAATACAGAGGTGAAGATCATCCAAAACCATCACTATGTTAGTCTTCCATTCTTCCATTCTCTAGTAAACCGTGTGATACAAACATACAACAGGATGAGTTTATAGAGGAGCCAGAATTTTTCTTAACTACTGAATTGAGCTTTCTGAAGTTTCCCTTTTTACCTTCTTTATTCATTAAAAGGATAAAGCAATGTTTAAAGAGCAATCAATGGAACTCAAGAACACTCTGTTCTCCAGCTGCTATATGAAGCTTCTTGCCCTAAAGGCTACACACAAGTGAAATTTTGTCATTTACTACTTTGTCACTTTCACTCTCCAACATGCTGAGTGGCCAGTTCATTTAGAATATAAGAAAGAGCTGGGTGACTTTGCCTCCATCACACAGTAAGATTTCAAAAATATAAAGAGGTGCAGAAAAAAGAAACTGGATAGGTAAAGGCACAGAAAAATCTCTGCCTTCTCAAGAACTAATTCAGGTCTCTGCAGCTGACAGAGGCCAACAAGCACAGGGTGCTTTTCAGCAGCCCATCCCCCTGGATACTAAAAGATTGTATCGGTTCAAATGATGGATACAGTCCGAGAACAAATAAACCTCACAGATACACCCACCAAGAGCTACTAAATACCTCCACACAACGCTTCTGGTGTTTTAAAGATGGAGGCAGAAGTCAGTACAAGCTGAAAGGCTACATCAAAAAAGTAACACACATGGCTTGGCCTTGTTCTTACACTCTTGTCAGCTTTACCTGCTGCAGGTTCACAGTGAAGCTCCTGAATCAAGTGTATCTTTGGTTCAACCCAAAACACCCCTCAGTACAACTGCAGTGGATCCTCCTTGTTCAATGATCAATTCTTAATGACTTGATGGAATTATTTATAATAAAAAGGCTAGAGCAATAGATATTATAACAGGAGTAAACAGCCTCACACATTCCCTCAGTTAAATGAGACACATTTGGATTATGGATTTGGTTTGGGAGTAAATTGCAACATGCAGCTAATCTGCATAAAAACTCTAGATCTTTCATTTTCTTCAAAACCAAACTGAAAACCACTTTTTTTTCCCTTTTTTGTAGAGCACTGATCAGCATTTCAGGAGTTACTATGCATTAGAGATAATCCACAAATATAAATGAGGCTATTATATCTCTATACATGTTCTGTTCATGCAATTTCAATAGAAATTCTGCAAATTAACAAGCCCTGTTTACTCAGAGCTTTATTACATTCTCTTTCTAAACCAATTCACTCAGCATGTTCCTTTTGAAACAAAAAACAGCAACTGAATGTAGGAGAAGCCAACTGCCAAGACCAGTGTTTTCATAATTACACTAATAGAGGGCCTGAAGGATGAATTTATACTTATTACAATACTGACCATTATTTTCTAATGGGACATAGATTGAATAGATTTTACAGCTACACTATTTCCACCCATCTTTTCTGTTTATTTTGCATTTTAATGATGTTAAAAATCTAAGTGGTAATAGTAGCCATCAAAGTAATATCAATAGTAAGGAGAAAAGCCTAACAAGGAGGGTGATGCTGCTTTTATATCACTGGACAGAAGTAATTTCTGGAGCTTGTGGAAAGTGGTGCTGTTTGACTCAGCTCAGTGAATTAACACCAGCTTCTACAAGCAGAAGGGCTGAGTCCTCACACAACCCTTCTCATCTTAACCATGTCTAATCCTCTTTGCTCCAAAAATCAGATTTCCTCCTCATCTGTCATCGGTATTTGTCATCCTTTACCTGTCCTATCTGGCCACCTTATATTCATATCTTCTTCCCTTTGTTATACCTCCCAAGTCACTATTCTAATAAACAGACACCAAACTTGGTTCAGTTACGATTTTATGCATTTGCTATATCCATGATCTTAGAAGAATGCTTCTGGTCTGTTTATTTTATGCTTATTCTTTAATTTAAATCGATGTTTCAGTTAGTCACTTTAATTTTTGCCCAGAAATCCCATCTTTGGAAGAGTTTTATTGAAATTTGTATGCTGTCTTAAAAATCTTTACATGCCAAGTCAGTATCTTAAACATTTCAAAGTTCTAATTTCTTCAAAAATTCAGCTCCTGGCTCCTTAGCTTATAGAGTCATTGATCAGATCAATGCATTTCAGTCTTTTCACAGTGGGACATGAAGTTCAGTTTGTTGACTATTACACACTGTCCTATCTTTCTCCATGCTCTAAGTAGATATTACATAGTCCTGTAAGTTCAGCCTGCAGCCCCTGTCCTACTATTATTCTTTGTTGAAATGAAATGCTTTTTTTCAAGTGATCTCAGCTCACTAAGCCATCCATTTGCCCACTGTGACTACCTCAAGTCTCATTTTGATTCACTACCTTGCCTGTCTCAAAACTTGGAAATTATACCAGATTTATCACCAGACTAATGGCAAAGAGGCCCTATATCACTGCACCTACAGCTAACCTTCCTGAATGTCATCAGAAATACCTTGCCAGGAGAGGATTCCTTGCACATAACTTCTGATTCTCATTAATTTGCTGATTCTTGATTATGCCTAGCCAAATATTTCACTATCAAACAGCCACAAACCCATACAGCGACAGAACGCCAATCTCCAAACCCCAGCCAGTATCCTGTTCTCTGAATCATGCAGCTCCCTCATATCACAGTAAGTTCATTCATACTCCTGCTCACTCAGATCACAAACTGGGCTGATTAACGCACAAAGAAACACTAAATAAGAAGTAGAATCCCTCTTCTGAATCCAGGGCCCTTTTGCTCCAATCAAACAAATTACTGTGTTGAGGAAGAAAAGTCAGGAGATTGAAAATAACTCCTCCAAGTCTCTCTTAAGGCAGCATTTGGCTTCCAAATACTGTTGTGCATCATCTTAATAAAGCACTTAGGGAATTAAATCATAGGCTATTAAAACACCCGTGCCATCACAGTTGCTTCTTTGAGTAACATGCACATCTTGAATTTGCAATACATGTGTGCTGAGTAGCTGGTGGGCTGTAAAGAAAAAATTTTTAAAAAACGTATTGGTTTCTTCCTTCTTTGGCTCCTTTACCACAGATAAAGTCGACTGGGATTGTTATCTTACAAAAGAGTTAGCATTGTGAAAGCTGTTAACATAGAGGGAGAGATTACAAAGAATAAGACCATTTACCTTTGAAAAGGGAACACTTAGAAGGAAAATTTACTGAAGTCTCTGAGTTTCTTTCTTACTACCTTCACCGTGACTAGCCTCTAAATTTTATGCTGCCTCATAACAAGGGAGCACATCGTCACTCGAGCATTGGCAGGGAAGTGAAGAGAAATTATATTTCCACAATGCCTGTAGTCAGTGCACACTGCTCACAGCCAAAGGAGGTCAGAGTCCCTGCAAGCCACAGATGCGCTCACTGGAAAGGGCCAACAGTCTATAATTGAGATAACTTACATTTTTAACTAGATAATAATGTCATATGGCAAGTCATGAAAGCTCATGTTTTGGGGCATAAGCTGATTGCTGCAGCAGCGCAAGAATGAAAAGTTATCTCAAAGGTAGTGGGTTTCTATTGAAAGTTTAACGCTGCTAATAGCTGTCATTTATTGGGCACTGCTGGAGGCAGGCTAGGAAAAAAATCAGACTCCCTCTTGAAAACTCTAGCAAGGAAAACTCATTATGAGGAAGAACTGTGCACATTCTTACCTACTCCAGAGAATGGCATTGCTTTCACTTAGGCAGTCCCACCATGGAGTAAGGAGGAAAAGAAAGGCTCTAGTTCTGCCTCTCTCACCTCATAGAAAACAGAACTAAAAAATTACAAACACAATTAGGAAAAAAAAAAAACTTTTTTTTATCTCTTCATAAAGAAAATAAAAATTTCATGTTGCTGCTACCTCTAGTGCTTTTTCCAGCATTGGCATACAGTCTGTGGTCATAAAACATCTGTGGTGTTTAAACTCCTCTGGAAGGAGTTTAAAAGGAATGGGTTTGGTTCTCATTTCTTATTCTTTTGCAGGGATTAGCCTTTGTTCAGGCAAAATTCAAACTAACAATATCACACATTGACCCAAAGATGACAATCCACCCTGCCTGCAAAGACATACAAGAGTTTCTCATAGTTCTGTTAGGCAGTGGAAGAGAATATATCAGGATCTGGCTTGGTAAGGCATCCATCAAGTCTCTGTTAGGCTTCAGCCATGGATAGAGACTGTGGGTTTATGTAGGTTTTTCCACTCTTACTCTTCCAAGACTGGATTTTATTAACCAGTTTAATCCAAAACCCTCAGCTCATGTAGATGGGCAGGTAACATAACTCCATTACCCACACACGCAGCGGTGAAGAAGCTTGCCTAAAGCTGGATGTAGGATGGCCAGGACTCAGAGCTGTCCTTCTCATTCTAAAACTCTAAACACTGGAGAAATAAGGGAGACTAAAAAAGTGTCATTTTCAGCCTCCTAAATTGATCTTTTGGAGCTGACAATGTAAACACAAACTATCTGTAACAAAACAGTGACTTGTTGGTAAAGCAGAATGGGAGCTTAGAGCTGCCTTAAAAATTCCTTTTATCTTGCTGTATTACAGAAGGCTAATTAAACAGACAGTTGTTCTGGCCTCCTATTTCCCTTTCAGGTTATTTGAAAAAGGTTTTCTATTCAAATACAAAAAGACAATGTTGGCCTGATTTTGAGTGCATCCCTTTTTCCCCAGAGGTTACAGGGGCCCATCAGACTGGCAGCTGAGTGCTGTGCAGATTATAAAGCCAGCAGCTTAACAAAAATCTCTCAGCAGCTCAAGACAGGCAGTCAGGGCCTGCTGGGGCCTGACTATTAATAAGTGACAAGGAATCTTCCATCTCTTCAGTCTCTGTGTCCTTTCCATCCAGCTTTATTTCCCCCTAAATATATAGGAAATACACAGTTCCCCATTAACTCTGAGGGGGTGTCTCCTTTGTTCCTGTTCTGCCATAGAAGAGAGAGAATCTTTGTAGCATTACAACTATGAAAGAGGAAAAAACCTCTAATTTTATCAAAAGTAAACACTAACAGAAGTTCAGTAAAAGAATTGTTTGGGTTTCTTTTTAATGCTGGACAGTGTAATCATATAAGCCAACCAGCATTCAGCTGGTTTTCAGGAAAGGAGATCCAAGGTTCTGATTGGCCTGACCAGAGTTGAACCTTAGCCTTTGGTATGACAAAGAGGTACCTACATGCTCAGTTCATTGAGGATTCCACTGCATTTTTATTCCTCTTCCATCCTATCCTGATTTGTCTTCACAGCTAAGATACTTCAAGCAATTAAGAAAAAAGCTCTAAGGAACTACGTGTGAAGAGTCTGTGTTTGGGCTTTCCCATCTGTACAGCAATTGAAGCTATTCAATTCTCTCTTCACTGTGTGAAAACCAGCAAGTGGGGCTTTCTCCTACCACAGAAAAGTTGAGATTCTGAGCAACCACCCAACTCCAGCAACTCAGGCTTGAAGGAAAACCATAAGAAAATTAATGGGAAGACCTACACAGATACGCACGTGGCCATAATATACAGCAGTAAAAGTACGTTAGTAGAATGAACAACAATCTTTCTGCAAATAATTTGCCTTGGATAAAGATCAGATATCAGTCTCTATCTCCTCATGAAGTCATTTAATGCACAATATATGTGGTGTTTCTGATTTCTATTCCTTTTCAATTCATCAACTCTCATGGATACTCCCACCTATCTAGATTGCAGGATCATTGAAAAGTGATTTTATCTTCACACCCAACTACACAGCACACACTACAATGCATGCTAGGGAAATTCACACAACTTTCTTGCAGAATAAACTAATTTGGGGGAGAGGGGGAAATAATGGGTGAAAAGAAATGGCTTTTTACCTCCCACTGGCAAAGCACAGTATCAGTTTAGAGCACATTATAAGTGATGTTCATAATCAGGAGGATACATCTTCCTCTGCCACTTAATGCATCTCACCAGTGAAATGACTTGACATAACAGCAGCAGGAAGCTGCCAGCCAGGAGAGAAAAGTTCCTGAATTCCCCCATGACTCCTCCTACATAAGGGGAACTCGAGCTGCAAATTAAGTCCTTGCTCACCAGGAATCGAGTCTCTCCCAGGTCATCCCTGTCACATGAGCACAAACTTTCCCAGTGCTGAGTACACAGAGCCCCTCAATGGTACATCCTAATGACAAGGGCAAAATGACCCTTCCTTGCCCTAGGTGGTCCAGTGACCTGCACAATATCCACCAACAATTCTGTCCACACGCAGATCTGAGTCTCAACCAGCAGCTTCAGCCTTCCTAAAGGACTCTGTGCCTTCCTACCAAACAGCTTGATGAACATGCCTTGATGTCCTACTTTACACAAAAACCCCACCCCACAAGCATAGCAGCCACTGGCAGGATCAGACTCAAAAGCCAGCTTTGCTACCATTATTGAAGGCACTAATTGATTAATTGTGAGCTTTATTTGTCCTTTTCCATTTTGACCAATTATTATTTGGTAGGTTAGAGAACTCAGAAAAAAAAAAAAAAAAGAATAGTTCCAAACAAGCCAGTATGTTTCAGTGTAAATGGCAGTCAGTTTATGCTGCACAACAAACATACCATTGATACATATTTAAATATGCAATTTTACAGCACATCTTTTCCAGGTGCTTCACTAAGTCCTCCAAGAAAGACCTAATGACATCTGCCTGGCTCTTTCTGCAGTAACAATAAGCTTTGACTGTTTGCCTTAGGAATTATCCTAAGGTGCAGATACAAAAATATTTGGGACCTAGACCTGAAAACCTCAGAACTTAGATCTCACACTTATATAATGCTTTCAACTGAAGTATCTCCCTGTCAACCCAAGCTCGGCTCCAAATATACTCTTTCCTTTTGGTGATTAGAAGTGAAGAGATGAGTACAATTTTACCCAACTCTGCAAAATGACTGCACAGAGATATGACAGGAATGGAAATACCAGAACACAAAGGGTGTTTTACTTTCTGTTTTTGAACTGGTAAATTCTGTGTGGTTTGTCTTTCCCCCTAGACATCAGCTCCAGTCTAGCTTGTCTGCAGTTATTACACAGCCACAGCAGATGGATGAACCCTGTGGAGCAGAACCAGAGATATTTCTGTTATGTTTTACCAACATCATTTGAGCAAACAGGTACAGCCTAGGAAACAGATATGGAAGTTCATAATCTAATTTGCAGAGTAAGAATGACAAAGTATGTTGAAACACTATATGCCTTTTAAGTGGCATAAATGTGGTGCATTTGTTATTTACAGTATATTGCTAATAGATGTCAGCATTAATATTCATTATCTTGATTTACATGTTTCTTTCAGGCAGAAAATTGATTTGGATTCTTTCTGATTTACTTGATAACACTCCTACATTTCATGACTGGCTGAAACAGAGAACACATTTTTAATAGGCTTAATAAATTTACATCATCATTAGTGCTGAATATTTTATCCTCACAGACCAGGGAATGAGAAGCACATCACTAAATCCTCAACCAAATCTGATCCTTCATAATATCAGGATATGACTCTTCAAGATAAGTCAAGGCAGAATTTACATGAGATTGATTGGACAAACACATGAAATGCCACAAAAAATGAAATGGTTTTACTGACCCTTATTCTTTAGGGAATGCAAAATTGGTAAAATTAAAAAAAGCTTAAGTTTCCTGCTAAACTAAGCATCTGCTGTGGGTTGTTTCCTAGGTAGGTCATTTGGGGGGGGTGCACTTTTCTTTGATTGGTTAGTAGTTGCCCCTCTCCACCCTTCATCTTTATTGGAGCTGGTTTTGATAACAAAAAGAACACCCAAGGAAACTTTGGTTTTGATAACAAAAAGAACATCCAAGGAAACTTTGGCAGCCAAGTAGAAGAGTTGACTGTGCTAGAAGTTTTTATTACTGTTAGTTACCAGGGTTAAATGAGCCCTCTTAGGTACAGAAATTGATCCCTCTAGAAACTGTTAGGTCCCTAGGGGTCCTGATGGCTGAACAGAGTGTCCCCATGTACAGGAAAAAGGCTGCACTGAGCTCCACACACAGAGCATAAAGATCCATGTTCTAAACCCACTTGCAGTGCAGGCAGATCTCCCACTGTGATCAAACCATAAAAAGATACTGCTTCCTACATGAATAGCTGAGTGTGCAAACCCATTCTTCCCTCTCCCAGAAACCCTCCAGCATCTATACACAGACCAGCCAGAGGTTCCTACGTTTGCAGGGGAGAAAATGGAAAAAGGATTAAACCAGAGACACAAGGAAATGTCATTGGTACAATGTCACTAAAGGCCCATGGGAGATAATGTAGCAGCATTTATCAAGCTCTGATATTCATTTAAGAAAAGTGACTTACACTGAGCAACTGGGGCACTGTATTTATAGATAAAAGCCTTTCAAATAGTCATTTTCAAGTTCCTTTTTCCCACAAAACTGCTGGCTAAAATGTGTTTAATGAGACTTTCCTTCCCCTCACTTTTTCAGTTCCTCTCATACGTATTTGCTTCTCCTACCTCCTACTTCAGCTAAAAGACCCTAATCTGCTGTTGCAGAGCACACTGTGTCACTAAGCTACACCTTATTAGTGTGGCTTAGCAGGGAGAAGATAAATGTGAGTTGAAAACAGAATCAATCTGCAAAGCACAAGTAAAGAACCTGCATAAAAGGTCCAGGAGAACGATGAATACAGTAACAGACATAACCTAGAAATTCCCCATAAAGGAAGTAAGCAAATACAGACAAACTTTCAAGTCTCTTGTTGCAAAAACTCTCTAGTCCAGAGAAGAAAATCTCCACAAACACATAGACAGTTCTGGTTGACAGATCTATAGAGAGGGAAAGGAACCAGGACACTGAATGCAGAAACATCAGCATGGGAGGCTTCAAAACACCTGTAGTATTTAAAGCCACAGGGCTGGGGTCAACTCTGACTCTTCTCTGGATTACAACCCAAATTCCCTTCTTGAAAGGACAGAGTTGCAGCATGATGTGCAGTGGTGGTGGTGGAAGGAATGGATAAGTAAACTGATGGAGGAGTTAAAATAGCAGCTCAAGGTTAAATAAAAAGATTATGTAAAAGCTAGAAACAGAGCTAGAAACAGATCCATTTTCAGCTTTCCAAGAATAAAATAAAATAGCAACTATAAACAACCCCCACTTTGCATATGGAAAATTAAATCTAGATCTACATGAGACATAAGTATTTTTCAGCATCCTTTAGATTTCTTTATGGCATATGTGCTGAAGCTTTCTTAATGCAGAAATGAGAAGCAGTGAAGGGCAGGTTGAAAGTGATAATCACTCCTGAACTGGGGAGTTCAGAGCTCAGGCAAAATGTTGCAGTGTCAAGATTATCATCAATAGCTTCCAGAACTAACACAGCAACAGATTATGATTTAAAATATTCTCACACTAAGCAAACTCTACATCTTCCTAATTTCTGGCTGAAAAGGAAAGTTTAATTACTGTTATTTTTAGACAAAGTTCCAGATAATGACTCATTTCTCACCAAATACAGACCAATAAGAAGGCAAAGCGGTGAATGGCAGCACTCATGGCTTGAGAGCCTCTCAAGGTCCTGAGGGAAAGTGTCGCTCATGCACATCTTTCCAGAGAATCATATTTACACAAACAGGAAAAGATTAGTCCTCCCACAGCTGTCTACAGCTCTTGGATACCATGCACACATTTCTGACATTTTTATTTATTTGAAATGCAAGCTTATCTTACTCTAGTGGTAAAAAACATCTTCTCCTAACTCTCACAGCTTAATCCTCTTTTTGATCCGAGAGATATCTATGGAAGGAAGAGAAATAAATCCAATACGCTCAGTTAATTGCTCAGTGACAGATAATCTTTCCTTCTCCATTTTCTTTTTCTTCTATAAAAAGAATAACAAAAAGTAAACAAAAAGTTCTCAACTAAAACTGTGGAAAAAGTCTGCTGAGAGGATAACAGTATAATTAAAGTTAGGCCCAGCCTGATGCAAAGTTTCATTTATCATGTACAGAAGCAGCAGCTCACTTGCCATCCAAAGTTCAGTGCACACAGAGCCTTAACAATCTAGAAGATTATACAGACTCTTCCTGTCTCTTTTCTCTTACTGTATTTCATCCCTTCATGTCTGTCAGCAGTGGCCTTTTAGTTTGTCAGTAGTTTTAGAAGAATGATCTCCATCCATTAGTGTTGCAGCCAGCTATAGTAAACTGGCTGAGAAATAAAGAGAAGTAATCCTAGCAGGAAGTAATGTGTTTATAAAGAGGATAGATTCATATCCTGTAGGCAATGGCATAGTTGGATTATAGGTGGTTACAGTCCCATCAGTAAGAATGTTTAAATCACCCAAATACACTTTGGAATGACAGATGTGCTTATAACCAGCTATTGCACAAATTACTCGTGTCAGTAACAGGCTGCTACAGCCCCTCATTACTCATCAACCCTTGGAGAGTGCACTCAGCACAGGAGGCAGAAGTGGTATTTCCTTGCCATGTATTCAAGACAGATTCCTCTTCAGTTGTGGGTACCTGCAGAACCACCTTTCCCCTCTACCCTCCAGAAACAGAACTCCTCATATCAGAAAGCAAACCAGATTTGAGATGATGTTTTCTTCCATTCCCCAGAATGAAACTCAGAGGCATGAAATAAATTGCAAGATATGTTTCACCCCTTCTCTCAAACCTATTTTTGTTCTATCATTTTCAAAGAAGCAGGGAGATTTAAATTAACATGTCACTTAAGCAGCCAGGAGGAGCAACAGCTCATAACCTCTATCAGGTACACAGAATAATAAGATGTGCCCACCTGGCTATTTCTTTCCATCACATTAAGAACAGAGAAGCTGTCCTGGGATCTTCATAGGCATATCTACCAGTGACCCGAAGGCATGGCTGCATGGTGAGGGGGGATCTAACAGCAGAGCCAGACTCAGGACAGAGCCCAGCGTAATCAGCACGGGCCTACTTAAGGTAACAGGAGAGAGGAAAATCCAAGGAAGTGCACTGGCAGCTTCCAGAGCAGCCATGAGCACTTAAGGGCCAGCCATGGAGCACTGCAAAGACAAGTGGGTTGATTGTGGTTGTCCAGCATTTCCCAGTTCAAAGCACTTCCCAGGGACTCTAGATGGCTGGCCATACAAATGCACTGATAAGTGACACGTGCCAAGTGAAGCTGAGGGGTTCAAAGTAAAACAAGTGGTTCCTCAAATAATTTATGGAATTCTTTGTTCTAAGATGTCACAGGTACTAAAAATTTTAACACACTCCAAAAGACACTGAGAAGGTCAGCTCACAGAATATTAATCCTCTGGTATATACTAAAACAAAAAGAAAATTATTCAGCTCCTCATACACCTTACCCTGAAGGTTAAGGGTAACTTAAACATTAAGAATGAATGATAGTATAGTACTAGAAGGAAGTGTCAGATATGATAATCATTTTCATATGGTCTTGGTGCCAGCCTGTTTGGGGACATCATGTGGGAGCTGCACAGAGCCTGGCTTTGAGCCTCCCAGGGACCTGCAAAGCAGCTGCACAGTTCCTTATATCTCCTTCCAAATCCTGTTTTCTCCTCTTGTCCCTCTCCTGCTCTGCTTGCCAGAGGTACCAGAGACATAAATGACTATTGAATGCTTCCCCCAATTAATATTTTGAAATCTGGTCATTTTAGAAGCAGACCTAAAGAGAGTAGGCATAGAAATTGGGAAGAATAAACAGGAAAAGCAGTGTGATTTTTTTTTTTATCCCTCTTCCTTGCCACTGGCTGATGTACTCTTGGGGAATACCATACAAGAATCAAGAAACTATAAAATCCCAGAATTAGAATCAGGCTAATTTTATGGAATACTAAGATCAGGAGTGTGTAAATACTGGTGCTAAATAGACTGAGAATTATTTTTCATAAAATACTCAGATTTTTACTTTTTATCAGACAGTTTTTGGTAATAGAATTCCAGACTAGAGGAAACACTCATGCTATTTTTATGATGTTAATCACATTCTGAGATTAGGACTGAGGTCAGGAAAAGTGTCCTGCACTCACTCTAGGACTGCAACACTGCTGGGGTCCCAGCTACCTGTTACATCCTCCAGTGACATCCACACAATCCCTCCCTTCTTAATCAGGGCAACATTTTATGCCATTGTGGAATGCTCCACAGAAACCAGAAACAGAAAAGAGCATAAGGCCACCAGCACAGTTTTGTGCTGCATTCATACATCTCATCAGGAACTGTGCTCTCCACTCTGATGTGGCTGTCCTAGTTTCAGTTAGAAAATAGTACCTCAACACAACCCTGCATCACATAAGCAGATCTTCAGCACTGTCAGCAATGGAGAAGGAGGTGCCTATGCATGCTGAAATGCCATAACTTCTGCAATGAATGACAAAGCAGAGAAGAGTACTTCTCATGGCAAAATGACTTAGGGTAGCCAGAGAAAATGAAAATATTTTTTGTACTTATGAATATTATTTTTCACATAAATGAAACAGTCTAGCACAAACTCCCCGTACAAAACATTGCCAAAGCCACAGTCCTGACAGACCCTTTAGGTGTGCACACACCATAGTAAAGACAAAGGAACAGAAAGTCACGGCAGCAAGGTTTATGAAATGGAAAGATTGATTAATCTCCATAATGATTAATCTTCATAATGGTATGAAAAAGCATTTATTCAACCCCACAAAATACTAATACTTTTGAGCATTCCTGTTACTGCTCAGAATAATTCCTAGAAGTCGTGTTTCTTTTGGTTTTAGTCTGTTTGGTTTTAGTTTTATTTTTTCAGGCCAGTGGGTGAAGCAATAGCCTGAGTTCAGAATGTACTTCATCTCAATTCCCTCCTCTATTATTCTATTAAAACCCACTCAGCTCCTGAACAAAAAGTTTATTTGTTCTACTTCTGACCCAAAATTCTCCCTTACAAAAGAAAACCCCTTTCCTATATAAGTTTATTACAACAAGTTCATTCTTCATTCAAGAGGTTTTAGTTTTAAATACCTGAAGTTTTCTTCTATCTTGCCAGCAGCCTATCCACCTTCATCAGTGATCTGCATACAAAACTCCTAAGCTTCCCACCAAAGTTTCACACATGAAGCTATGAGAAAACCACCCTTTCCGCTTATGGAAGTAGTATTAAGGACATGTGAAAGAGGAAACAGCTCTTTTATTTTTCAGGGAAATAAAACCAGGCACCCTCTGCTCACATTGAATCCAAATAACTGCCTTAAGAAATTGTTCATGGCCCAGCTCTTCCCTTTGGTTCACATAGTGCATGGCATGCTTCTAAATCATGAAAGTATCAAAACATTCCCTATAAATTGGTCCAGCAGTCAAGTTCACACAAGTGGAAATCAATTATCTAGTACTAATCCCATCAGTTCTAATCAACAGATGTTGAAAACTCACTCATAGGTATTCCCCCAGCCTCAGCAACACTGGCTTTTCATAAGGATCATTTGGGCAGCCATGAGATCCTTCATTATAAACAAGGACTTTAGGCTGTTCAGTTGTCACAAAAGTAAACCAATTGGTTGATTTCAGTCTGAATAAGATGGGAAAGGTGAAATCAAAAGACAGAATATCTGAGAAGTACCTTATCTGGCTGAAACAAGACAATGAGACTTCAGCCTTTTTGTCCTTGAGTACGAAAGGACAGGAGTGAGAGAAGGTTTAGCTAGAAACCTTCCAGCACTTTCAAAGAAATCCAATTAAATTCAATAAAAGAATTGTATCAGGCTTTTCCTATTTACGTAAGGTGGTAATTATTAACTCTATTTATCTCCATACCTCCAAAGAGAGCTCTCTGTGATGCTTCCCAGGTTGTAGTCATAGAGCTTTGTCAGAATTAGAATCACCTAAAGGCAAAAAAGAAGAAATCATGGTTAGTCTCAAACAATTACAATCTCACAGAATTGAAATGACCCTGGGGAGGGCTTAGGATTCCTTTAATGGGCGCTTAACATAATTGAATGAATTGTTAAAAGTGATTGCCTAAACTGACATGGAAAGAATTTGCAGAGATAAATGTTGAGCCTTTTTTTGGACTTTTTTTGTTCAGTTCCTCTGCATGACATCACCAATAGGTTCTTCCCTTAACCCCAGGAGGCAGAGTGCAGTGGGAATGAGTTCAGATCTAGACAGAGTTTCAGGATACAAGATGAGATCTTGTATGCAGTAGAAATAGTGACTATTTTCTGCTCTGTTTCATAGACACTGAAGCTGCTGATCCTTTTCATAGCTGTGGTGCACAGATAACCCACTGGCCTGTCTCCAGTCAAACACTTTCTGATTGCAGCAGATGATTTGACACAAGCAAATGATCACCAGTGGATTGGCAACTGGCTGGACGTCAGGAAAAATCTCAATAAGAGTAACAGTCCAGGTGTTCCTGGGCAGACTACCCAGAACATCTGTAAAGCCTCCATCCTTGGAGTTTTTTAACATCTGGCTAGGCAAAGTCATGGCTGACCTGATCTAAAGCTGGTGATAACACTGCTTTGAGTAAGAGGTTGAACTGTGGACCTTCAAATATCTCTAACAACCAATGTTTCTATAACTTCACTGAAAAGTTTTAGGTTTAGCCAGAATGGAAGTGTTTCCAAGTTTATGACTTTTATTAGCTCTTTTGATAAAGAGCTTTCCCTCCTGCCAAAGCAGGCACTCCTAGAATAAAATTATCTTACCAGGGGAAGGAAAGCAATTTTAGCAAAAAGAATTTGCAGCAAAAGATTTCAGCCTGCTCTTTTGTTAGTGTCTTTAAAGACTTATTTCTGACTTTCAAGATGATGGGCTTCTTTAACAAGATCTACATTTGGGACAAACTACCAGACCATTATTATTGCTACTAATTTATTTTGCATGACTCCCTGCCAGATCACCATACTTCTTATCCTCCTCCCTATCCCATTAAAACCACAGTAAATTAAAGACCCAGCTCTTATCTGACAAAGCCTCTGATCTATATACCTCTTTATTTTCAGCCTGGGTTCCTAAGAACTGAGGCTCACAGACACACAATCCCCCTGGTCCCTTGATAAAATTGTTAACTTCAACCAATTTGGCTGAGCAGCAAAGGACTGTAGGAAGTTCAGTGCCCATCAGCCCAATGCCAGCTGGCACCAGCATGGCACAGAATTGCCACACAGGGAGGAACAGACCTCACCACTGCCTTTTCCAAAGCCAAAAGCCCATCTACCTCCTACACAGCCTGAAACAGCCACAATGAGAATTATCTCCTTGCAAAACAGTCAGCACATGAGACAGCAGAAAGAGCAGTAGAGGGGGCAGAGAGCACACCTCAGACATCTCCTTCTACAGCACAACTCCAAAATCACTCCCAGCATGGAGAAAGGCAGCCCAAAGCACTTCCTATCTGCATGAACACAAGTCATGTGCAGCTCATGGGGAAACTCACATAGCAGCCACAATCCCCCTCTGCTCCCCAGGGCAGCCTGACATGAACATCCCCTCTGCTCCCCAAAACCCCAGTGCTGGAAGGGAGGAGCTCCCCTCTCTCCTGGCAGATCCCTCTTTGAAGAGGGAGCCAAGGTGGGAAGCCCCAGCCAAGGCAGGAGCCAGAGCTGGGGTGGGCACATATCCTTCCCCAGAGCTAACAGCAATCAGGGCTTTGTAAATCCTGTATTTCCATCTGCACCCTCCCAGGAATGCTTATCAATGACAGCAGGGCAGCTGTCAGCTCCAGATCCAGAGCTGTGTCACTGCCACCCCTCACAGCACCCTCTGGACAGGTCTGCAAATCCCCTACTTAGCAAGTAAATAAAAACCAAGGGAGAAGACCAAAGAAGGGGATGGGATATGCACATAAAACCTTTCTGAATACCAACCCAATGAAAGGTAGCTGTGAACTCCACTCCTGTGTGGAGACATCATGTGGGAGCTGCACAGAGCCTGGCTTTGAGCCTCCCAGGGTCCTGCAAAGCAGCTGCACAGTTCCTTATATCTCCTTCCAAATCCTGTTTTCTCCTCTTGTCCCTCTCCTGCTCTGCTTGCCAGAGGTACCAGAGACATAAATGACTATTGAATGCTTCCCCCAATTAATATTTTGAAATCTGGTCATTTTAGAAGCAGACCTAAAGAGAGCAGGCATAGAAATTCGGAAGATTAAACAGGAAAAGCAGTGTGATTTTTTTTTATCCCTCTTCCTTGCCACTGGCTGATGTACTCTTGGGGAAGACCATTCAAGAAACTGTAAAATCCCAGAATTAGAATGAGGTTAATTTTATGGAATACTAAGATCAGGAGTGTGTAAATACTGGTGCTAAATAGACTGAGAATTATTTTTCATAAAATACTCAGATTTTCACTTTTTCCCAAGTGAGGAAAATTTACAAATCTTAAAACAGCCATGAAAGAAAATTCTATTGAAAATTTTAATCCCACCATTTCAGTGGAGAAAAATTGTAATTGACATCCCAAAAAGAACATGAAATGACAAAAAAAAATTAAAAGTCCCAGTAGAAGAAATCAAAATATTTCACCTCCAGAGGGTTGAAATGTCTCTTTTGTTCCTTTTTCTTCCTCAATAAATTTCAGTAAAACCCACACAATCTTAAAGTTATGTAGTTGCCTTGGAACTGATGGGGGAAGAAAGCCAACTGCATTCCATCACACTTTTTGATATAGCACTAACAATCCTTCTGCAGAGGCATCCCTGGGCCCATCCCAGCATGCATGTCAGTCACTGATAGGCTACATCAAGAACCCTAAGCAATATTGCTATATCCTGACTTCCTAGTAAATTTAGGAAAAAAATCTTAGCATTGAACATTCCCAAGATTTGTATTTGACACCACGCTGTGGCAGACATGCACCAGGTTCTGGATTAACAGCTTAGATATCTCCACTTGGTGCAGGAACTATTATCCTTGAATAGGTACACTACTTCAACAACACATAAGAGCTTTTTCTATTAGAAGCTTTTTAATTTTTGAGAATCTGTACCAGCTTCCAAATATCTTTAAGATTATCCACGGCTTCAGCAGTCTCCTTGTGTCATTTACTATGGTTCAAATACCAGTAATAGATCTGCTCAAACATATATGTGCAAAACAAACAAATCATTGGGCAGAAAATTAGTTATTTCTGCCCTAGAGGTTGCTATTCTTTTTCCCCCTTTGTAATGATAGTTGAGTAATCTATGCAAGGCCATGATTTCAGATGTATTTACTTTTTCAGAAATCATTTTTCTTCTTTGCTGTTCTCATTTCTTCGTTATTTAGCCTGCAAAGGTTAGTTCATGTTTAAGATTGTTTCTTTTTTTCCCCCCACCCTCTGTGGCTGTCACTGTGTAGTACTGAGAAACCTAATGAACATAGACATGCATATTATGTTGTTCTAAATGTCAGAATAGGGGCTGTGAAGAAGCACAGTAATGAAATGAAAATAACACCTCGCCTTTTCTTCATTTTTTTGTTTTGTTTTTGCTTTCTGGGACTGTGTGTTTTTCTCCCTTTTTTACCACTTACCAATCAATGCAAGCTAACAAGTGCAAGAAGAAAAAAAAAGCAAACTAGAAATAGAATGAAAAGGAACTAAAAATCCAGTCTTATTCCAGCTCTGCTGTGAATACAGATAACCTTTCCTCTTGCATAGAAATACAAGGCTTCAGAAAAGTCTGTTTTTCATTAGGATCAGCACTTGAAGTGGATTATTCTGCCATAGCAGGTGGGAAAGAGAAGGAGAAACAAAACTTTATCACTTTTGCACTGACAGCTCAGAGCAAAAGATATCTGATCCTGGGTTTACCACATCCCAGAGTGAGTTAACCTACCAAGAGATAGAGCACTAAAAATGGGTTTAGTTACTCAGACAAAGTGAAAGAAACAGACACCTGGGAAGACAGACTGACAAAAGAGGTGCTTAAACCTGGCTCACCATCTCCCAAAGGAAATCAGTTCCCAGTGGCTATTCTGGGAAAGACAAGGCATTCACACCTGGGACACCATCATGGTTTTCTTCAAACCTTAAGAACATTTTCAAAAAAACTCGTATTTTTTTTAATCAATCCTGACCTCTAACTGCTTTTTAAAACTTGAGATGTGAAGGACCATCTATAGGTTTCAAAACATAAGTTAGTGGCTGGGCAGAAGAGACTGCTCTGTGAACTTGCTACATCAGGCCCTAGGAGGATCTTTGCTATCACAGCAGAAATTCTGGGGTAAACATGGCTAAATTTTCCCCGGACCTACTTTGGCTTAGGACCAAGTGATCCATGCTGACTCACTGTACCCTCCCTTGCACTTCTGACCCAGGTTTACAACTGGCTTAGATCTTTGTCTTGACCCTGTTTTCAACTACTCTGTAAATACTTCTAGCAAGGCTCCCTCAGAATATGGGCCAAAGCTTGTCCTTTGCCACAGCACACATTCCAAATGTAATTAAATTGTTTTCTCCCCTGGCAAAAAAAATATTTCTCTCATCAAACAGTGCTGAACTAGCTGACCAGGAAGGTAGTGGGAGTCTGCACTCTGCTACTGATCAGGTTCATAACTCACTGGGAGGGAAGCAACAGGCTGCACTCTGTGCCACTGTAACTCATCTGGGGTCATGATGTGTGTCCTCAAAGCAAATCAGCCAACACTGCCACAGAAAGCAGCACTGAGGAGCTCTCAGCACACTGGGTCAGGCAGCTGTAACACTCCCCAGTACCCACTGACCATGGCAAATTTGTTCCTGGGAATGCAACACGAGTACTGTGTTAAAAGATGCCCATGCTCATTTAAACTCAGCTTAACAAGGACATGGACTACAACAATCACTGTGTTTGAGGTTTGATCACCATTATTAAAGACCCACCACACAACATGGTCTGTGATAATTCAACTCAAGTTCATTTACACCAACAGAGCTCTTATCTTCAATACATTTTTATCAGAGGTATCCATCATCATCCCTAGGTCCTCTCAGTGCTTTCCACCTTACACAGCACAACAGAGTCTAAATTCATAATGACCACGTTCATGGGCTTTGTAGTGATAGAAATTCTTTCAAACAGAACACCACCATCAAATTTCTAAAGGTGTTCACTGTAGCTTCTTGGGCTCTGAATTTTACAGTGTTACCTGCAGACTGAACTAACCCTGAGCCAGAAAGATGACTCCTACAGAGGCTTTGAATCCTACAGGACTCAAATGTTGATTTCAAATCACAATAGACTTTGCTTATGAAGGCAAAACCAGAACTGAACCTCTTTAGTGTTTCCAGACTTTCATGCTTTACATGTATTTTTGCATGCATTTCAGTCAAGGCTGCAGCTGTCCTGGGATAATCCACAGCACTAAAAACTATGTACTTATTAGTCTGCTTTCCTGACTTGCACACCATCAGCTCTCAGCATGGGTTGTTCATAGACTGCTCGTCAACATTTTTTGAAATCATTTGGACATGGTATATTTGATAAAATATTTCTCGTACTTGATTGCTAGCCATTTACAGCAGCTTTCTGAATCAGTTTCTTGTGAGGACTATTGATGTGGTGATCAGACATCTCCTTTTGACCGTTCAAATCCCAGGGGAAAAAAAAAAAAAAAAAAAGGAAGGTTCCTCTGTACCCCACCACCCTTGCAACCCCAGGATAACCTTCAGGGCACTATTCTGTCCTGACTCCTTATCCAGAACCATGGATTTTAACATCTGAAGCTGCTATATTCTATGCCTTGAGAGCATATTAATTTCCAGCGTAAGAAAACTGAGCTGGGTCTTCAGGAACTCCACCTTTGGTTCTGTACCAGAGCTAGTAACATAGCAGAAAGCATCTACTTTCAGCCATGTGCCAGCTCCACACTCTGCACTATGAGCTGATCCTCAGGATGTGCCACAGCTCGAGGAAAGAGCAGCTGCCACAGTCTTCTTCTCCTGTGGTGCTTTCCACTCATGCAAGGAGCATGCAACACATGCAGAGCTGCTGGAACTCAACACCCCCCATCTGCAGTTTGGCTGCTCTGTTGTTACCAGCTGAAAAGGTTTAGTCACAGTCTCTGCCTCACAGAGAGACAGGCAGCCTGCAGTGTGACAAATGTTTAATGAAGTATTTTAACATTTCACATACAGCTATGTAAAAAATGGTAGCTAGATTTAATGGTGTAACTATGTTTGCACGACTCTCCTGATGAAAGTCACGCTGCCTTCTAATTGGGGAGAGAGAAACAAATATCCAGGCACAATCAAGACAGTTTAAGTACACCTCAATGTGCAGTGATCCATGAATCCCTTATTAAACTCTAGAGATCCCTTCCATCGCCTACTTAACAGGAACGTAAGTCAATAACAAAGAAGCACTAAATTAAGTTTTCACGAGCGTGCTGGTCTGCTATAATTGAGCAGGAAACTAAAGGACTTGAAGCTTTTGTATGCATTATGAGTCAATAAACCATCATTCTCAGGCTGTCATGTTTGAGAGTTTGCACATTCAAAAACTGGAAATAATTGGGCACCTATCTGTACCCTTCATCTCTACTTCCCCAGTTTCACCCAGAACCCTGGGACTGTAAATAACACATCCAGAACACAGGAATATTCTCAATGAACTCTTCAGTGAGACAGTTATGTGAAGAAATGTTTCCAAATAAATCCACAAATTAGCCTGAATAATTCACTGAGAATTTTACAGGCTGCTCATGAGAAAAAAAAAAATAAATTTGAGAGAACTGATTATCTGGGGCAAATTACTTATACCAATCTTGTTCTTCATATTATTTTTAGCAATTTTATACCAGCCAGCAGTATCAGGGACTCTACCAAGCACTCAAGTAGTAAGAACTTTGGAGTCATGAAGACTTTTGTGATTTGCTTTCCACATGCACTGCAGATCAAGAGGGGTGCAATGACAGAGGAGGACAACCACAGAGTTATACAGCTAAACTACCAAA